>NC_043702.1:132253344-132310817 GCF_006229205.1 Suricata suricatta | reverse complement strand
TGCTGTTGTACCATTATGATTGGGTCACTGTACCTATGTCACAATTTCTTGTAACTCCCCCTTCCCAAACCCCAGAAAAACCCTACTCAGCCCTTGCTCGGGGCTCTCAGCACGGATCCACTGCATTGGTGAAGGCTGTGAGACCGAACTTAGGCCCGGTGAGCCTAAGCCGTAATAAACCTGCCCTTTGCTTTTACATGCGTGCCTCGGTCTCCCTGGCGGTTTCTGGTTTTGGGGTGATATTAAAATCTTGGGCATTACAACAGCATCTTTGATTCTAGAACGTACTGATACATATCCATAGATTAGAAACCTCAGGATTCATCATCTCTCTTCATTGAGACTCTTAAGGAGTGGGGAGGAGACAAAAAAGAAAGGCATTATTACACCTTTATCTGTTTCATAGATCTGAGGCAATAGGTTAACAGTGCAAGTTCTGGAAACGACTGCCTTGTTTCAAATCTGGGCTCTGTCACTTACCAGCTTAGTGACTTTCTGCAAGTTGTTTGAAGTCTGGGAGTCACAGCTATTTTTTTTAATGTTTTATTTATTTTTGATACAGAGAGAGACAGAGCATGAGAGGGGGAGGAGCAGAGAGAGAGGGAGACACAGAACTGGAAGCAGGCTCCAGGCTCTGAGCTAGCTGTCAGCACAGAGCCTGACGCGGGGCTCGAACCCACAAACATGAGATCTGACCTGAGCCGAAGTTGGAGGCTTAACCGACTGAGTCACCCAGGCGCCCCCATAGCTTTTTTGTCTGTAGAATGAGGATAAGAATAGTATCTACCTCCTAAGATTTTCTCAAGGACTGAATGATGTGGTCAATATAAAATGCTTTATTATGTGCCTGGCACATATGAAGGACTCAGTAAATATGAGCTCCCAGTAGTGATAGTACAAATCCCAGGATTATCTAGATGGCTCTAATTAATGAAAGCCTAAAGAAACAAGCATGGGTTTTGCAATTTGTTCATAATGTTCTTCCTTTGTCTTTTCTGAATGACATTATCTAATTATCTGCATGGGTTTTGAGTGTGCCTGCATTTAAATTCAGCTATTGCTTCAGATCATTGGCAGTAAATTGGAGGTAATTATCCTTTTGGGAATGGGATCTTGGGGTCTCTTTTGCTTAAGGGTAGAGATTTCTTGTAGGAATGCCACTTGATTATTCTTTGGGTTGTGGACACTTATTGCCGTTTGAGAGTTGTATTTCCAGTGGGTGGGTCTTGTTGGAACATTTTGGAAAATTTACCATTCTGGAAAGCACATATGGTCCTTTAGGATATTTCAAATAAATAGTTTCTGAGATGTTAAACCACAAAACTTGAGATCTTTTAAGTTTTGTTTTGTTTTTCCTTTAAGCAAAAATTTCTGTTATCATTATTCCCAAAGAGCAACCGAGGGCATTATAATATAGCTTTAAGAACATTAAAATTTTTTTTTTAATATTTGTTTATTTTTGAGAGAAAGAGACAGAGTGCAAGAGAGGGAGGGGCAGAGAGAGAGACACAGAATCTGAAGCAGGCTCCAGGCTCTGAGCTGTCAGCACAGAGCTCGACATGGGGCTCAAACTCAAGAACCGTGAGATCATGACCTGAGCTGAAGTCAGATGCTTAACCAACTGAGCCATCCAGGTACCCCTAGTTTTAAGAACATTAAAAAACACTTTTGTTATAAAATATTACATATTACTTGTAGAATATTTTTTAAAATACTGATACTTGAAGGGAAAAATAAAAACTCATGCCAATGTGTCTCAGTTTACATTTCTGAAACTGTTAACATGTCTCCTGCCTCCAGTCTTTTGCTACATGTGTTCATTATGCACGACATAAATAAAACATGTTTTATACTTTGCTTTTTCACTTATGTCATTAGCATTTCCCCATGTTATTAAAAATTCTTCAAAAAACAATATACATGGCTAATTAGTATTTTATTACACAACTAATATGTAATAAAATATTCGGGGGTTTGCCTCTTTTATTATTATAAATAACACTTTGATGAACATTTCTGTAAATTGTATTTTTCCTTTCTCTAATGTAGATTACTAAAAGTTGTATAGGCTCAAGCTTTGTCATTGATTCTTGGGAAGGTGTTCCAATTTTATATCATTCTCTCAGTGATGTTTATCATTTAACATTTCCTTTACTGATTTGAGAAGTGAGCATCAGTATCCCTTTGTGGTTATAATTTGTACCTTTTCAATTCCTGGTGAGGCTGAATATTTTCAGTATTTCTGTAGTATTTATTCGCCTGTGAAATACATTTGATTCCTAATCCCCCTTTTCTGAGATGTTCCTGATTGATTTGTAAGAACTTTTTTTAAAGTTTACTTATTTATTTATGGGAGGGAGGGAGAGAGAGAGACAGCATGAGTGGGGGAGGGACAGAGAGAGAAGGAGACAGAGTATCCAAAGCAGGCTCCAGGCTCTGAGCTGTCAGCACAGAACCTGACACCTGACACGGGGCTCAAATTCACAAACTGTGAGATCATGACCTGGGCCAAAGTCAGACACTTGACTGACTGAGCCACTCAGGCGCTCCAAGAACTCTTTATGTATTAAGAATATTAGTTGTTTTAATTTTTGCAAGTATTTCATCTCGTTTATAGAGTCATTTAATTATGCTGATGGCATTTTAAATTATATCAAATTTTACATTTTTATATGATCTAGTCTTTACCCTTAAGATTTTTATTTTACTATTGTATTTAGAAAAGACTTTCCTATCAAAGAGGATTTAAATCCCTATATATTTTTCTAGAGTATATATCTTTTACCTTTAACTCTCTGTCCAGGCAGCAAAATGGACAAGTAGAAAATTTTAAAGAGATAAACTGGCCATTACAAAACAAATAAAATGTATTTATCATTTTCCGAAATGTAATTTGTCATTTCAGAAGTACTTTTTACAAGCTTTCATATGGAAGCACTTTGACCAACTTCTTTTTTTCTCAACCCTTGTCACCTTTGTCCCTGTTCTTCTGGTGCAGCTGAAGCCTGCAGAACTCCTTTGCTAATTCTGACCCGAGAGGAAAATATTTTAGGGGCCCAGGCTTGCTGTAGATGGAGTGTTACTTTACCTATGTCACCACTATCCTAATGGCTTGTGTCGGCAGTAATTCTGGATACCACGAAATTCCAGGTTTCTCCTAATCTCTTATCATGTCAATTTAATCCATAAGAGTAGGTATTTGCCTCAGTTTCCTCCTCAGTGCTACATTTTCCAGAAGCAACTGAATCCCTGCCCTGAGGTTCCCTAGACCTTGTATAACTTTTCCTCAGGGCTCTGCATTCTTCCTGCTTAGTCCTAGGCAAAGAATCCGTGACCTGGAGCCTGCCATTACCTCCTCTTGATCCTGAGCATTGTTTTCTCCCTGGGTTTCCTTCCCTTTCAGCCTTGTTCATCAGACTAGGTCTCTCTGAATATTAAACCTTGCTGAAACCAAGCCCAAAGTCTCACTTGCTCCTGAATACAGTGCCCTGGATGTGGTCTGCTGTTTGGTGGCACACCTGATGTCCACACACTACTAAATGACAATTTCAAGTCACCCATGATTTGGGTAAAATGTTATGGAAGAAATATCAAGAGTCCCTTTTCTGCCTTTGTGTTTTGGGGGTGGGTGGGAGGGCTAGAGTTAACTATATGTAATGGTCCCAGAATTACCCTTATGAGGAAGCAGAAGTCTTTTGTGTCTTTCAAAATAAACGCAGTATGGAAAGTCCTGATTGCTGTTCTAAGCACCCCTTTCTTTTCACTCCCTCTCCCACTTTAGCCAGGAATGGTGCATCCTTACTGTCTTTAAGGAGATCTTGAGGACTAGTGGCCTTGATATGTAAGGCTGGGACCTCTGGAGTTTCATTCTTGCTAAATGGCTTTTCAGTGTTGACCAACTGTGGTTCTCTATTGGCGAAGTCTTCATTTCTTACAGAAGGTCTTTTTTTTTTTTTTTAAATGAAATGTTTAATGAATTTGCGTGTCATCCTTGTGCAGGGGCCATGCTAATCTCCTCTGTGTCATTCCAGTTTTAGTATATGTGCTGCCAAAGTGAGCACCAGAGGGTCTTTCTGAGACTTCTTTGATCACCTTCATCTGAAGGGGAAGCAGGAAAGAATGCCTGCCCCCTTTGAACTCTTAGAGACTTTGTGGTGTTTATCATCAGTTTCCCACTGATCGCAGACTATCTTGTATTCCCCTTTGGTATCTGCCCTTTCATTCTCTCTCTACCAAGGCAGGGGCCTGCCCTGTTCAGCCCAGGGTCTACCTTATGAATCTTAGTTGGCTTACAGGCCAGGTTGGCTAAGACTTGTCTCTCCAGCATCCTGTGTTCCTACTAGCTGGTCCATTTCTGCCCCCCTCCCTGCCCTGCATTGGCTGTGCTTGGGAAAGGCATGCTCCCCTCTGTAGGAGGAGATCTCAGGGCAACAAGCAGCAGAGATCTGCAGGACCCAGCTCCTTGCTTCTGGTTGTGAGTGGCCCCTGGATCGCAGCCCTGGGACGACAGCCTTCCTTAATTTAACATAACTGAGACATACATGAGGACAATCTGCTCTCTTTTCACCCAGCTAGGGTTTAGTGAGTACTGGTAAAGCACAGTTTGCACTGGAGTAATTGGAGAATGGAGTTTGCCCTTCCCAATCTGTGCACAATCTGTTAGCAGCTAAAAACAAATGTTAGCAGTTATAATTACCATCATTTTGTCTCCAGGCTTGGATCACATTCCAGGTGTTCTAGAAGATGGTCCATTTCCTTTCTTTTTCTCTTCTAAGTACCATGCCCTGTTTCAGGTGGCCCCAGAGGGCAATTGTGCTGTAAATCTTCCCTTCCTGTATTGGTTCAGGACTCTTTCGCAGTTTGTGTCTAGCAGTTCCTTTGGACTTTGCTGTCCCAAGTTAGAAAGACCTTGCTGAGGTGTGGCTGCCTCTAAGAACACTGTTGAATTGGTGCCATGGTAACGTTTGCAAAGCAGCTACTGCTAGGATACGGCTCTGACACTTATTACTTTATTTGCATTTCAAACCACCTGTTCCGAAGATGAAAATATACATGAATGCATATTCCAGTCTGGATATAAAGCATACTATCTGACTATTTAAGTGAACGTCTTGGTTTTTTTTTTTTTTTTTTTTTTTTTTTCCCCTCCCTCTGGCTGTAAGAATCAAGCTCTAAAGTCATGCTCTTCAATGTCTTTGTCCTGATTCAGAATAAATGCCAGGCCTCGTGTGTGGATACGATTTGTTGGTTCTGTTGCCCGTGGAGGCACGAGGGCCTTTTCTTAGGAGCGGTGCCCTTTTGGGAGAGGGAGGCACCTATGGAAGGGAGCAGAGACTCTGAGTCTTCAAAGGGAGGCGCTTTTTACTATTAGGTCCACAGTCCCTGAAGGGAGAGCTCTTCAGTTTGTCCAAACCTGGCTTATTATGTGCTAGTCTGTCTCCTCTTACAAGTTCTCTGGGAGACCTTTCCTATTGGTATGGATGTGGTTCCCTCCAGCGTAAGGCAAACTTTGCCTCCAGATCAGTTGCGGCCCTTTCCCCGTAGTTAACGGAAGAGCCACCCAGCCTTTGCTGCTTGGTTCCCTTGTCTCCTTTCAACTCCACACCATTTCCTAGGACATGATTCATTATCTGTGGTCACTCTCAATTATTCCCTCTTTCCTCTTAGGCCACTTGAAGGAGCCAGTGGTGATCACTGTTGTGTGTTTCCATTAGCTCTCACCAAAAAGTTCTCAGATATATCCTATTTGAGATATACTAGCATGTCAAGGATAATGGAGCACCTAGAAGGCTTCCTGCAGCAGTGTTACGACTCTTAACTGGTTCCTCCGTCAAACTCCCAGTCTCCACAACAGCAACTGTTTTTTCTCCTCTCGGGGTCTCTTTTTAGTTTAGATATTTTGTGTTGATCTCTGCTTTTTAATGGTCTCAGGTGTATTCACTAACTCGTCAGCTCGTTGTTTGTCAGTTACATTTTCTTCCATGCTTTTTTTTGGGTGCATGCTCACGACTGTATCCCATCCCTTCCCCATCATTGGCGGCTGATCATGCTGTTGTCATTCTCACCTCCTGCCTCCATTTTCATAGTACCTCCTAACTCAGTGAACTTGTAAATATAAAACCAAAATTTCATCTTTTGTTTAACATTAATAAATGACATCCCACTTAAAAATATTATCTTAAAAATGAGCCTCTATCCACTAGTATATTTACCAATTCATTTTAGGTAATTTTAGGGATGGGCAATCCCACATAGCCACCATTTTTAAAAACAGCTCTATTGAGGTATAATTGACAAGTAAAAATTGTGTATATTTGGGGTGTACAACTTGATCTTTAGATATATTTATACACTGTGAAATGATCGAATATCTATTACTTCATATAGTTATCTTTTGGTGGGCAGTGCTATGTGAGAACATTTAAGAGCTACCCTCAGCAAAATTCAAGTATGCAATATGGTATTATTAACTGTAGTCACCCATGCTATACATTAGATTTCTAGAACTTAGTCATCTTGTATAACTGAAACTTTGTACTCTTTGACCAACATTACTCCATTTCCCCTTTCCCCCAGCTCCTGGCAATCAACACTTTATGCTTCTATGAGTGTATTTTAAAAAGTTTTTATTAAAAAATTTTTTTACTGTTCATTCATTTGCTGGGGGCGGGAGGGACAGAGAGAGAGGGAAACACAGAATCCAAAGCAGGCTCTAGTCTCTGAGCTGTCAGCACAGAGCCTGATGTGGGGCTCAAATTCACAATCCGTGAGATCATGACCTGAGCTAACGTTGGATGCTTAACCAACAGAGCTACCCAGGCGCCCCTATGAGTGCATTTTAGATTCTACATATAAATGACATTATATATGTAGTGTGTGTCTTTCTGTTTCTGGCTTATTTCATGAAACATAAAGTCCGTAGGGTTCATCCACGTTGTGGCAAATGCCAGAATTTTTTTTTAAGGCTGAATATTTCATTGTATGTATATACCACATTCTCTTTAGTCATTCATCTGTGGACATTTAGGTTGTTTCCATATTTTGACTGTTGTGAATAATACTGCAATGAATATGGGAATGCAGATATTTCATTGAGATACTGACTCCAGTTCTTTTGGATAAATACCCAGAAGTGGGATTGCCAGAAGTGGTAGTTTATTTTTAATTTCTTGAAGAACTGCCATATTGTTTTCCATAATGGCTCTACCAATTTACATTCCCACCAGCAGTACCGAAGGGTTCGCTTTTCATCACCAACACTTGTTATCTTTTGTCTTTTTGATAATAGCCATCTGAACAGGTGTGAGGTGATATTTCATTGTGGTTTGGATTTACATTTCCTTAATGATTAGTGATGTTTGAGCACCTTTTCATATACCAGTTGGCCATTTGTATGTCTTCTTTTGAAAAATGTCTGTTCAGGTCCTTTGGCCTTTTTAAAATCAGATTATTTGGTTTCTTTTTGCTATCATATACTTTCCTTATATATTTTGGCTATTAGCCCCTTATGTTGTTTGCAAATGTTTTCTGCCACTCTGTAGGTTTCCTTTTCATTTTGTTGATTCAGTTTCTTTAGCCATGCAGAAGCTTTTAAGCATCAAGGTGTCCTACTTGTCTATTTTTGCTTTCAGTGCTTTCACTTTTGGTGTCATATTCAATAATTTATCACCAAGGCCAATGTCAAAAACCTTTCTCCTATGTTTTTTTCAGTAGTTTTATATAGTTTCAGCTTTTATGTTTGTCTTTAATGCATTTTGTGTTGATTTTTGTATATGGTGTCATATAAAGGTCTGGTTTTATTCTTCAGTATGAGCCACCATTTTTATTACATCTGTTGGGCATAGGAAAATTCCAGAGGAAGATCAACTTTGCACAGCTCCATTTAGATTGCACAGAATGATTTTGTAACTGAATCTAACCATAAGGAAATGAAGGACCTTGAACATGGGATTTTTTCTCACAATTCTTATGGCTAGGTTGACCTGCACAAGAAAGGAAAAACTCTGAAGAAATGTCTATTCCCCTAAATAGACTCCTTTCTTCTGTCTTCCTTTGTTACCTTGCCACTTTTCATCTTCATTCAGATGACTTATGATGTATGTTATCCATATCAAAGTAATATGGCATTATGATGAAAAAGTTTTACAAAGGTAAAACTCTCTTCCACTGGCATATATTGTTAAGAAGATCTTTACTCAGTTTAACGTTCCAAAAATTGTTTCTTATTTATGTTCTGGCATCCCACGTTGGGATACATCTAACTAAGATGGCCTGTAGGTTGCTAGTTACTGTCTGAAACCTGATTTTAATATTTGTTTTATTGCCATTTTTTCTTACTTTTATTTGAGTATACTGTACCCAATTAATCATATAATTCACTGCTTTCATAGCAGTTTGGTGGACACTGAATAATAATGCCCACATTCATGTAGCAGTAAGAGACTCTCTAAACTGAAGGAAAAAAGCAAGCATGAAATAAAAGAGGAACAGATAATTCAGTAGATTTGATGCAACCCACTAAGAAATTAGGTAGGAAAAATGGGATAAGACAAGTGTCACAGTTGAGAGGAAAAGGCAAAAAAGCAAAGGATGAATGTCTTAGCTTGGGATCAGAAGTGGAAAGGCCACATGGTGGCAGCACAGTCTTAACAGTGGGAAACTTTCTCTTGGACAACCATTAGTTTGCTAAAACCACATGCTTGCAGAATTCCTCCATGTTGGTTTCCCCCATTATCCTAGATAAACATCAACCTAGGATATGTTTAGATGTCCTAAATGTTTAGGATCAAAGGTAACCCGTACAACTTAAGTTGAGGAAAAGTGCAGGTAAAGGCACATCTTTACTCCCAGAATCTACACAGATGCTCTAGAAAAGCTTTCAGACTATCTGTGGGGGAAGGCCCAATGTAAGTTTATACACCATCAGAACACTAATCATTTTGTAAAATTCAGTGAAAGTGATTTGACAGAAAAATGAACAAAAAAGATGTAGAACTCATAAGCTCATTTTGAAAATAAGTCATTAAAAATATAAATAGAACAAAAGATCTAAAAGTGTTAAATCACATTTCATTAAGTTGAACGGGAATGCTTGTCCAGTTTTGCTTGTGTTGCTTGTGCTTTTGATGTCACATCCGAGAAATCATTGCTAAGACCAATGTTCTGAAGCTTTTCCTGTATATTTTCTTCTAGGAGTTTTATGGTTTCAGATCTTACGTTTAAATCTTTAATACATTTTGGGTTGTGTGTATGTGTCCCTGGTGTAGGAGAAGGGTCCAGTTTCATTCTTTTGCATATGGATATCCAGTTTTCCTAACACCTTTTGTTGAAGAGACCCTCCTTTTGCCATTGTGTAGTCTGGTCACCCTTATCAAAGATCATTTGACTGTATGGGTATGGGTTTATTTCTGGGCTCTCTATTTTGTCCCATTTGTCCATATGTCTATCTTTATGTAAATACAAACAGAACAAATATAGGAAAAAAGAATAAAAGTACCAAAAGTATACATGTTGTTTCTTGAAAGTGTGTGTACAGGTGACTAGTATAGAGGATCCCTGTTGCTATTATTATACTCTACAGTTATATTAAACAAAAAGTTTTTGAGGGATAGAATCTCTATATTTTTAATGTCCTTTATATACACATTTTATGAGCATCATATAGATCAACTTGTAAAATTTTTGTTGTGACCAACCAACTTGCTTCTTGCTTGTTACATCATGTAATCCAGGTCCAGTCGATGACAACACTATTTGCAGGATATAAAATATATCCAAACTGATTCTGTGTTTGTTTTGATAGCATTGTAATAGGGACCACCAGTTTCAAGAGGTATGCTGGTGGGAGTAGAGGAAGAGATTTTAAAGCAATTTCACAAGCTCAAGGTATTCATTTTTAGCAGTTTAAAAAAATCAAGCAAGTGATGGTGTATTTTCAAAATTCATTCGTAGCCAGTTCCAGCAATTTGTCCTATAAAGTTATATTAAATTTGTTACCTTTCAATGAAAGGACTAGTTCATGATTCCGTGAGTTTCCTATGCATAGATACTCCTTCAGAATTATTATGTGTGCACTGATGATAGTTGTGAAAATTATGAGATATGATATAACAATCTCTGGAAATTCTGCTGCTCCACATTTGTAATATTTATGTTGACTTTCAGTCATCTGTTATTGAAAAACGCTGATTTTCTTCCTTGTTTGAAAATATTCAGATTGTTAACATATGATTTCAGACAAATAGGCAACCAACTGTCTAATATACTTTATCTTTAAAAAGTTGGGCCCAAACTAGTTTCTTAGCCACAGTAACTTCTGAGAGTTTATTCAATAGTTCAAACATTCTATACAGAATACATTCTATATAGAATATACATTCTATATAGATAACCGTTGTCCCTAGCATGGAAAGCAGTTGTTCATGATCAGCATTCATATTATCACATAACCAGAATAGTTTCAAATGTAATACATTAGCCTTGATGTAATTCACAGTTTTTACTGTGTAAAAACACATTATTTCAGGTGATTTTTTTTCATAGTAAGATTTTCTCGATGAAGGAAATAGTGTGTTGCTTTGCATCCTGGCTCATATTCCTTAAACTGAGCAATTATTCTAGAACTTTCTCCAATGCAAGACTTAAACTCTAAATCACTTTTCTGATATAAATCACCCAGGGTCATCTATAACAGTTTCTAAATATTTACTCTTAATTTCTGTACTTATGTCATTCACCCTGGTGAACAATTTATAGATGCGCATAGGTTCACAGACTCAGCTTTGAATGACATTGTTTTCATATACTTCTTCTATTTCACTTGTCACTGTTAGGTAGTGATTTTACTTAACTGAGTTCACTGAGTTGTATTTAAGTTACTTCCTCTGGTTATCTTATAATATAAATGATAAAGAATTTAAGGGGCAACTGATTGGCTCAGTTGATTAAGCATCTGGCTCTTGATTTGGGCTCAGGTTATGGTCTCATGGTTCACGAGATGGAGCCCTACATTGGGCTCCGGGCTGAGAGAATCGAGGCTGCTTGGGATTCTCTCTCTCTCTCTGAAAATAAATAAATAGACATTTAAAAAATAAATGATAAGGAATGTAAATGAAAGTATCACTTTTTGAACAGAGATCAACACTTACTGAAAGCCTACTTTGTGCCAAAAATTTTACATGCTTTACATCCCTAAGAGGTGCATATTGCTACAATTTCCATTTTAGATGTAAGGAAACAGGTTCAAAGTGTTTAATGCTCAAGATGACATAGCTAGTTATTGGTAGAGATGGGAGTTGGACCCAGAGCACTCTAAAACTCCTTTTTAATACCATAATCCCTCCATCATATCCTACTTTTTGAGCAAAAAAAAAAAAAGTCACATTTATGATCTAGTCTTAAGATAAATGGGAAAATCAAATTTCAAAAGTGGGACAATGATAAAGTCAAGAAAGAGAAGCAAACATAGTAAAAGTGTGTCATAATGAGATGACAAACACAGCTGAAAAATGCTTCTGTCAGGAAGGGAGAACATTTTTTTAAACCAACTTTATTGAGGCATAATTTACACCCATTCTAAGTGTGCAGTTCTATGAGTTTTGACATATGTATATATTCATGTTACCACCATTACAATAAAAATATAAAACATTTCCATCAATCCCCAATTTTCTTTTTTTTTTTTTAATTTTAAAAATGTTTATTATTGAAATAGAACCAGAGCATGAGTGGGAGAGGGGCAGAGAGAGAGGGAGACACAAAATCTGAAGCAGGCTCCAGGCTCTGAGCTGTCAGCACAGAGCCCGATGCGGGTCTCGAACCCACAAACCATGAAATCATGACGTGAGCCGAAGTTGGACGTTTAATGGACTGAGCCACCTAGGTGCCCCCCAATCTCCAATTTTCCCTGGGTCCCTTCCTTCCCTGTCAATCACCCTTCTTTATGGCTCTAGGGAAGTATTATCTTTTTGCTGTTACTATAGATTAGATATATTTTTTTTCCAAGTTTCACCTACATGAAATCATAAAGTATGAATTTTAGCGTCTTTCACTTGTTGCTCGGCATGTTTTTGAGATTCACCCACATGACTGTGTATATCAGTAGCTTGTTACTTTTTAATATTGAGTGATATTTCATTGTATAGATATGCTATAATTGATTCATCGGTCGATGGACATTTGTATTGTTTCTAGTTTTGGGCATTTATGAAAAAAGGTGCTCCAAACATTCATGTCCAAGTCTTTGTGTGGACATATGTTTCTATTCCTCTTAGACAAATACTAACAGTAGAATTGAGAGGTAAATGCATCTCAACTTTCTAAGAACTGCCAAACTATTTTCCAAAGTAGTTTGTTGTTTTATATTCCCAGTAGCAACATAAGAGCATTCCAGTTACTCTACATCTTTGTCAACACTTGCTATTGTCAGTGAAAGGAAGCATTTGACATCAATTTAGAAAGACTAGTTTCTTTTTAGTCTGTCGTTTGACAGGAAGGGGGTAAACAGTGGTTGGGATTCTGTAGTACTTCTGTTTCTCATTTGCATAACTAACCTGCAATAAATCTTCAAGGGCACCATGCTTATCAAGAAACTTGATATATAGCTTCTCAGTGCTTTCAGCTCTTTTTGTGCCAGTTTCTTCCAAATGAAGTTGCCATTAGTGCTGAGCTGAGCTCAGACTAGAGTGTGTGGAAGCCAAGAGAAAATAGTATGGCCATAGACACAATAGGTAGAGCATATGGTGAGTTCTGAAAATCCTCCAAGTGCTTGCTGTTAAGAAGTCTGTTGTCAGTCTAATTGTTTCTTTGTAGATACTACCTTTTCTCTGGTGACTTTTAAGACAATTCCTTGCCTTTCCTGTTTTATAGTTTTAACATGTGGTTAGGTGTGGATTTAGTTTTTTTTCCTCCTGCTTGAAATCCAAATTTGGTGATTCTTATTTTTCATGAATTCTGGAAAACACTTAGCCATTATCTCTTGAAATATTTGTGTCCTCCATTTTCTTTTTTCTCTTTTTTTGGAACATTGATTAGTTATATATTGAACCTTCTTATAGAACTCTTAATTTTCTGCTGTAATTCCTATTATTCATCTGTCAGTACTGCATTCTGTGTATTTTCTCCAAATCAGTCATCAAGTTCTCTGCTTTTCTCTACACATCTGTTAATTTTCTGTTTAATCCACTTAAATTTGGGGTGCCTGGGTAGTTTAATTGCTTAAGAATTTGACTTTGGCTCAGGTCATGATCTCATGGTTCATGAGTTTGAGTCCTGCATCAGGCTCTCTGCTGAGATCCTCTGTCTCCCTCTCTTTCTGCCCCTCCCCCAGTTATTCTCTCCCTTCCTCTCTCTCTCTCTCTCTCTCAAAATAAATAAATAAACATAAAAAAGTATATATATACATATATATACACACATATATATGTATATATACAAAATCCACCTAAATTTAATCCACTTATGGTTTTTTTAAGTCACTGAATATAGAATGTCTTAAATTAACAACTCAGGCAACAACAGATGTTGGCAAGGATGTGGAAAAAGAGGAATCCTTTTGCACTGTTGGTGAGAATGCAAACTGGTGCAGTCACTCTGGAAAACAGTATGGAGGTTCCTAAAAAGAAAATAATAGAGCTACCCTATGACACAGCAATTGTACTACTAGGTATTTATCCAAAAGATACAAAAATGCTGATTCAAAGGGGCACATGCACCCCAATGTTTATAGCAGCGCTATCAACAATAGCCAAAGTATGGAAAGAGTCCAAATGTCCATTGATTGATGAGTGGATAAAGATGTGGTATATCTATACAATGGAATATTAATCAGCAGTCAAAAAGAATGAAATCTTGCCATTTACAACAATGTGGATGGAACTAAAGTGTATTATGCTAAATGAAATGTCAGAGAGACAAATCTGATACGATTTCACTCATATGTGGAACTTAAGAAACAAAACAGATGAATATAGGGAAAGGGAAGCAAAAATAAGGTAAAAACAGGGAGGGAGATAAATCATAAGAGACTCTTAGATACAGAGAACAGGGGTGCCTGGGTGGCTCAGTCAGTTAAGCATCTGACTCTTGGTTTTGGCTCACGTCATGATCTTATAGTTCGTGAGTTTGGGCCCTGTACCAGGTTCAGCACTGGCAGTGTGGAGCCTGCTTGGGATTTTCTCTCTTCCTCTCTCTTTGCTCCTCCCCTGTTTATTTGCTCTCTCTCTCTCAAAATAAATAAATGAAAGATTTTTAAAAAGTTAAATAAATTTAAAAATAGAGAACAAACAGGGTTTCTGGTGGGGTGTTGGATGGGGGGATGGGCTAAATGGGCAATGGACATTAAGGAGGGCACTTATTGGGATGAGCACTGGGTGTTATATATTTAAGTAATGAATCACTAAATTCTATTCTGAATTCATTATTACACTACATGTTAACTAACTTGGATTAAAAAAAAAGTTGCTGAATATATATGTATATTATATATGTATATAATTTCTAGAAGCTTTATTTTATGCCTGCATTTTCTCCATTTTTATATTTTTGATCTTTTTAATCTTTAATTATTGTAAATATTCTTATTATATAGCTTGTAAGAATTCTATTTTTTAATGTTCTTGGGAATTTAACTCTGCTTTTTGTTTTTTTCTGCCTACTCTCACTCATGGTGAATTGTTCCTGTGGGTGTTGTAAAATTTTGTTTTTTAAATCATGCTTGGTGGGGATCCTGTGTGGTCTGCAATGAAGATAAGCTCCACAACAGTAGTTCTTAATCTTTGCTGCATGTTAGAGTCACCTAGTGAACCTTTAAAAATTAGGATGGCAGCTTGAACTCCAGACCAGTTAACTCAGATCCTGTGCATATGAGACTTACACATTAGCGTTTTTAAAGCTCCACTGTCATAAAAAACAAACAAACAAGCAAACAAACAAAAAACTGCACAGTCATGGTTGAGAACCACTGCTCTAGAAGAATTTGCCGTTAATTTTTATAGGCACTACAAGTGTATTTCCAGCCCTGAATCACTTTACTATCAATTTCTCATCTCTGGGTTCCTGAACTATATAGGTAGTATACAGTTTTTTTTTAAGTGTAGAAAACCATTTTATTTATTTATTTATTTATTTATTTAAAAAATTTTTTTTAATATTTTATTTAATTTTGAGACAGAGAGAGACAGAGCATGAGCGGGAAGGGGCAGAGAGAGAGGGAGACATAGAATCGGGAGCACACTCCAGGCTCTGAGCTGTCAGCACAGAGCCCGATTCAGGGCTTGAACCCATGAACCATGAGATCATGACCTGAGCCGAAGCCGGACGCTTAACAGACTGAACCACCCAGGTGCCCCTAGAAAACCATTTTAAATATGGAGTATCAACAAAGCCAATTTGATTATTTTTGTTTATTTGTTTTTGGGTTTCTCCCCAACTTTATGGATAAATATAATTGTATATACTTAAAGTGTAAAATGTGATGATTTTATGTACATATGCATTATGGAGGGATTACCAAGATCAAGTTAATTAACACAGTCATCACCTCACATAGTTAACTCTGGGGTTTTTGTTTGTTGGTTATTTATGTGGTGAGAATGCTTAAGGACTAATGTCAGCAACTTTCAAGAATGTAAGTATACAATACCATATTCTTAACTATAGTCACCATGCTGTACGTTAGATCCTCAGAATTTATTCAACTTATAACTGAAAGTTTGTGCCCTTTGATCTACATCCTTTCCATTTATCCCTCCCCTCAAACCTTGGTAACCTCCATTTTATCCTGTTTCTATGAAATCAGGTTTTGCTTTCTTTCCTTTTTCTTCCTCTTTTTTTCTTTAAGATTCCACATATATGTAATATCATACAGTGTTGGTCTTTGTCTGGGTTATTTCACTTAGCTTAATAGCCTCAAGGACCATCCATATTGTTGCAAATGGCAAGGTTTCCTTTTTTTAATGGCTGAATAATATTGCACAGAATATTTACCCCATGTTTTTCTTTATCCATCTATTGATGGACATTAAATTGTTTCTATATCTTGGCTATTAAAAATAATGCTGCAGTGAACATGGGGGTGCAGATATCTGTTCAAGATACTGATTTCAGGTTTTGTGGATATATATCCAGGAGTGGGATTGCTGGATCATGTGGTAGTTCTATTTTTAATTTCATGAGGAACTGCTATACTGTTTTCCATAATGGCTGCACCAACTTGCATTTCTATCAACAGTGCATAAGGATTCTCTTTTCTCCAGATTGTTATCAACATTTGTTGACTTTTGTCTTTTTGATAATAGCCATCTTAACAGGTGTGAGGTCATATCTTATTGTGGTTTTGATTTGCATTTCCCTGATGATTAGTGTTGTTGAACACCTTTTCATGTACTTATTAGCCATTTGTTTGTCTTTGGGAAAATGTCAGTTCAGATCTTTTGTCTGTTTTTAATATATGATTTTATGCTATTGAGTTCTGAGTTCTTTATATATTTTGGATATTAACTCCTCATCAGGTGTATAGTTTGTGAATAATTTCTTTCATTCTGTGGGTTACTTTTTTAACTTATTGATTGTTGGCTTTTACTGTGCAGAAGCTTGTTAATTTAATGTAATCCCACTTGTTTATTTTAGTTTTTGATGCCCGTGTTTTTTGTGTCTTATCCAAAAACTCATTACTAAGACCAATGTCAAGGAGTTTTTTCCCTATGTTTTCTTTTAGGAATTTTATTGTTTTGGATTTACATTTAAGTCTTTGATACATTTCAAGTTAACTTTTATGAGTAGAATAAGATACAGGTCTGGTTTCATGTGGCTGTCTAGGTTTACCAACAGCATTAAGAGACTGCCCTTTCCCAATGTGTATTTTGGTGCCCTTATCAAAAATCAGTTGACTGTATATGCATAGGTTTATTTCTATGTTTTTATTCTGTTCTATTAGTCTATGTGCCAATACCATACTCTTTTGATTACTGTAGCTTTGTAATATAAATTGAAATCAAGAAGTGTGATGCCTCCAGCTTTCATTCTTCTTTCACAGAATTGCTTTGGCTATTCTGGGTCTTTGTGGTCATATAAATTTTAGGATATTTTTCTATTTCTTAAAAAATGCCATTGGAATTTAGATAGGGATTGCATTGAATTTGTAGACCACTTTGGGTAGTATGGATGTTTTAACAATATTAATTTTTCCAGTACAAGAACATGGAATATCTTTCTATTTATTTGTGGTTTTTTTTTCAATTTCTTTAATCAATGTCTTATAGTTTACAGTATACAGGTCTTGCACCTTTTTGGTTAAATTATTCCTAAGTATTTTATTGGTTTTGATGCTATTATAAATGGGGTTGCTTTCTTAATTTTATTCAGATAGATTGTTGTTAGTGCATAGAAATGCAAATGACTTGTATGTTGATTTTGTATTCTACCACTTTACTGAATTCATTTATTAGTTCTAACAGGTATTTTTGTGTGGAGTTTTTAGGGTTTCTACATAGAACACTATATCGTCTTCAAACAGAGATAATTTTACTTCTTCATTTCCAATCCAGATGCCATTTATTTCTTTTTCTTGCCTAATTGCTGTGATTAGGATTTGCAGTACTATGTTGAATAGAAGTAGTGAGAATGGGGAGTCTTATTCTTGTTTCGAATCTTAGAGAAAAGGCTTTTAATTTCACCACTGAGTATGGTATTAGCTGTGGATTGGTCATATGTGGCCTTTATTTTGTTGAGGTGTATTCCTTCTATATCTTATTTGTTGAGGCCTTATCATGAAAGGACATTGAATTTTGTCAAATACCTTTCTGCATCTATTGAAATGATCATGTAATTTTTATTCATCATTCTGTTAATGTGGTATATGACATTGACCTATGTTTGTTGAACTATCCTAGCATTCCAGGGATAAATCCCAGTTGATCATGGGGTATGACCCTTTTAACATGCCAGTTTGCTAATATTTTATTATGGATATTCACACCTATGTTCATCAGGGATATTGGCTTATAATTTTCTTTTCTCATAGTGTCGTTGTCTGGCTTCGGTATCAGGGTAGTGCTCTAAATATTTCTTCCTCCTCAGTTAGACAGTATAAATTTGAACCTTTGTGTTTGAGGATGCTCCCCCCCATCCACCCCACAAGAGTCTATGCTAAGATAGACAGGTTCCTTATCATCTATTTTTATTGAGAGAGTAGCACTTTGAGGACTACAGAGAGAGTCTCAGTTCTACTTTTTCCCTTTAAGCAAACCCAAGGCTTTATTATCTCTTTCTATATGGCTATAAAAACTCAAACTTTTTGCTTACCAGTATCAACAAATAGTCTCTGGACAGTCAGTGTAACATATCTGTGTTTATGTTCTTCCATTGCTTGGTTCTACAATTTGCCTTACTTCTTTGTGACTTAACCATGCATTTAGGTCCTTTGTTATGTTTTCCAAGAAATCTAGATTTTTCTGTGCACTTAGATCACAGTATTGCTAGAAAAAGAAGTTTTCCTGTGACTAGGGGTCTATACCTTCATGGCCTTGCTTCTTAAATTCATCCTCCTATTCACAAAGTCTGCCTGAATCAAGTGTGAATTTGCTGTCTTTGGACAAGGCACATTGGGTGTCCACCTGGCAGACAGATCTCGGAGCTTGTATGTATTTCCCTAGACTGTGCCTGGCCTGGTTTTGTCTTCATCTTGCTCGAGCTGTTCTGTGTTGCCAAGGTCCCAGAATGCTTTGAATTCCAACCCACCTGAATTATGTCAACCTCTATTCTTTTTCTTCTGTTTCCAAGTCTCTGTCTTTACTGACTGGCCAATCTTAAGTCTGGTTTCAGTTTATTTCCTGGACTTATCTTTCTACAAAGGACTCTTTAGATTTGAGAGTTTGTAGCATAGTTTATAGCAATGTGGGAATGGGTCCAACTCAGGATTCAGATTTCTAAGATGTCCAGATGGTCTTAACAAAAAGTTTCTAACTTTCCACTTCATTTTTAAAACACTTAATTTATTAAGTATATAAATTCCAAAGACTTTATATTACATGTTGATAATATATATACCTATAGTATTAATTGAAGATAAACACTGAATCACTCATTTTGTCAGAAGGAGGAGGTTATGGTTGAGGATACCCTTTGATTTAATTTTATTTGTTTAATTCATGAGTAGCCATCTCCTTGTATACCAAACACAACCAGCTGTGGTTAGATTGTGGCTGTTCTAGTCCATGTACTCTTTAACTCTGAGACCTTGTAAGGAAATTGAGTGTGGCAATAAGCATCCAGAGAACTCTTGGCAGCATTGGATGGATCATTTACCCCAGTTTGGACTTTCTTATATTTTTTAGGGAGCCCTGCCAAGATCGCCACTAAGACAGTCTAACTCAGAGAGGAACCCTAGCTCTGCACCAGTGGTTTTAACATTTGATTATGGACAATGGCTTTGAAGGTTAAACAAGGTATCTGGTGGCAGTATAGCACTGTGTGCTCATAATGAGCCCACAGAAATTATGAGTTGAATGGTTGGTCAGTAGTCTGATAACTAATCCTTATTAGTTATGTCAATTGGGGTTCATGTTGGTGTCCTTCTTTCAATTATTTTGTCCTTATTTAGTTTTTTTTTCAATCTTTCTGTCTTGCTTTCTTGGCAGTATCTTCAAAAGGAGTCAGGAGGCTCTTCCAGAAGTTGCCTTTGAAGATTGTTGCAATGTGTATACTTGTCAAAAAGGATTGACCAAACCCTTTTGAAAACTATTTTACACATCAAGTCCTGAGCCAGTCTCAGGTCTTCTGTTCTGATCTGATCATCCAGAATGATCTAAAAGAAAACCATCAGAGCTAATTATAGAGCATAGAGTGATTTTCAGATGCCTTTTTTATTTCTTTTTCTCATGGAGGGTACTCAGGAATCTTGCACTCTTGATGAACCCAATTTACATTTTTGTTGGAACTGGGAAAGATTTTGAAGGCAAAATTCTTCAGTTTATGTAGGAAACAAATTCTATATGGATTTATTTCTCCCTTTTCTCTTTGTTCTCTTTTTTTTCTCTCATTCCTCCTTTCATTCCTTCTTTCCTCTCCTTCTAACCTCTTTCTTTCCTTTTCTTCCTTCTAATCTTCCTTCTTTACTTATGGCTTGGTAGCTTGGAACATACCTGAATATTTTGGAAAATGGACATTGTTGAAGGGAAAGTATTATTTTTATTACAAAAATGTGATTTAGAATAATGAGATCTTGGGTTTGGAAAGAAAATCTAATGTTCTTCTATTTTAGCCATTTAACTAATACTTGAATCCTTTCTATTCTGTACACAGCCTATAATGGGATACCTACATTACCAACAGTGAGAGGGAAATTCCTTTGCCCTGACATAGCCCATTGCAACTTTGAACAGCCCTGACAGTTACTTAGTTATTGTTCTATTGACTTAAAATGTACTTTTCTATAATATATATCCACCTCTTTTTAGTTTCTCTCTTTGGAAGTATATAAAGCAATAATTTCCAAGTTTTAGGCCAAAATCCAGGGTTGTGAAATAACTTTAGTTGGATATAACCCGCATTAAAAGAAAAGAAGAAGAAGAAGATGATGACAAGGAGGAGAGGAGAAAGAAAGGGAGGAGGAAGAAGGAGAGGAGGAATAAGTGGAAGAGGAAGATGAGGAAGAGGAATAAGTAGAAGAGAAAGAAGGGGAAGAGGAAGATGGGGATGAAGAAGAAGAAGAAAAGGAAGAGGAAGAAGGGGAAGAGGAGGAAGAGAGGAAGAAGAAGAAGGAGAAGATGAAGAAGAAGAAATAGAGTAGAATGGAAGTAGAATAGACTAGAAAATATCAGAGAGTATCTTATGTAGTAAGGTTTTCATGGAATCTTTGTCTTGACTGCATAATTATTGAATCATATAATTAACTACATATGTGAGCTGAATCTCAGTGATTAAAGAAAGTTTGAAAGCTACTATATAGTCTGACTTTTCTTCCCCATGTCCATCCATGTAGTTAAGCTGTTCTCATGCCTACCACCCCCAAGTCTTTTCTTCTCTAGCTAAATAGTTCCTTTTGCTCCTTTTCCTCATTCATGTGTATTTTGGTCTCACATCTCCATGCCTTCCTTAATTCACCCTAGTGTACCTTGTTGGTATAAACAATATGGACCTTGAATCAAAATCGTGTTTCTAGCTGTGCTCTGACTGCAACAAAGACAAGCAGGACTATTCTTTTCCTGGTTAGCAGAATGCCCTTTAATACATTTGAGTGCAGCCTGAGACTGTATGTTGTAGTGGTTAAATGCATGGACTCAGGGGCCACTAGTTTTGGAGTCTATCTGTTCAATTAGTGTTAAGCCTTAGGGTAAGCTGAATAGTAACCTTGGGCAAGTTATTTAAATTTTCTGTGCCTCAGTTTTTCATCTGTATGTAGGATAATAATACTCCAGAATATTTTTGTATTAAATGAGTTAATACATGTGAAGGATTTAGGACAGTGCCAGACATATGGTAAGCACTCAGTGAGCTAATACATTTTTAAACTGGTGAACAGCAAATTGTTGATCTATTTAACTTTTCCTTCACTCCAATGTCTGGAGCTTTAGGTGTGTCCTATAAATAGTGTGGTCATGTGCCCCATTTTGCCGAGGGCAACCCCAGTTTGTACCTGTTGTCCTAGCATAATTAACAGTGCCTCCTTTTGCTCTCAGATGTGACCAGATAGGAATTCATGTTGGATTATTCTGAACTATATTTTTGTAGTAGGAACTTCTCTAGTTATATGCCCCCTCCCCACCCCCTACTCCTCACGCTAAAAAACCTATATCTTCTCTCACTAAGTACTTGATCAATTTTGGATGTATGTGGAAGAGCTTGTGTTTATTTGTTTGTTTCTCTCTTTGACAAGTGGCTGAACTGAGATGGAAAGCCGAGTCCACCTGACTCTAAAGGCCAGCCTCTCCCTACCCTGGGAAATGACTTAGGTTTCATTTGGCCCATTATTCTGTTCTGTGAAGACCTTTTGGTTTCTGACTAAGCGATTCAGAGTATTTATTAATTCTCCCAACGTCATATTATTTACACATTTTTAATTCATTCAACAAGTATTTAATGAACTTCCATGGGGTCAGGTCCTGTTCTAGGAGCCAGGGATGGAGTAGGGGACGAGCTGACAAGTTCTTTCTCCCATAGAACTGACATTCTTCGAAGGTTGCTTTGTGTCTTAATCCAAGTAAAGTAGGGTTACGAGAATAGGATTTACATAAATCCCTGGATCAAGTCACTAGATACTTCCTTCTGGATTAAAAATATATATCCCTTAAAAGCAGCATTTGGCAATCATGTATCAGATAATGAATCTGTTTGTATTATCACTCAATCTGTATTTCTTCTTGTCCAAAAGATAGTATAAACCTACTGCCAAAGGCCTTTTTCTTGCTATACCGTATCTGTCATATTTTCTAGATTTATTAGTCTGCTGTGAGAGCAAGGAAATGGTTTAGACGAACTCATTCCTAGTGACAGCCCCATAGCATTCCTTAAGTGACTATATATTTTAATGGCCTATTCTAGAGTGTTGTTGTGGTCAATGGTTCTGTAGTTTGCAGAATGTGCGTTTTCTGTTATTTTGAAAATTGGGACTTTCCTTCACTTCACCAACTTCTCATTTGCTAAGATTCCAACCTACTGTTGGCTCAGTGATCTCATTTGCTAAACTCTTTCCATGTCCTAGAGTGTAGTCTGGCCAAGCCAAGAGACTAAAGCTTCTTTGGAGAAGCTGGGTGATACTTTCTTAAAATCTGACTCATCTTTACTTCCAGATCCCTTTTGTGAATATATTAATGAAATTCTTCACTGAAATTTGGACATTGTAACAGTTGCTGTGTATCAAGTCCTTACTATATGCAAAGCATTTTATACACATATCTCCCTTTGTCACATTGTATCACTATGACAACTATCATCTCTGAGAGACGAGGAAAGCAAAGTCACATAGGAAGTCAGGTATAGAGCAGGGCTTGAACCCAGGCTATAATGTCAGGATGACTGGAGACCAGGGTACTTTCAGGACTAAAATTTGGACGGAGGTCCTTGATCAAATAGCAGACTTTTCTTCTAACGTGAGAACACTAAGTTTGCGTTTGTATTTTATAATTTTGTTGATGACTCATAGTCCTTATTTAAAAATATTTTACTTTCAGGAGCCACCTGGGTGGCTCAGTTGGTTAAGTGTCTGAGTCTTGGTTTCAGCTCCAGTCATACTCTCACAGTTCATGAGTTTGAGCCCTGCATTGGGCTCTGTGCTGACAGCACGGAGCCTTCTTGAGATTCTGTCTCCCTCTCTCTCTCCCCTTTCCCTGCTTGCTATTGCCCTCTCAAAAATAAATAACTAAAAATTAAAAACAAATAAAATAAAATATTTTACTTCCATAAAGATGAAGTTATGAAAGCAGATGTAGATGAGGTGGGACTTTGCGGTGAAAGGAGAAATAATGTGAGGAAAACTGTCAATGCATCTGCAATGTCTATTCATTTGCTTTTCTTCATAGACACGAGATAAAGATTATGCAGCTATGGGTGACCTGCCAGGCAGTGAAGCACAGTTTTTCTTGTGAAAGAGACAGGAGAAGGTGACAGACCAGAATACATTCTTTGGAATTATTCTCTCCGTAGATTCACATTCTTCCCTGCCATGATGCCATGGTCAGTAAGTTTAATTTTCCCTGGTTCATATCAGGCTTACTTCCTGAAAGGTTTTGAGGTGATTGGCTTATTAGTAACATTAAAACAATTATTTCTGTATTACCAAAATTATCTGTTACTGAACAGGAGGCCCTATAGAGACAGCGACCCACCTGTCTTCTGCTCACTGCCACATTATTAGCTCTGAGTGCCATTCATGACACATCACCACATTTAGTTGAGTAAATGAGTGAATTGGTGCATGGTAATCTCCACGTAAGCTTTAAGAAGTTTTCTGTATCATTTGTATTTCTTTTTTTGGTGAGTTGAGAAGTTACTTTGTATGACTTCTTTAAGATTTTTCAAAGAACAAGATTGCTTTTTTTGTTTTGATTTTGGAGAAGTGTTGTTGGTGGATTCCAGCCTGGGACTGGTTGTTTATGTGAATCACAGGAGGAGCAGAGGAGAGCATTTGCAAGGGTGAGGCAAGAGGCTTCTCAGAGTCGCTGTCAGCCCCCCTTTCCACGCCCAAGGAGTCACAGCGCTGCTGGGCGATGGGGCCCTGGCCATATTGACACTTCCGGTTTTTACATGGAAAGACAGGAGACTTCAGTCCCAAAGTGGACAGAGGAGCCTTTATAAGTAAGTTCTAAGCACATCACAGAGGTGAAGGCCTAAACCCATAATTTGCTCCTTGCTTCTCTGCCCTTATGATATTAGTGGCAAGTTGCTCTAGCTGAGCTGAAGACCGAATTTTTCCTTTGGAGAACCTTACTTCTTTCCACATAAATTATAATTATCATCTGAAAGGACACCAGTGTTTGATTTAAATATGTTTATACTTAAGCTTGTTTCTTTCTTTCTTTCTTTATAGATGTTTATTTTTGAGGGAGAGAGAGAGAGAGACAGAGAGAACCAGTCGGAGAGGGGCAAAGGGAGAGGAGGATAGAGGATGCAAAGCAGGCTCTGCGCTGACAGCAGAGAGTCTGATGTGGGCCTCGAACTCACAAACCGTGGGATCATGACTGGAACCAAAGTAAGACGCTCAACCGACTGAGCTACCAAGGCACCATATTTACATTTATATGTAGCTATATATTTGAAAGTCTCATGCAGAGAACTCGATTTGAGTAATAGCAATTTGGGAAAGGCATGTAGTCAAGAAGAGAGCACTCTAAATTGGCTTGAGAGAAATTTTGCCAGTTTGAAGGGTTTAAAATTTCTGTAGCTACTCAAGCACATTAACTTCGTTGATAACAAAGAGTTTCAAGTTTAGCATTAAACCTGGAAAAGCATTCATTTGGCTGGTTATGAGTCAGCAATGCCGTCCAGTGCTTGCTGCCTTGAATTGAAAGCACCAGCAGGCAACGTGGGAGACTAACTTCCCCCCTGTGTTGTCCAGTGACTTACGTTGAGCATAAAAAGTATTTCTCTCCATGTTAAGATTTTAAGTTTATATAATCAGAAGGAGTTTTCTTTTTAGTTCAAACATGGCAAAGACTACAATTTCCTCCAAGGTCTCCTTAGTGTTAAAAAATTTAAAAAAAAACAGTAGTTGTAATTTCATAAAGACTATATGAAATCTTTGCTGTAGCAGCAACTCCCTAGGTATTCTAATAAATCCTTGGACTATAGATTAAATTGGATAACATTATACCATAAATAGGGTAATTAGACAAAAGAAGCAAAAATGTGGCAAGAATATAGTCAGATAATAATCTTGCTTCTATATGTGCTGTATGGCAATGCAGTGGTTTTGTGATCCTTAATTTGTCTTCTATTTTTAAAAATTCTTTCCAACAGTTAACACACATTGATGGCTTCAATTAAAAAAAGTCTGCCTTTCAAGTTTATAATAGGCTAGGTAAATGTATGGAATCTTTGAAATTTTTAAAACCTGAGCACTTGCAAGCATTTTCAGTTGATTCTTATTTTACTTTTTACTTTACCAACACACCTTAGAGTTCAGCAAGAACGTCATCTACGTCCCTTTGATCAGTCATTTGGTAATTCTCAGTTCCACGTTGGAGCTTCTAGAAAATCGATCATGAGTTGTTATTTTTTCCCTATTAGTTATATAGATAATGCCAAATCAACAAGCTTTTCAGAAATCATAATTATTTATTATATTATCCTTTTGTGTTCTTATTTTTCTAATTATGAGAATAATAATGATAAAATTCTAAGAATTAATCATCCTCTCTAAACTCAGCTCCTGGAAAAATTCCCTGTTAATAGCGTGGCATACTATTTTCAATTGCAGCATTTGTTAATGAAAATCCTTTCTTTTTCCAATGGGCCAGAGGTAAGGGCATCCTATCTTTATTTTCCTCAGTGGCGCTTTCTTTCTTTTTTTTAAAATTAAGTTTATTTATTGATTTTGAGAGAGAGAGTGTCAGTGCGAGTGAGGCTCCGCAGAGAGAGAGGAAATCCCAAGCAGGCTCTACCCTGTCAGTGCAGAGCCCAAAGCAGGGCTTGAACCCACGCAGCTGTGAGATCAAGACCTGAGCTGAAACCAAGAATTGGAGTCAACCCTCCGAGCCACCTAGGCATCCCCTCAGTGGCACTTTCTTTAGAGATTTTGCTGGCAATTTGTTTGGTCCTCTGCTAAGGTAATTTATTACCATGGTCAGGAAATTTGCATTTTCATTCCTGGTTTTACTATTTCTGTCTTCCTATGGTGTTAATTTCTAGGGAGCTTGACAACAACCTGTGTTTATGTAGTGCTATGCACATTTCTTAGCATGTTCAGATATATATTGACCCTACATAGACAAGTTGAAGCCTTTCCCCAAATTAGCTAGTATGTGGCAAAGCCATGATTTAAACCTCTTCTGATTACATGTATCCTGAGGTAAACTCATCTGGTCCCATGACTTTAAATACTATCTGGATTCCTTGGATTCTCAAATTTGCATTTCTAGCCCTGACTTTTCCCTTGAGCTTTAGACATGTATATTCAAATGTCTTTTTATTTTTTAAAGAACATCTCCACTCTAATGGCACCTCAAACGTGAGTTAGCAGTAAAGAGGATCCTTGATGTTCCTATCCCTATCCTATTTTTCTCAAGGTCTTTTCCATCTTAGCTAAGGTACCACTGGACACTCCCTCATTACTCAGGCAAAAATCTCGGCATAATCCTCAATTTCTCTCTTCATCACATTTGACATCAAATCTATGAGCAAGTGCTAAGTCTAACTATTGTTCAGCAGCCTCCTTTCCTCTCTTACCCAGGCTACCATAATCACTTCTCAAATAATATGATATTATTTGCTTATGGGGTTTTTGCCTTTGTTACTACCTCTAGAATGTGAGCTCCACAAGGGAGAAACTTGTCTTGTGGAAGTTTCTTGTGTACCACTGAAACCTTGGGGCCTGGAGCACTGCTGGCAATATTGAACTTCATGTTGAGTGAATACATGAGTGCCTGAATAAATGAATGAATGAAAGAAATTTGGTTTTCTTTCAGTGGTTGGGGATTCAGGAGAAATTATACCTTGGCCAATTTTCTTAGGGCTCTTTGATAAAGTGTTGAAAGAATCCAAACACTTTTATTTAAAAAATTTTTAATGTTTATTTATTTTTGAGAGAGAGAGAGAGAGAGAACAAGTGGGGGAAGGACTGAGAGAGAGGGAGACACTGAATTCAAATCAGGCTGCAGGCTGTGAGCTGTCAGCACAGAGCCTGACATGGAGCTCGAACTCAAGAACTGTGAGATCATGACCTGAGCCCAAGTTGGACGGTCAACCTACTGAGCCACCCAGGTGCCCTGAAAGACTTTTATTTAATAATGTGTTTTTGAAATTGATATTAGAGTCTTATAACCTTAAATATACAGTATCACTTGGGCCTTGTTGCTTGTGTCCTATGCTCCCTGTGAGCTTTCTGAGAGGGATTCTGTGGAAACCTGAAAAAGAAACCAATTACAGTGTTTTCTGGGAGAGGTCTGACCCAATAAATGAACGGGAAGAAATTTTGCTGGTAGGGAGAGGCATTCATTATGCACTCCAACAGTGATACAAACGAGAAGGGAGAGAAATGAATGCAGAACATCTCTATTTGCTTTGGACTGCCCTTCTTCCAGGAAGGTTAACTGTGAATAAAGAGGAAATTGATATTGGGCTGATTAATACATTTTTAAAACTGGAAACTTAAAACGATGGCCTAAGGATACTGAAATACTATATTTAAAACAAATCAATGAGTATTAAGAAATGCAAAGCAAAATGAGAGAAAGATGGGGAGAGAGATTGATTGGTCATTCTATTTCTAGTGCAATGGAAAAGATTGTTTTGTACCAGTAAGATCTGGGCTTTGATTGGACTCTTGTCACTAGCTGGCCTTATGTCCTTGGTCACGTTGATTCTGGAATCCAGGTTTGTTATTTCTCTTGGAGTTTTAGGATGATCACATGAGATGAATTTTTGGAAAGAATTCTTATATGTATAAAGCATGATACAAATATAACGTATCATCTTGATCATCATTATGAGGATAATTGCCCTTCTAGTATGAGGATCCAGGTCTTCATTCTCTTACTGTTTTCAACTTTGAGGGTCCTAGAACTCTAATGACAATGAAGAAGCCAATGTAGATCTGAACTTAGAGTTTTGTGAAACAACTCAAAATAATTTTAAATGTCTTTTGTAGGAAATCTCTTTCTTTCATTCCTTCTTTCCTTCCTTCCTTCCTTTCTTTTTTTGTAAAGTTTTATTTATTTTTTAGAGAGAGTGTGAGCAGGGGAGGTGCAGAGAGAGAGAGAGAATCCCAAGCAAGCTCCACACTTCCAGCTCAGAGCCCAAAGCAGGGCTCAAACCCACAAAATTGAAATCATGATCTGAGCCCAAACCAAGAGTCAGACGCTCAACCTACTGAACTACCTAGGCGCCCCTAGGAAATTTCTTCTTACTTCTTTAGTTGACAGTTAATTGTGTATCCGAGATTAGTAACAACAATAAAAATACCTTTTATGTAGCACCATCAATGAAGCTTTGTGTCTTTATTATAAATTTGTGAGCATCCTCTAAGATCTCAGATAGGAAATGTTCTTGGGACATATTGGGGGAGAATGAAGGCCTTCATGTCTTTAAAAGCAGTTATCAACGAAGGTCTCTGAAAAGGTAGTAGGTGCCAGAAGCGGTGCCTCAGCAGCCAGTTCTTTATTTTTTTCCTTCCTACTTTTCTTTTAAAGCCAGACTATTGATGCATTTTAATATCATTAATATTTTAAAAATAAGATGAGTTTAGCAGTGTTATTAATCTTTCTTTATAGAGGATAAGGCAGGAAAGTGAGCCTGAAGCAGTATTATTGCACATTTTATTAAATGAGTCCCATTTCCAGATATTGGAAGGCATGTTTGTAAGTGTTCTGGAGAAAAGTAGTTTTTTTTTTAAGTTCAAGCAGATTGTTTTGTTTTAGAAATACTGAAGATGCAATATGTGAATCGTATTTGGATGTTAAAGCAGGATATTAAGCTTCACAGTAGAAGTGAGTCCATGGTTGTTAAAGCCCAAAGAGAGGTTTATAAAGCCAGTAGACAAGGAAACTGAAACTCACTTGGAGAAGTAAATGATACCGGGATGGAAAAGTTGAATAAATAGCATTAAAACCATTTTTTTTCTTGATTTATTTTATCCCTTGAAGGCAGACAGATCATTAAAATTAAAATTGTATTCAAAATCTTCTCTGTAAAAAATATGTAACCTAATAAAATGAATGTTGAGTCAGTCATTGGATGTCTGTCCAAATCCATTATTTGGACTTGGATTAGGATTTCCAAATCCAAACTACTAAATTTATTTAGTATTATGAAATTCATATTTTCTAGGCAGTGCACCTTAGTCAATCCTTAAAAATAAATACCTGTTACTGAGTTCAGGTAAATAATCCGGAAGGTGAGGGGAGTTGGTATTATTGAAATGGAGATTTATCCTGGAGCTGCCCAGGGAAAGTGAGGAGGGGATAAAAGAGACCTGTTATTTTCCATGCCTTTGGCCTTTGCATTTGCTGTTAGTCTCCTGGTAGTCTCATGGATGTCTTTCCCATCCCGGTTCATCTGGTAAATTCATACTAATTCTTTCACCATCCATTTCTAGCATCCTGTTCTCACTGACAACTCTACTAACTTCTCTGAAGAGAGAATTGCCTGCTCTTCCCCGCCACCCCCCCCGCCCCCCACTGCCTTCTGTGCGCCTGTTACTGAATGGCTCATCTGCTCATGTTTTGGTCACTTTTGTATTTCCAGTGCCTAGCTTCGTGCCTGACACATAGTGGGAACTTGATAAATGGTGGCTAAGTGATGAACAAAATGGTGTGTGATAGCCCTGAGCTCTGCATAACCTAGAATTTGCTCGAAAAGATGTTCTTGGCCCCATCCTTCTCCTTGGGCAAAGTAGCAGTGGTGGGGCAGCAGCTGCCAGAGGATAAGCAGACAAGTGGGTTGACCATTCAGTAAATATTCACTGGCGCTGTGCCAAGGGCCCTGGGAGGAACTGCAGAGATCTAAGGTGTATTGTATCTCCTTTCAGGGCTTTACCAATTAAATTTGGAGGTATAACTTGCCTGTATGAATTATTTAGAGGGAAATTGCATGAGAAGTTTTAAGACTTGACTCTACGTGTATTAGAAAGCAAGGAAAGGTAGAAGGTTGAGTTGAACTGAATGAGATGGGGAAGGCTTCATAGGAGAGGCACAGTTAATTTGGGCTCAGCAATATTGACCAAAGGAAGGACCGAGGAGGTAGCAAGCCTTAGGCCAACAGGGAGTTGAACGGCTGACTTGTGAGAAACCGCTTGGAGCAGTGTTTATTCTGGGGACTGCAGCCCCTTTGCACACCCACTGGTAGGCTTTAGAGGGGCGTTCAACCCCTGGGATTATTTAAAAACTGGTGTTTGTATATGTATATGGGCAGTTTTCTATGGATAGAGTTCAGCTTTTAAAAATAGAGATGTAGAATTGTAAAAGAATGCTACATTTTATCATTTCAATCAAGAAGCATTTTGACTACTTATCTTTTCAAGAGGTCTTAAAGAGAAAAAGGAAGAATTCAGGGACTGGAGAGGGAAAAAAAGAGAGAGAGGAAGAAGATTCAGGCTAATGCTTGAAGAGGCAAAATAACAATATAATTATTCATATTTATTAATGATGTTTTTCCAAAAGTGTATCAGTAATCATGAGGCATCTTTAACTTATCAAAAGAGATCATCTGCCCAATGAAGGCCAAAGGTCTGAAGCCAATACCACCAGTTGCAGAGAAAAAATACAGTTGACCTTTGGACAGTATGGGTTTGAACTGTGTGGGTTCACCTATATGGGAAATTTTTATAGTACAGTACCAGAAATGTATTTTGTCTTTCTTATGTTTTTATTCTGTAGCTTACTTTATTGTAAGAATATGGTGTAGAGTACAAATAACCTATAAAATCTGTATTAATTTGCTGTTATTGGTAAGGCTTCTGGTTAACAGTACGCTATTAGTAGTTAAGTTTTTTTTAATTAAAATTTTTTTAACGTTTATTCATTTTTGATAGAGAGAGACAGTACAAGTGGGAGAGAGGCAGAGAGAGAGGGAGACACAGAATCTGAAGCAGGCTCCAGGCTACGAGCTGTCAGCACAGAGCCTGGTGCAGGGTTCAAACCCATGAGCTGTGACATCATGACCTGAGGCAAAGTTGGACGCTTAACTGACTGAGCTGTCCAGGCTCCCCAGTGCTTAAGTTTGGGGTAGCCAGAGGTATACACAAAGCAGGGATTGACCTCCCAACCCCCATGTTGTTCAAGCATCAACTGCACTCAACTAAACACAAATGAAAATTTATCCCATTGGTGTGTACATGAAAAAATACTAGATTCAAAGGCAGACAATTCTATAGACTTGAGACTTATTTATTTATTTTTATTCATCAGTGCCTTTAATTTAATCAAGCTAAGTTTGTTTGATAGAATTATTCTATTTCACCTTTTGAATTTAAAGACATCTTTAAAAATCAGCATTTCATAATAAAAATTGAACATAATGAACTTGATATGATTATTTGCCATAGATGCAGATTCTTTTAATATTGGATACTCAGTATAAGTAGAAAACATTCAGGTTGAAGTCCTTTTTCAGCCCATTGCTAACTGCAGGTTAGGATACTAACATTTCACCAATAGGAATGATGGATTTGCACTCTGGTTTAGCGAGCATTTCACTATTACAAACATGCTCTGAAGTGAAACTGTTTGTCATAAGTGTGAGGTAATGAGGAAGGAGAGACATTATGAGAAAAATAAGTCTGTTCATTTGTTTTTAGGCTTATTCCAAAACAGATTACAATGAAGAAGTATTTCAGATTATTGGCTTATGGGACTGATAGAAGCTCAGTCATTGAGCAAAAAAGCTATACATTTCTGCAAACAAATAATGCAACAGGGTTTTTTTTCCATAATTCTTCTTTTAGGAAATTAATTCGATAATACTTAAGGAAGGTAGTAATGTTGGGAGAGGGAGAGGACATATAAACCTTAATTATATCAAACATCAGTAAGCCATATTTTTATGTAGAATTCAGTTTAACTGGAATAACTGGAGCAATTTGATGATGCTGGAAATTTGTTGATTTAGATTTTATTAACCTAAAAATATATAACCAATGTTAATTAAATTATGTTAGATTTTAATAGTCTTAAAATAATATATTAAGAAAGATATTATGGGGAGCACCCGGGTGGCTCAGTTTGTTAAGCATCTGAGTCTTTTGGCTCAGGTCGTGATCTTGCAGTTTGTGAGTTTGAGCCCTGCATCGGGCACTGTGCTGACAGCTCAGAGCCTGGATCCTGTTTCAGATTCTGTGTCTCCTTGTCTCTCTGCCCTTAACCTGCTTGTGCCCTGTCTCTCTCTCTCTCTTTCAAAAATAAACATTAAAAAAATACATTAAAAAAAAGAATAGAGCACAAAATGCTTGCTGTGAAATAAAAAGATCTTTTTACTATATAAGAGATAAATGGTGGAGCAGAGTACACCAAAATAGTCCTAGAAAGTCACAGGAAAGCAGGGGTCCTAAAGGTTTGCATGTTTCTTAGCTTCCTTAGGTTGGAGGAGTGCACACATCAAGGTTTTTATATGGAAGTTGAAAATTATTTGATTTACTAGGTTTTCTTTTATCTTTATCTCTTTTTTAAGCTTATTTACATTTTTTTAAAAATAAAAATAATTTTAAATAAAAATTTATTTATAATAAATATTTTTACTTAAAAATATTTTTAATGTTTTTATTTATTATTGAGAGATAGAGCATGAGCATGAGAGGGGCAGAGAGCAGGCGAGACACAGAATCTGAAGCAGGCTCCAGGTTCTGAGCTGACAGCACAGAGCCCAATGTGGGGCTCAAACTCACAAACCATGAGATCATGACCTGAGCTGAAGTTGGATGCTTAACCAACTGAGCCACCCAGGCGCCTCTCTCTGTTTTTTTACTTTTTTAATGGATCTTTTTTTCCCCCTCCTTTCCTCCCTGATTTTCTCCTTCCCCCACTCCCTCCCTTCCTCCCTCCCTCCTTTCCTTCCTTCCTTCCCTCCTTCCCTCCTTCCTTCCTTCCTTCCTTCCTTCTTCCATTTCTAGAGTTAAAGTCATGGTATCTGACACGATGAAGTGGCATCCTAGATTACATGGAAGGGACCTGCAATGAAGGGGGTGAGCATCTACTCCATTCGTGAACAGCGGAGCCAGAATAAAGCCCGGGCTAGAAGCCTGCTGCTCACCAGAACACACCTGTGACATCCAGCCACTGGTCCGCCTCCCTGGTTCGGACAGTATCGTGCATTGCTCTAGAGCCAAGCATGTGGTTTGTGTTAGAACTGAACCAGGCTCCAGAAGTCAGGTCAGGCCAAAACTGACCAGAAGGCCTTTGGGTTAGCTATACAGCGATCTTGACCTTTTAGTGTTTTTGGGAGGGACTTATCAGGATTACTCTTGTCCAAAGTCAGCCCTCTGTCCCTTCAGAGGAATAAATTTGTGTCTTCAGCCTAGACAAATTTGAACCAGTCTTCTAGAGATTTAGAAGGGCTATTAAGGCAGGGCTTAGAACATGTGGCCTCTTCCCTGAATACTGTCTCTTTAACTTCTCAATTTGTTGGCAACCTGATTTCTGATTTTCTGAATGGGTGTTCCTCTGGTCATTTGCCCAGGAAACAGCTCTGGTTGAGGGGCCAGTGGAGAAAGTTTTGTATCTCTTGGGAAGGGAAAGGCTTAACTTTTATTTCCAATACCACAGGCTGCATGAATTCTTGGATGTAGCAGTCCCCAGATGTGCGGGGCTGTGGCTAGTGCATATAGCTGCACACAGGCAAGGGGGATCTGGGCTAACTCTTTACAACAGCCCCCCAAGTCTGCTAATTCCAGACTGAGTGAATGAAAGGTTAGTTTGAAGTTCTCAGTTCATATTCCTTACAGTAAACATTGGTAATCACTTTTTCTTTCAATCTTTCCCTAAGTTGTTCTGGGTTTTGAGATGCTAGCTACGAGATAATGTCAGCTAAAATTCTTGACATCTGCCAACTCTAACTTAACCCTTGCTTACAATCATTTTGAAATAAGACATTTGTCTTGTAGCTGGTCTGAAAAGTTACTGTAGTGTGTTGCTGGTAATAGATTTCTTGGAGTTGAATCTTTGTGTATAAGATTCTTGGGATTTGCATTCACCGTCTGATTTTTATATCCTATGGTCCTGTAATAACTCAGATTTACAAATCTGGGTACCACTGGGCCTGTGAGGCTATTGTACCTGACTTAACTGCATATTTAAATGTAAGGCTAGAGCTAAAGCTAAAAAAGCAGATGAGTTTGGAAGAGGAGATTGTACTGTTTTGAGGTCATGTGTAAAGCCAAGAAATTGCTGGAGCAGTTCTGACAGGGATTTCAGGAAAATAGGCTTGTAATATTTCCACTTCTCTCAGCTTGCAGTCTGGCTGAAAATGTAGTAAGATCAGCCTTTTCCAAAGGTCTTGGTATTTCTGCAGCTGTTTTCAGGAAGCCTTGAAAATGAAAAGCAAAGGAGTCCGCAGAATCTCAAGTATCCATGCCCCCATCACCAACGTTCTTGGATGATCTACATGGGAAAGAGTTGAAGCCACATAAATGAAGGTGTGCGTGACCTAGTGTGTGGGGGGGGCACTCTTTCAGATATGGTGTCGTGCTGATGGCACCCCCACCCCACCAGGGCAGGGAGCACTGGCTTAACAGCAAGCAGACCAGAAATGCCTTTATGGGAGCTCTGCATGTGATAGGTCTACTTTCTGTTATTTTAGGCCCTTTTCGTTTCATTCACTTGAGTCGACTGGGCCATCTGTCCAGGTTAGTAAACATCTCAAACTCCCGAGCTGGTCCAGCCAGCCCAGTCTTAACATGCCATTTACCATCACTACTGAGAAGCTCTATTTGCTAGGGCTTTTTTTTTTTTTTTTAAGTGTGTTTATTTATTTTGAGAGAGAGCAAGAGAGAGAGAGAGAGAGAGAGAGAGAGAGAGAGAGAGAATGCACAAGTGGGATAGGGACAGAGAGTGAGAGGGGAGAGAGAATCACAAGCAGGCTCCACAGAGTCCAATGTGGGCTCAAACTCGTAAACCATGAGATCATTTAAATGAATGTTTCTAGCATCATCATTCATGGTTTATATGAAAAGAAATGAGGGTTCAGAGAATTTATGTGACTTGTGTAAATCATATAAACAGACCACTGGGTCATAAGAACTGTAGAGCTGTAAATTTTATATCATTAGCTGCTAGCTTTCAGGTGGTTGAAGCTCTCCATATATGTAATATATATAAGGAAGTTTAAAAAACTAGGGAAGATGTTATTGTTTTGGATTTTTAAAATATTTTTGGCCACATATGTCGCCCAATATGTGAAGCCATAGATTCTATTTTTTAGCATAAATTTATAAGTGCAGTTTTCTAATAACTCCCTATTTTCAAGTTAACTAGTAACATCAACAGACTATGATGAACACACATATTTGAAATCTGGATTTATGTAATCAGTTAGAGCCTCAATGTTTGGGTTTATTTTTCAGTCTTGTTGATTGCCCAATATTAAAAAAAATTCTAAGAGATAAATTCTTACCATATAATTTTCTAGACAGCCAAGCTTACTCAGAATAATCTTCAATCAGATTGACCCAGAAGCTTGACAAATGATTGATAGAAGTTTCTGGTCCAATTTTCACCACCATATAACTCCTAAGAAGGCTCACTCTTCCCGTTCTCTCTTCAGCCAAGTCCAGTCCCATCTTTTGAAATTGCACTTGTCAATGTTCCTAGACCTCCAGTCTGTCCATAGGTTCTTAATGTCCACCTCAAAGGACCATCAGCTGCATCTGATCCCTTGGGTCACTCTCTCCATTACTCAGCTTCCAGGTCTCCTCTCCCTCTTGGCTTTCTTGCTACCTCACTGGCCACTTGTCAGTTTTCTTTCTGCTCCTCCTCATTGTCCTGACTAGTTTGAAGTCCTCAATCAGCCTTTCCCAACCATGGTTATCTGAACCACATAACATGTATAACCATTTGAAGGACTGTTTTCTCAGTTTTCCCAAGGTAAATAACTAGCACTATTCTAGATGCATAGGAGGGAAGCTAATTTGTTACATACAATGGTGTCTTAGGCTTTTCACAGAAATCTCAGTTGAGAAGGGCTGCCACACCCAATCCATAGTCTTGGGGATCTGACTCACTGTCATGGCTTCAAATTCCATCTGTATGTTGACAACTCCCTGATTTATATCTCCATCCTAGACTTCTACGGGGTCAAACACAAGGTAGACTCTGCTATACATCTATTCCACCTGTTATCTTAAATTTCTAACTGGCATCCAAACTTAGCCTGTCTAAATACAAAACCTGATCTTACTTCCCAAAGCTGGTTCATTCAGAGCTGTCATCCATCAGACTCTATATTTCAGAGTCATCTTTTACCTTCTCTCTTTCTATCACAATTTATATCCAGTCTTCTGCAAATTTTATTATATCTACCTTCCAAATACATTCCATATCTGACCAGCTCTTCCAGCTTTTACTTCTACCACTTTGATCTAAGCCACATCGTCTCTTGAGAGCTTGAAATATTTCAGTAATCTCCTAACTGGCCACCCTGCATGGACTGTTGGGCCTCTACAGTTTAGTTTAAAAGCAGCAGCTAGAATGATCCTTGGGATGTCAATCCTCAGTTCAGAACTCTGTGGGGCTCCCCATTTCACTCATGGCAAGAGCTTAAGACCTGACAGTGGCATGCATGATACATATTGCCTCTTCCCCAACTGCCCCAGTATTTTTGCCATTTCTACAAATGCTTAGGTAACTTCCACCCAGGAAACTCCCCTCTGCCTGGAGGGTTCTCCTCCCTAACCTACCCTGTTCCTATGACTTAATCCCTTTCTCCTTTCAAGTCTTTGGTCAGATGACACCTTCTTGGTGAAGCCTTTCCTGACCAATCTCTTTAAAATCATAACTAGCCCAACCCCATCACTCTTTATCTCTATTCCATTGCCTTTTTTCTCTCCATTGTGTTTATTGCTTTCTAGTATTCTATGTGGTTTGCTTATTTATTTTCATTGTCTAGCTTCCCTACTAGTGCATAGGCTCCTTGAAGGCATGGGTTTTGTCTGTTTTGTCCACTGCTCTATGTTAAGTATCTGGATCAGGCCTGCATAGAGGGGGTGGGTTGCTGAATGAATGATGGGGTGTATTCTGTGTGAAGATGTGTGATAAATGAAATTTTAGTCAATTTAAATTCTCCTTGTATTGCACAAAATACCTCTCAAATGTATCTGATGATGTTATGAGATATTCAATACTGTCCTTAGAAATATCTCAAATACCTTCTCTGCCCATCTTTTAAATATTACTCAAAGACCCAAAACTGCCTTTGATTTTATATGTTGAGGCCAAATTTAAGCTTTTAACTGCATGCTGATACTTCATCTGCAGTTGTAAGCAACATGCATTTCAACCCCGCATTGCCAAGTTCATCTAATTGAGCATATGAGAAAATATCAGGATCACAAGTGTCTCAGGTTCATTTTCTCCCTTTTCCCACTTTTCTCTGTGTTGTTGGGGGTGCGAGGTCCTACTTGGGGGGTCCTTCTGTCTGGGATGGGCCAGTAGGAGGCACTAGTAGATGATGGAGGGAAGCAGGAGGGAGAGGCCAGCCCCCCCATCCCCCCACTCTTTGAGCTCCACTGGCGGCTGCAGCTGAGTCCACTGCTGGGCTGCAGCTTCTATCCCGCGACCCCAGCCTGGTGTTTTGCAGGAACAGCTCATACCCGCTCAGGAGGGATAAATGCTGCTCATTTTTCCCTCAACTTCATGTTTAGTGATATACTTTGATGCCTTAAAATAAGCCATGATGGGAGTATCCTCACCTCAGAAATTGCAAACTTTACAAATGGGGGCTTTCCTCCCACAGACAGCCTTTGTTAAACATTGACCAGCACAGCCCTGCTGGCCCAGCTGCCGGGCTCTGGCCTGCTGTACTTCCCCTTTCATCTCTTCAGTCTAGGAGCGCATAGTGGCTGCCAGCTGTTGCTAATCTCTGGCGTCTACTCCTGGGTGAGGAACTGTTTAGGATACAGGTCCTTGATCACTTTCAAAATTTTTTTAATGTTTTTTTATTTATTTTTGAGAGACAGAGAGAGACAGCACGAGCAGGGGAGAGTCAGAGAGAGAGGGAGACATAGAATCTGAAGCAGGCTCCAGGCTCCGAGCTAGCTGATAGCACAGAGCCTGACTCGCGGCTTGAACCTATGAACCGCGAGATCATGACCTGAGCCGAAGCTGGAAGCTCAACTGACTGAGCCACCCAGGAGCCCCGCCTTGATCACTTTCGTAAGGAATTTTCTGTGCTAAATTCCTTCCTTTTGTGGAAACAGGAAATGATTTCTGTTTTCCTATAAATTGATATAACAATGCTCTATTTGAGTGAACTCAGGGAGGATCTTTAGTAGCAACACACAGACACAATTTGTCTTATCTGAAATATTTGTACTGTTGGCTTACTTGGGAATAGGAAGAACTATAACCATCCCCTCATTTAGTTTAACTGTAAAGATTTTAGGCTTCTTATTCATCACAAATGTGTGCCCATTTTTCAATACTGTGAATTGTGGTATCTGGCCCCGGGTACCAGTATTTCAGAAGCAGGGTGGCCTGGTCATCTAACACGTGTGCTCACTGCAGCATCAGTAGCCCAGAATTTAATAGGGTTCACATATGTCGATATGATTTGCCCTAAATGATAGTTTAAAATTCATCTTTCACTATTTGCTACTGCTTCAGACTGATTAAACATCCTGGAGACTATATTGCACCCACATCTATGGTACTGCATCTAGGGCCTGCTCCAATATTGCCCACGGCTGTGGACTTGGACTATAATTCCATGTTTTGTCTCAGTGCCCACCTTAGAAAGTCCCTGAGGAGTATTGTAGAGAGCCCATCTTTGTGTATTGATCAACATATCTTATTCTGAGTGGAGCAAGGGGGATATGATGAGAAAAATTAATTGATTTTAATATTGTTGCATCATCTGAGCATTCAGCTCAAGTCTGACGTAAGTAAGTTGTGTTAGGCCCACCTGGTTTTTCCTGGCCATGGCTCCTCCTTTCCCTGGGGGAGCCACTAGATTGTGTGTGCAGGCTCTCCTGGCTTCATTTCCCTCACCATGACGGTCTGCCTCTGGCCTTCAGCCTTCTTCTGAGTGCCTGAATGTTTGCTTTATTCTCACATGCAGTCCCCATCCTTTAATTTTTATAACTGGCCTTCTGACTATCTTCGTTCCTCCACTTGGTTCCAACTTACCTGTTTATTCATCTGTTTCTTCATTGATTCTTTTTTTTAAGTTTATTTATTTATTTTGAAAGAGTAGGAGCAGGAGAGGGGCAGAAAGAGAGGGGAGAGAGAGAGGGCTCTGTCAGCATAGAGCCCGATGTGCGGCTTGAACCCACGAGGCCATGAGATCATGACCTGAGCCAAATCCAAGAGTCAGATGCTTACCTGACTAAGCCACCCAGACACCCTTGTTCCTTCCTTGTTCTTTTTCTTTTTTAATTTTTTAATGTTTATTTTTGAGAGAGTGAGAGAGAGAGAGAGAGCACGCAGGGGAGGGCAGCGAGATAGGGAGACACAGAATCCAAAGCAGGTTCCAGGCTCTGAGGTATCAGCACAGAGCCTGATGGGAGATTTGAATTCATGAACTGTGAGATCATGACCTAAGCCTAAGTTGGATGCTTAACTGACTGAGCCATTCAGGCACCGGTCCCTGCCTCCCCCCTACTTCCTTGTTTTTAACTATCCTTTTCCCAGAGCCCAAAGATCTGTCCCAAATTCCAACATGAAGCCCGGGCTATATCATCTGTTGAGAGACTTACCAGAAACTTTTGGTCTTCACTCTGGGCTTTCTCTGGTGTCTACCTCCCAATACTCTGATGCCTACCTGTTGAGACCGTGCCACCTCAGAGGGTTTGCCTTTGCCATTGTCATCTGGACCATTATAGACTGGAGGTGGTGCTTAGCCTGCCAGACTGAACCTCCACTTATTCATGGACTATACCAATTCTCTCAGTGGCTATGGCCAGACTAATTCTATGTTCTGATCCCTCTTCTCACTCCCATCCTCAACCTGGTCCAACCTGTACAAAGCAGTAGGAGATTACTTACCCAATTAAGTCCCATGATAAACCAAATGGCACCACTTACCACTGGCCTTCTCAATCATGAGGAGTGGCTGTATGGGGAGAAAGTAATTGCAAGCCTATGATGGTGGCTTTGTCAAGTTAGTACCACTGTGTTCAGCCATTGAGGGGAGGATTCTGGTTAGATTTCAACTTTGTAGCACTAAATTGGGAAATCTGTATAATATTATTAACACAGGCCTCATGTGAAGTCTTACTAGGCCCCAGGAAAATGGCCAGAAAGCAGGTTTCAAGGATCTTTGGCAACAGATGGGGAAATTGAGACTTGGATTAATCACATGTTACTCCTGAAATCACACAAGGATTTGGTGAACAGATTCTAGGCTTAAGTTTTGGGGACTGCCAATCCACTAAACTAAGGACTCCCAATCTTTTGATGAAGAATGCTTTTCAGTTCTCTGAAGACTTTAAGTAATTGAATATAAGAGCTGGCCTGGAACTGAACTTAGAGATTACCTGGTTATTGTTGCAAACCCTCATGTTTGAGGTGCTGCTGCTGAAGTTCATGAGAGAATAGAAGGTATATTCCAGAGCCCTCTATTGCTTCCTCGCTCCATATCATGTGACTGAAAGAAATGGAGTGGCAGAGAAGGATGGGGCATGGCTATCAGGAAAGGCCTCAAGGTCTACCTTAACCTGCTGTGCAATCAGGTTTATTACATTTCAGTGGGAGTGAAGACCGGGAACAGTTTTCTGCCCCTCCCCCACCCTATTGCCTTCAATAATGTTATACTCTTCCTCTTCATTTTTCCACCTCCTGTTTTGTTTTTTTTTTTTTCTGGGTCTCTTCTAGGATCAGTGGTGGTGGTGGACAACTAGAAGGAAAGGGACAAAATCCTTTTGTGTATCTGGACGCTGCTTACCCAGCTCTTTCTTGGTCCTTGATGGCCTCCATGTGGGACATGCTTACATATGTCTTCTCTCTCTTTCTGGGCCACTCTGCTGGGTTCTTTGGAGGCCTTTCATTGGGGACCTCTCCGCTTCATTGTTCTTTGGCCCTCTCCTGTGCTCCTGCTCCTGGAGGCTTACCCCATAAAATCTATTACCGAGTCAGCTCTTTTACATAGGAGTCCCTTGAACACATCTCAAGCTTGGGCACCCTCTGCAATGTTCCCTTGGATCCTAGAAACTCAAAAATCTTCCTGTTGAGAGTGTAGCCTGCTGCCCTTCCTCTATACTCTGCTTTTGCAGTTTGGCTCCTGTGAACCTCTTCAGTGAGAAGCAGGCCCAGGCTCTGTGTGCAAAGACACGGATATTCTAGGGAACAGCCATCAGTTTCTCCCATGAAGTGTCCCTGGATGCAGGTCAGTGAACATTTGTCAGTGGGGGTATGCAGCCACTCCTAGCCTGGGTGAGCCGTCTTCTGGGAGCCTTCCAACTACCCTCATCCCCCACGGCACTTAGCGGATGTGGAGGGGGATTATATGTAGGAGTGACAGAGCAACACCACCGAGAGGGCTGAAATATCACAAACCACTCTCACTGGGTCTCTCCAGCTCCCTCTTATGGTTACCAAGGTGTAATGGTGAAGGTCTAGGGGCTCCTTAGACTTCCCCATGGCAAGCCTTGGAAAGGAATCCTTGATGCATTCTTTTATAACTATCTGGGAAATCCTTCTCTACACTCAGTTGAACCTGTGAGGCCCAATGGATTCAACAACCATCTTGAGCTTTGTTCCGGGGGTGCTATGTCAGGTGATTCATTTGGTATCTCTCCAGGATCCGCAGTGTTCCCAGAACTCTGGGAATGGGTGGAGGAGGGAGATGGGAGCAGAGGAGAAGCAGAATTCACAACTGACATCTCTGTTAGCAAATAGATACTGTTACAAGTCACTTTATCTATCTAAGAACTAAATGGTTAGTCAGAGATGAGAAATGCTGTGTGGTCTTGCGTAAGCCTCTCGGTTTTCCCATCTATAAAACCAGAATATCAGTTCAGATTTACTTGGCAGGGCTTTTCTGAGGATTAAACTATTCTAAGTCATGTAATTAAAATGATCGAAAGTATTTGCCAAACTTGAAGAGTTGTGGAAATGAGAAAATTACTTACCAAGAGACCCAGTCAGGAGCTGTGCTGGAGCTGTCAGCCATTCCTGGGGCAGCAGTAATCTCCTGGCGGGAACTGGCCTGGGAGGGGCTTTGACAGACATTGCACAGAGCTAGTTGAAGAAGGCCTGACTGACACATACTTATTATTTTATCTTTGTAAAGCTGCAGCGTGAGGCCCAAGACAGCGGGAGGAGGCTGTGAGGTATTCACTTGACAGCCTGCCATTGTCAACTCTTACGGGAGGGAGACGTCAGTGCCCAGAAGGACAGCCTTGGGTTGTAAGTGGTTCATTTTTTTTTTCATTTAGCTGCAATAACTCCTGCTGATGATTTAATACTGTGATTTTGGAATGCTCCCCGTGTGCTGAAGTGAGTGAGTGTGTGTGCACACACATGCATTCATGTGAACAATTCTTAGTCACTCACTTTGTGATTACCAGTGGGCCACATTCTTCACTGGTTTCTGAGACTTGGTATAAAACACATTTTACTAGGATGACCTGGTGTTTTGGACAAGGAAGCCAACACAGTAAGTCTTATCATAGTTTAGTTTATGTCTCATTGTTATGGATGTTGTCAGGTAGCAAGGGCAGTCGAGGATGGGGGTCTGATATGGACCTTAATCCCTGTTCCTAAAGTAGAATAACGTGTGGAAATCGGGCTTTCTGGTGCTACAATAAAGAAATGTTTTGTGGAACTCTTATAAAAGAAGTAAGTTGGGAAGTCCCTGTTGAATCTTAATTTCAGGACTGCAAATTATAATAGGACCCAGGTTCCAAGCATTCAAGATATTTGTCTCTGCTAAGTGAGCCAGCTGTGAAGAGGTAATTTTTATCAGTTGACATTGAACAGTCTGCCACACAGCCATGGCCTGCATGGCCTTCCTTTACCTTTAATGACTGGATGCCAGTGGGATGATGGAGATTTTTAAAAGACACTTTATTGCCCTATTGTAAAAAAAAATCTGGAAGTATAGTACCCCATTTTTAAATGACCGTTTTGACTGAAACATTTTCTTACAAATTCCAGGACCAGAGGTAAATTAGTCACTAGAATGTGATATAAATGAATGCAGGGATTTTGTATATTTTCTTCACCAATGTACCCCCAGGCCCTGGACCTGAGCCTGGTAAAAAGAAGGTACTTGATAAATATATATATATATATGTGTGTGTGTGTGTGTGTGTGTGTGTGTGTGTGTGTGTATTTTTTAAAATATATTTTTAATGTTTATTTATTTATTTTGGGAGAGAAAGAGTACAAACGGGAGGGGCAGAGAGAGAGGGAGAGAGAGAATCCCAAGCAGGCTCTGCACTGTCAGAGCAGAGCCCAATGTGGGGCTTGAACCCACGAACCATGAGATCATGACCTGAGCCAAAATTAAGAGTCAGATGCTCAATCCACTGAGCCACTGAGGCACCCCAGTAAATATCTATTTAATGAATCAATCAATCAATCAGAAAAGGGGTTATGGCCTGCCAGTGGGAGTGACTTCTGGGTCTTGGTTAGTCCTTGCCCTTTGGGGGTCACCTGTGTGCGTATCCTAAGTGTAACACCTTTAGCCACAAAAAACACGGCATTTATTTCCACCACAGTGATTTTCTGTGAAAATACCCCCGAAAGTTTCTTCCCTCTTTCCTGTAAATATTTCTTTAATGAATGCATATCCTTGGTGGGAATTTTTCTTCTCTTTGGACAAACATTAATTTCTTTCCTTGCTTCAGTTATTGCTTTGTTCATTATTTCATGTCCCCGTTTAACTTAACCTGAGTCACATTCAATCCTATGCCAGAGCACAGTGTGATTCAGCTTTCTAATGGCCATGTACAGTTTTTGGAAGGTGGCTTGTCTTACTCCTTTTCAAACTGAGGACCACCTCAATATAAAAGATCAGAGAGAGAATCTATTCCATCCACTTCTGCTTTGCTAGCATACATGGAAACACTGTGCCGCAAAATCACAGGGACAAGAACTATGCTCCAGAATTAAGGGAAGATGAAGCTTTTGATGAGATATCGTGAACAGATAAAATTTTACAATCAGTAATAATAATCTTAGCTTAGTTATGTAATTGAAGCCCGTTGGTTTCCAGCTGAGAAAGCCAAACACCAAAGGGCCCAGAGCAGGGACGGATAGGACCTGGGGTTAAGACTGAAGGCCTGACTCTCAGTAAGCTTGTGCCACGGGACTGCTACAGCAAGCCACAGGGAGCCAATGGGTTTATATATTTTTTTTTAAATAGCTACATATCAAATGATTAAAGCCAGAAACAAGAGTACAGATGTTAACAGGTTTTTTTTTTTTAATCTTTGCACCCCAGGCCTCCCAAAAGAGCTTCTTGGGCGATGCATTCTAGTGAGTGTTGGAAGGGACTCTGGGAATAGTGGGTTGGAGACAGCATGGTGGGGGTGGGGGCTTGGGAAGGGGCTGACCAGGAGCCGGGTGAGGATGCTGGGGTTCTGATTCTGATCTTGTTGCAGGAAAGAAACCAACATTTATTGGGCCACTGCCATACACTTTTTATCTTGTTTAATCCTAATTACCACTTGGCTAGGTGGTATGGTTATTCTTATCTTAAGAATGAGGAAACTGAGGCTTCAAAAGGTTAGGAAGCCTACCTCAATTGAAGTCATACAGCTAAGAATTGGCAGGCATGTATGGGAACCCGGGACTGTATTGTACCATCCAAGAGTCATCAGTCAGTTTCTCCTGCTAGGGCTCACTGTGAAACAGTAATTGGACAACCTCTGAGATTTCTTCTGGGTGCCCAGTTCTAGAGATTCTTGTCTTTATCCTGTTCTTTTTACTAATTTTTGGCTTTGAAGATTTAATTTACCCACTCTCCATCCCCTTTGCCCCTACCCACCCTGGGTTGTGAACTGACGCAGAGATTTTCACTCATCTGTTTCTCAGGATAGTGTGGTAGGAGGACCACTGGGGACTGCAGAACCGCCTTTCCTGGAGGGGTCAGCCCTGTTTCTTAGGGTGCTGTGATACCACTAGCACCTTCCATGATTAGGGAATGGGTGCTGTTAACACTTTGTTTTCACACTACAACACCACAAAGCCAGGAACTGCTATTATTTTACCAGTTACTCCATGCAACCTTTAGCCCATGGACCAAACTGCTATCTCCATGTACTAGAGCTTTTACGTGTTCACATTTAAAGACGGGTTGAAGTTACTCATCAGAGCAAAGGAAGGGAAGGGTGGTGTGCTATATAAAACCTTGTGTAGGCTGTTTTAACAAATGGATTCCAAAATGTATAACGGCACCAGCATAACAGAAGTTTAGTTCTTGTTCCTAAGAAAGTACTAGGGAAATTAACAAGTCAGCAGGGACCCCAGTTGAAAGAGGCTCTTTCATCTTCAATATGCAGCTCCTGAGGTCACCCTGGGGGTTGTCTCCACTGCAGCAAGTTGGAGGAGAAAAGAGCATGGGAAGGTGCCACATGGGAGGATTTTATAAGTCAGGCTACGAATGGCACACATCGTTTTCATCAAATTCCTCTGCCTGGGACTCAGTCACATGGCGGCACCTAATTGCTAGGGGGGCTGGGAAATATAATCTCTGGCAGGAGAGCTCACTTCCCAGCACTGACCCCACACAGTTGACAGAGGGACACACATTTTTCAGAGGGTGGCTAGCCTTCTATCATACCCTGTACCAAGATCAGAGGATCTGTATTCAGGTACTGGCTTTCCTGTTAACTGGCTGGTAATCTTGTCTTATCTGTAACATGAGAGGGTGAAGGAGTTAATATCCAAGGTAGCTTTTTGCTTTAGAATTCTGTGGCTTTGTTTGGCTATTTATTTATTTATTTATTTATTTATTTTTAAATCTTATTCCACAGGAAGGCAGCTAGTTCTTTGCCTGGATGCACTGAAGTTCCTGGGTTAATGCAGCAGAACTTCTCTCATGCTGCACTTCATCCCGGCAAAGCTGGCAGCCAGGGTTAGGGCCTCATCTGATCCCATATGGGGATATTACTCATTGAGCGCAGAAGGCATTGATCCATGGGAGGCAGATCGCTGTACTACAGGGATCTTCTAACTGGACGTGTGTGCCCCTAGTGTACGTGAAGGGTTTTTTTTTCTTAATTTATTTTTGAGAGAGAGAGAGCATGAGCAGGGGAGTGTTAGAGAGAGAGAAGGAGACACAGAATCTGAAGATAGGCTCCAGGCTCTGAGCGGTCAGCACAGAGCCCGACACAGGGCTCTAACCCACGAACCATGAGATCATGACCTGAGCCGAAGCCAGACGCTCAACAGACTGAGCTACCCAGGCGCCCCACGTGAAGGTTTTCTGAGGTGTGAGGTGTTACCAAGTGTGATCCTAAAACTGATCACAGAATATCTACAGTTAAGGTGTTTTATCAGGTCTCCCTTCCCCCCCTTTACAAAGGAAGGTCTACTGTTACTCATCCTGACTCTTACACAGTTCACTGTTCAAGTGCAAAAACCTGTAGGGCCCCAAAGTAGTTTTTTGAAATAATTGGCATCACTTATATTCAAGATATTAAACATGGTTCCTCCATCTATCTTGCTGAGACATACCTTCCAAGGGGTGCCTGCGTGGCTCAGTTGGTTGAGTGTCTGACTGGGTTTTGGCTCAGGTCATGATCTCATGGTTTCATGAGTCTGAGCCCCGCATTGGGTTCTATGCTTTGTCAGTGCAGAGCTTGCTTGGGATTCTCTCTCTCTCTCTCCTTCTTTTTCTCTCTGCCCTTCTTCTACTCATGCTGTCTCTGTTTCTCTCAAATAAAAAAGAAACTTTAAGGGGCACTTGGGTGGCTCAGTCTGTTAAGCATCCGGCTTCAGCTCAGGTCATTATCTCATGGTTCATGGGTTTGAGCCCAGCATCAGGCTCTGTGCTGACAGCTCAAAGCCTGGAGCCTGTCTTCAGATTCTGTGTCTCCCTCTCTCTCTGACCCTTCCCTGCTCACACTGTCTCTTTCTCTCTCTCAAAAGTAAATAAAACATTAAAAAAAGAACTTTTAAAAAATTAGAAAAAAGACATATATTTCCAATAAAAATTTTACTTTATATGTTTAATAATTATTTATGAAAATGTGCATGTATTTACGTTGTTTTGATCAATGATGTACTATTAATAATTGCAAATACAACTAAGAATATATTATTTAACTTATAGTCACAGAAATAAAGTTTATATTTTATTTATATACAAAATAATTTAAAATTTAAAACCATTTTACATTAAGATAAAACTCTAGCAAAGGTGAGACAGAAATACAATTTCAAAGAGCTAAAGGAACAATTGTGTGCTTGGAATATAGTGATAATTGAGACAGACTCTGCTTTTATGGATGAACATTACAGTGGGGGAGACAGAATGTAAATAAATTGGTAACTTTGCAAGACAATTTCAGGTCATGAAAGTTACTATGAAGAAGCAAACAAGATAGTGCATCTGGGAAAGCTGCTCAGAGGAGGTGACATTTGGTATATGTACAGGAGATGTGGTCTTTTGTTTTGAACAAACATATCCTTCCAGTTTTGGGGATGGAAGGGGAGCACATCTCATTTATGTGAAAGAAGATCTTGTGCATATATATTTTAAATGGATGCTGTTGAGGATCAAATTTCTGTGGTATTTAAATTCCACTGGACTCATTTGTTTTTTATTTTATTTTATTAAAAATTTTTTTTCGTCTTTATTTTATTTTGAGAGACAGAGAATGAGTGGGGGAGGGGGAGAGAAAGAGGGAGACCGAATCTGAAGCAGCTCCAGGTTCTGGGCTGTCAGCACAGAGCCCGACGTGGGCTTGAACCCACAGACTGTGAGATCATGACCTGAGCTGAAGTCGGATGCTCAACTGACTGAACCATCCAGGCCCCTCCCACTGGACTCATTTAAAAGGGTGATCTCAGTTTTATTTAAAAATATTTCAAGTATTTCTAAGACCACATAGCAGCCATTACATCATTTGCAGCCATTTATTTTATTTTATGTTAAAGGCTTATTTATTTTTGTGAGAATGAGCATAAGTGGAGGAGGAGGAGGGAGGGTGTATAGGGGATCCAAGCAGGTGCTGCACTGACAGCAGAGAGCCCGATGTGGGCTTGAACTCATGAACCATAAGATCATGACCTGAGCTGAAGTTGGAAACCTAACCAGCTAAGCCATCCAAATTAAATCTGCAGCCATTTAAACTTACAATGAAAAATTTTATATCAATTTAAAATGTTTGAATAGCAATAGATTGCCAAGATTCCTTGACAGATACATGAGCAAGGAACTTTTAAGACCTCTGTGTAGTGGCTTAAAATATGGGCTTTGAGTTTAGGCCACTGTGTTGAAGTCATGGACCCACTGTTCTTGGTTGTGTAAATGAAGAGTCAGTTCTGTGAGCCACAGTGTCTGCATCTACAAACAGTACCTTCCTTACACAGAAGAAAATCTGAAGTTTTAAGTGAATAAGGCAGTAAAAGTGCTTACCTGAGAATAAGGACTCAATAAATATCATCTATATTACCAATATTATAGCTTTACTTTCAGTTATGTAGGCTGATTCAACTCTCTTGTCTCATATGTTTGCAGCGCAAGATGAAAGGCACATCATCAAAACCAGTTCTTTGCTGAACTGGGGTGGCACCTAGAGGCAAACCATCTTATTCATGTAATTCTTTCCTAATTGCTTCATGTGTCACAACCAATGCAAGTTATTATTTTTCCTATTTTACTCATATGGAGGCTAATGCTCAAAGTGTTGAATAACATAACCAAGGTCACTCAGCTGGAAAAGGTAGAGCCGGTCATGATGGAACTGTGATTATCACCAGCTCTTCATAATTCCAAAACATGTTCTCTCGTTCATATACTATACTGCCAGTATTATAACATGTGCTTCTCAGATTGACCCTGACTTCTGGGCTCAAAGACCAGATTGTGTTTCTGTTGTAAATGCGAGCGCTCCCGGCCCAGTGGTTAGTACTGACCGTTTGCCAGTCCAAGCAGAACGTGTGCTGAGGCACTGAGAAGGCGTGCACTCCTGCTGGTCTCGCTCCGACTGCCTGTGGTCTCCCTCCTTGTAAGTGAGGAGAGAAGTCTGAGGAAATTAGAGACGTTTCCTTGCCTCTTCTTCAGTTCAGGCGTATCCCTCTCTAGCGTACAATAAGATAAAATCAGGAGGAGAACGGTCTCTCCCTGAGGAGAAGCTGAGGGCTTTGTCTCCTGATGCCCCAATGTGCCTTTATCTTTTGTTTTTTGGTCTGTTTTAAAGCCCTTGGGACTTTCTGCGACACACCTGAGGTTGATAAAGAAGGAGTAATGTTTGCAAAGGGCAGAAGACCTTGGAAGCAAGCTCACAGGACCTGGCAGGGGGAGAGAGGAGAAGCCGAATGAAGGTTGTATTAGAAGAAGAGAGGATTTAGAATTGCTCCAGGAAGGTGGTGAGAAGAGAAACTGGAGGATGACTATGAAGTGTGATAGAAAAAGGAGACTTAAAAAAATACAATCTACCAAAAGCCAAAGGGAGGATTCACTAAGATATATTGCAGGAGGAAAAATGTGACATGAAGGAGAAAACAGAGCTGATAAGTCAGCAGGGAGATCTAGCAAGACCCTTAAAAATCATTAATGGAAAACCTAATACCAAAATATTAGAGTTAAAAAAAGACTTGCAAGTGCAGAGCTTGCCTGTGTGTGGGGCCTGAAAAAATACCGCAGAAAACCCAACCCGTTTACCTTTGGCACCCTCACTACCACGTACGCAGGCCCTGAACTCTTTCATGCCGCCCTGGTGCTCCCACTGGCTTTGTTGCCATTCTTCTAGCTCATTTCCACTGGCCCCAGACCATCTACGCACCTGTAAGAACTGACCTAGAGGCGCACCGCCAACGTGCCAAGACTGCATGCTTGGGTCGCCTTCTTCTGACAAAGGGTCAATGCGCTTCAGCTGTCCATTTCCCCATCATACTACTGATCTTGTCCACATTCTGAGTGTTTAATTGGCAAGCTCCCTTTATTCATTTGAAGTCCCTTCAAGTCAGGGACTGTGGCTTTTTTGTTCATGTAATATTCCCAGGACCTATTGTGTGGAGAATGGATTGGACAGGGAGGAACTAGGAGTTTATGTAGCCATACTAAGGAAGAAACAGTCTTGGTAAAAAATTAAAGGCGGCTTGATTTGGAAGCTGCATATAGGAAAGTGTCTGTTTGAGACTTTTAAGAGATACTTTGCAATGACAGATCAGGACTCTGTGATTGATTGGATGTGGGTACTAAGCAAGGTGGAGGGGTCAAGGATGACCTGGACAGAGCTCTGGGTAGGTGGTGGTCTAATTGTCTGTAACAGAAGGCACAAGGAGGAGGAAGCTTAGCAGGGGGATCAAAACCCTGAGATGCCCAGTGGAGAGGGTGAGTTGGCTGTTGAGTTGGACATGAAATTGATGTGTCCTCTAGACCTTAGTTCTTTCCTGACTGGAGAGCTCTATTTCCAACTGCTTACTGAACATCCATCCTCACCTGGAAGAGCCGCAGGCTGCTCACACTGCGCAAGTCCAGATTCACTTTGTCATTTTCCTCTGAAGCCTGGTTCTCTTCCTATGCTCCCAGCGACTCAATGGGAATTATCTTTTGCTGCTTCCTCTGTCTCTTTCTGACCTGCAAATCCAAAACACCCATGCTGTGTCAGTCTTTGATTTGTATAGCTCTTGACTCTGTTCTCTCATTTCCATTTCCATTGTTTTACAAATGCTCATTTCACCCCTGCCCATTTCAATACCTTCAAATTTGTCTCCCTGACACTAAATAAGCATAAATTTCAAACTCCATTCCACGTCAGCAAATGTCCTTTCCTTCTGGCCTATGTTTATCTGTATATACCAATCTTATCGTCTTTCCTCAACCAACTCAGCAACCCGAACTTTGGAAAATCTGCTGTTATCCAAATGTGTGATACTCTTTAATGTGTGCACCCTTACACATGTTGTTACTTCCCTTCAGAGTGAACTTTCTTTTTTTTTAAATATTTTATTTATTTTTGATACAGAGAGAAACAGAGCATGAGAGGGGAAGGGGCAGAGAGAAAAGGAGACACAGAACCGGAAGCAGGCTCCAGGCTCTGAGCTGTCAGCACAGAGCCTGACGCAGGGCTCGAACCCATGAAAGTGAGATCTGACCTGAGCTGAAGCCGGAGGCTTAACCAACTGAGCCACCCAGGTGCCCCCATTTTGCAATGCATGCAAACATTGAATCATTACATTGTACACCTGAAACTAATAAAATGTTATATGTCAATTATTCCTCATTTATTTAATTTTCTTTAATTCATTATTAAATTCATTTAATTTTATTCAATTAAATGAAAGAAGAAAATGATGATACTATGAGACCAGAATGGACTTTAAATTGCAGAGTTAGTTTTATTCTTGGTTTACCCAGTCTGTCATCCATTCTTTTTTGAGAATTTATAATTGAACTTGAAAGAATTGTGGATATTGGAGATCTACCTGTGAAAAGCTCCATTTGGCCTTAGCAAACTAACCCCATGATTAAGAGCACATTGACTGTTATATGAAACTGTGTTTGAATTTTGGCTCCATCGCTATAAGCTTTTGTGTGATCTTGGGTTGTGGACTTAACCTTTCAGACATTTACTTTCCTTAATGAAAAGTGGGAGTACAAGTATCTTCTTTGCAGATTTGTGAGGATCATATGAAGTAACACATGATCAATACTCAAAAATGAGATTTTTGAACCAGAAGCACGATGAAGGGGTCTTCCCCTTCATGATACCTGCTTATTCTGGCAAGGCATTTCTTTTAAGCTTCTGAGACAACGTACAATCAGCATGTAAGCTCTGTATCCTCAGGGCAACCCCACACTGAGTATACAGCAGGGATGTTGAGCAGAATCTGTGGAAAATTTGGCTTGTGCTTTTGCCCTTCAGTCAACTAATGGAAAAACTGGCTAGCAATTTGCTGAGATGCCACTTTTAATCCAACCTTTAGTACCAAGTCCAGGACTACCATGGTCTTTATGCTCGTGAGGCAGCACTTCAATATTTGTGGGAAACAGAGAACAGGTAGAATCCATGGTCATTAAGTTGTGCTGAGAGCATGCTTAGCTATTTTCTCTTTTAGGAAGATTTCTCCCTGAGTTGTTATGGATCCTGCACAGAATCTGTAACATAACAAACCATCTCAAAAAGTCTCTAACATGTGTAAAAAATGCAATTTAAGTTCTAAGCAACCAGTGTTATAAACAAGAGTTTGTATATTAACCTACATGCAGGTGTAATACCCAAGATTTCTTTATCGTCCCCCAAAACCAGAAACCGCCAGGGAGACCGAGTCACGCATGCAAAAGCAAAGGGCTTTATTACAGGTTTAGGCTCGCCGGGACCTAAACTCGGGCTCACAGACTTTACTGGCGTGGTGGATCTATGCTGAGAGCCCCGAACAACAACGGTGGGGTAGGGCTTTTATGAGTTTGGGAAGGGGGAGTTACAGGAATCCAATTATTATTGACAGGTTTATCTAATTACAACATTTAGAGTGTTAACCAATCACAAGAGTAGACCCAGGACCCAGGACCCTCACGTAGGGTGTAACTAGCCTTAAGCAATAGGCCTACCCTTAGGAATGTTAAGGGTATTACAAGGGTGGTCCCTCTTGCCTTGAGCAATGTGTGCCCTTCTATTGTCTCAAACCTACGTCCTTACACAAGCTGGGACTAGTTGTATAGTAGTGGTGATGATCTTGTTGAAGGAGTGTGGGGCATAGAGGGATGGAAAGAAGAATCTCCATCTCCAATAAAAATACAGTGTAGAACTTTTTTTTCTTAATTATGAGTCTTGAAGGAGGAGTCTATTTTTTAGAAAGACATCTAGTGTCATTGGAAATCTTCTATTTAGTACTCTAGTATGAAAACTATCTCTACAGTTTAGAGAAGTGGAAACAGCCAGAAAGAGAAGCAGCCAGAAATTGGTATGGTACAAGGAGAAAAAAAACAACAATGATGATGAAATATGAGAGAAACTGAGACGGATGGTCAGAAAAATTTCCCAAGAGCAAAAACATTGGGTAGTTGAATACTATCAGATGAAGTGCTAAAAAAAACCTACCAAACAGAACCCTCCATTTTGCTGAATTGAAGACAGAGATTTCAGGTGGGCTGAAGCAGCCAGAATTTGTGAGACAGAATATTGGAAGGGAGGCAGCTATGAGAAGAAAATGCACCAGAAATCTAAACATGGGTCCTCTCAAGTCTTTGACTAAATAGAAATCTGTATAAGTGTAGGGTAAAACTTTTGGCAAAGAAACATTTTTAGGTATATGTTAGCTGAACAATTCTAGAGGTCACACAGGACCAAGAATAATTTGAGTTTTTACAAACACGAGTAGAGAGACCTCATTCCACATGTAGAACATTTAGTAGAGGCCTTCTAAAACTCACTGGAATAAAGGGTAATCTAGACTCACACTAAAAAGCTTAAAAATGAGCATGAAAAGAATCAAACTAATCCACAGGAGACTTAATTTCCTGCCAGAGCAATGTTTAACATTTTTAAAAGGAATTAAACGAAACCTAGCACTTAACAATGCAAAATTTATAATGTTTACTACCGAAGAAAAAATTGCAAGACATGTAAAAAAGGCAGGAGAAAAGTCACTAGTAGTAACAAGCTTTAAAATGACAGAGATAATAAAACTAGCAGGCAAAAACATGAAAACAGGTATTATAAATACACTCAATAGGATCAATGATTAAGTTGAAAATACAGACACGATAAGGAGAGAAAAGGAAAACATAAAAAGGAGTTAAAGGGGACTTTTATCTGAAATGAAAGTTTTATTTGATAAAGGGCTTAACAGTAGAATAGACATGACATTAAACAAAAGATAAATGAAGTTGAAGATAAAGCAACAGAACCTCTTTAAGATCTAGCAATACAACTTATCCAAAATGAAACTTACTTTCAGAGATAAAAAGGATTAAGAAAAACAGACTTGTGGAGAAGTATCAAATTGATTAACATGTAAACTAGAATTTAAGGAAGCAGAAAAGAGAGAAAAAGAGAATAGAAATAATATTTAAAGAAATAATCAAGTATTTTCTAAATTTTATGAAAAATATAAACTCACAGATCAAAGGAACTTAGCAAACACATAAGCAAAAAACATTCTACAAAAACCACACCTAGAACCTCATAATCAAACTATAACATACTACTGTTTCTGAGAAAAATCTTAAAGGTAGATAGAGAGAATTAGATGCAGAGAAACAAAAGATAAGAATTACAATAGACTTGGGGAACTCTGGGTTTGGCTGAGGTCATGATCTCAAGGTTTGTGTGTTTGAGCCCCACAGGGGGCTCTGCGCTTGTGGCCTGGAGTCTGCTTGGGATTCTCTGTCTCCCTCTTTCTCTACCTGTCCCCTGCTCACATGCTCTCTCTCTCATATATACATATACATAAAATATAGATAGATATAGAATTATAATACTTGTTTTCTTCAGAAATTATGCAAGCCAAAAGATCCTAGTATATCCTTAGAATGGTGGGCAAAATTTGGCCAACCTAGAATTCTAGACCCAGTGAAAATACCTCTAAACACGAAGATAAAATAAGAGCTTTTTTCCAGACCAAAGCAGCTATAGGAGTTTGTGGCCAGCAGACCTGCACTACAAGACACTCTATGTAGTTCTTCAGGCAGAGGGAAAATGATACTTGCAGAAAATGTGAATCTGCATAAAGGAATATGAAAATGTGGGGGTAACTACCAAGAAGTTTTTTTTTTTATTATTTAAAGATTCCTTAAAAGATAATTAACTGCCTAAAGCAATAATAATAATGTATTTGGTATTTGTAACATATGAAAAAGCAAAATGTATGACAATAGCATAAAGGACAGGTTAGGGAAGTGGAGGTATATTACTGCAATATTCTTACATTGTATTTGAGCCAATATGATATTATTTAAGATAGAAATAAGATAAAGGTGCATATTGTAAATCCTAGATGAACCTTTAGAAAATAAAGAGATATAGCTAAACAAACCAACTGTGGTGATAAAATGGAATTAAACGATATCAAAAGAAAGCAGAAAAATGGGGAGAAAAACAAAGAATGGATGAGATGAATAGCTAAATAGTAGCAAGATGGTAGATTTAATAACCACATCAGCAATCTCATTAAATGTAAATTGTCTAAACTCTGAAACAGAAAGCCAGATTGTTGGATTAGATGGTAAAACTCCCAATTATATGTGTCTATAAAAATTCCTGTCTATATATATATAAAGACACAGATTAAAAAGGAAAAGTTGGGAGAAGATAAAGGTGTTTTAGCTAAATTACTAGAAAAAATACAGTTCAGAATAGGAATATTACCAGGGATAAACAGGATACTTCACATGATAAAGGGGTCAGTTAAGAAGCCATAACAATTCTAAAAATTTATCTACCTAATAACTGACTTCAAAATGTGTGAAACACCAATAGATCTGAAAAAAGAAAAAAACAAATCTACAATTATAATTGCAATTTTCAGCACTCTTTTCGGTAATTGATAGAATAAGCAGACAGAAAATAAAGAGGGATATGGGAGATTTAAATGACATTTTAATCAGCGTGGACTAATTGACATATATAGAACATTCCACACAGCAAACACAAAATACACATTCTTTTCTAATACCCATGGAACATTTACCAAGATAGATCATATGCTAAGTCATTAAAAAATCTCCAGAAATTTTAAATGATTGAAATCATATGTAGTATGTTCTCTGATCACAATAAATTAAATTAGAAATAAGTAAGAGAAAGATACTTAGAAAATCTCAAAACACTTGGAAATTAAGCAGCATAATTCCGAATAACACATAGTTCAAAGAAGAAATTACATAAAACCTGGAAGATATTTTGGACTGAATTGTAAAGAAAACCTGCATTATCTAGTGAAATGCATCTTAAAGGGAAATCTATAGGTTTAAAAGCTTCTATTACAAAAGGATAAAACTCTACAAGCAATAGTCTGAGCTTTCAACCTTAAGATAGAAATATAGGAGGGTCACCTAGGTGGCTCAGTGGGTTAAGGTTCCGACTTTGGCTCAGGTCATGATCATGCAGTTTGTGGGTTTGAGCCCTGCTTCGGGCTCTGTCCTGACAGCTCAAAGCCTGGAGTCTGCTTCAGATTCTATCTCTCCCTCTCCCACTACCCCTCCCCTACTCGCACTCTGTCTCTCTCAAAAATAAATGAACATTTAAAAAGTTTAAAAAGGTAGAAATATAGGAGAAAATTAAACCCCAAATCACGAGGAAACAAATAATAATATAATGAAATAGGAAACAGAAACAATAAAGAACATCAATGAAATCAAAAGCCGATTCTTTGAAAAGATTAATATAATGAATAAACCTCTAGCTAGTTGTTTCTGATCAAGAAACAGAAAGGATACAAATATTACCAACATGAGTAGTGAAAAAGGGTTATCTCTAAGATTCTACATGCATTCAAAGGGTAACTAATGGGATATTATAAACAACTTGATGCTAGTGAACTCAGCAATCTGTATAAAATGGATAAATTCTTTGAAGAGCAAAACTACTTCAGAAACTACTCTTCTTTGAAGAGCAAAACTACTTCAGAAATAGGAAATCTGAATATCAATTAAAGACATTAATTCACAATTAGAAACTTTCCCAGTAAGAAATTTGTGCGTCCAGATGACTTTAACTGGTAAATTGCATCAAACTTTTTTTTTGTTTTTTTTTTAAATTTTTTTAATAGTTTATTGTCAAATTAGTTTCCATACAACACCCAGTGCTCTTCCCCACAAGTGCCCTCCTCCATCACCACCACCTCTTTTCCCCCCTCCCCCTTCAACCCTCGGTTCATTTTCAGTATTCAATAGTCTCTCAAGTTTTGCATCCCTCTCTCTCCCCAACTCTCTTTCCCTCTTCCTCTCCCCCTGGTCCTCCATTAGGTTTCTCCTGTTCTCCTGTTAGACCTATGAGTGCAAACATATGGTTTCTGTCCTTCTCTGCCTGGCTTATTTCGCTCAGCATGACACCCTCAAGGTCC
>NC_043702.1:132209052-132253244 GCF_006229205.1 Suricata suricatta | reverse complement strand
GAGGGTGCCCGTCTCTCCACACCCTCGCCAGCATCTATAGTCTCTTGATTTGTTCATTTTAGCCACTCTGACTGGCGTGAGGTGGTATCTCAGTGTGGTTTTGATTTGTGTTTCCCTGATGATGAGTGATGTGAGCATCGTTTCATGCATCAAACTTTAAAGGTAGAAAAACCACCAAACGTACATAAAGTTGTCTTGAAAATGTAGCAGGAGAAATAATTCTCATCTCATTTTATGGGGCTTGCATTATCCTGATATGAATGCCAGAAAAAAATATTACAAGGAAACTACCAACCAATATCCTTCATGACAATGAATCACAAATCTTTAGCAAAATATTAGCAAACCAAAAATGAAATATGTAAAAAGCATAATACATCATGATTAAGTGGTATTTATCCCAGGAATACAAGGTTGACTAGCATTAAAAATTAATTAATTTAGTTCATCTGATTGCTACAATAGAAGAGAAAAACTCTATGATCATTTCAATCAATGCAAGAAAAGCATTTGAAAAAATTCAACATCCATTCATAATAATCATCTCCCATTAAACCAGGAATAAAAAGGAACCTCCACGGTCTGATAAAAGTCTGATGATTGCACACCTGTATGAATATACTGAAGTGGCTGTATTGTGTACTTTCTTTAAAAAAATTTTTTTTAACATTTTATTTATTTTTGTGAGACAGAGAGAGAGACAGAGTGTGAGTAGGGGAGGGGCAGAGAGAGAGGGAGACCCAGAATCTGAAGCAGACTCCAGGCTCTGAGTGTCAGCACGGAGCCTGACACGGGGCTTGAACCCACAAACCCAGAGATCATGACCTGAGCTCAAGTCAGATGCTTAACTGGCTGAGCCATCCAGGCGCTCCTGAATTGTGTACTTTAAGTGGTTGAATTTTGTGGCATGTGAATTATGTCTCAATAAAGCTATTAAAAAAAAAACAAATTATTGCTAACATATGGAATATGTTCAGGTGGAAGCTGAATGATTTTCTGTAAGATCAAGAATAAGACAAGGATGTTCATTCATTCACTTTACTTCTAGTCAACATTGTACTGGGCATTCTTACCAGTGCAATGAGACAAGGAAAAGAAATAAAAAGTTTATAATTTTGGAAGCAGGAAGTAGAACTATCTGTGTTCATGGATGACATGATCAAGCATGCTGCAAACCCTCAGTAGTCTGCCAAAAACCCTGGTAGAACTAATAAGTAATTTTATCAAGATCTCAGGATACAAAATCAATTGCACTTCTGTATATTAGCAATAAGCAAATAGAAATTGGAATAAAAAATAAGGCAATATCATTTGCAGTAGCGTCCCAAAACATGAAATACATAAAACCTCTACCCTGAAAACTAGAAATACTGGGGCACCTGGGGGGCTCAGTTGGTTAAGTGTCCGACTTCAGCTCAGGTCATGATTTCATGGTTCATGGGTTCAAGCCCAGTGCTGACAGCTCAGAGCCTGGAACCTGATTCCGATTCTGTGTCTCCCTCCCACTCTGCCCTTCCCCTGCTTCCATTCTGTTTCTCTCTCAAAAACAAATAATAAACATTAAAAAACTAAAGATATTTTTATGAGAAATTAAAACCTAAGTGGACTGACTTACTATGTTTATAGCCGTGAAGACTTAGTATTGCTATAATTTCGATACTCTCCAAATTGATTTCTAGACTCAGTGAAATCCCAGGAAAGTCAGTATTGCTATAGAGTCAGTATTTTTAAAATGTCACTTCTTTACAAATTGAGTTATAGAGTCAACTAAATCCCAATAAAAATTCCAGCATTTCTCGTAGAAATTTCCAAGCTGATTCTAAAATTTTTATGAAAATCTAAAGGCCTAGAATAACCAAAACAATTTTTAAAAAGAAGAATAAAGTTAGAGGATTTACGATTACTGATTTCAGCACTTACCATAAAGCTAAGGTTAATCAAGACAGTATGCTATTGGTGTAAGTTCAGCCACACAGATCAATGAAGCACAATAAGGCGTCCAAAAGTAGATTCCTATATGTTTGAATTTTCAACAAGGATGCCAAGGTAACTCAATATGGAAAGGATTACTTTTTTAACAAATCGTCTGGAACAACTTATATTATCTACATTAGAAAAAATGAACCTCTACTCTCAGTTTATCACACACAAAGATTAACTTCAACTGGATCATAATCTGAAATGTAAACGCTAAAACTATAAAACTTCTAAAAGAAATTTTGTAACCTTCGCATAGGCAACCTTTCCTAGGACAAAAAAGCTTAAATGGCTATTACAGCAGTTCAGGGTATGGGAGCGGATTCTTCATTTGTGGAAGGAAGGCAGTAATTATGAGTATGTTCTGGTGGAGTACTCGGTACAGTATTTTTGAATATCCTTTAGTATGTATACAATTACTTATAAATTGTATACATGCAGTACTATTCGAACGTTTATATGTATTATAAAACATATACAAAATGGAAAAAAAGATGAGATGAGATGAGATAAACACATGAATCGAGTTGTAATTTTTGTCCTGCACCTCCGTGCGTAGTCTTGGGTACTAAGTGGGGTGTGTTGCGATGCTTTTGTCGGGCTTGCTGGTAACATTGTGGACTAGAGAAGTGGAGGATCTTTCTTACCTTGGGGGGAATCTCACTGGTCCTTCTTTCCTTCTTTCTTTCTAGATCTTTTTTTTTTTTTTCCCCTTTTGAAACAGGTATACAAGTCATTTTGTAACTTGCTATGAGCAACATTGGTAAAGCTTTCTTAATATCTGTGGTGCATAGGCCTAGAAGGTCATTATAACTCAAATGGAGCAAAGTTTTAACTGTTTTGGCACAAACTTTGCCTGTGATGCAAAGTAACTTCCCCATTAGAACCTGGCTAAGACAGAGACACAGAGAGACAGGGGCTGTCTCCTACAAGTCCCAAACTGGACCCAGAGGAAAGTATGTACATGGTCTGGCCCCGCGGAGAGGTTCACGAAGGAGTTTAGTTTATTTTCTTCACTCCCGCTCCTCCCTAAGATAAGGGTGGGGAAAAGGAGAGTGTTAGATTGGCTGATGGCTCAAACTAAAGCATCAGGGACTCTTATATTTAAAATTGATGTCACTGCTAATGTGTTGTTTGAGTGTATCTTAAGTCCTGCCTTTCTATTTCAATTTCCTCTGGTTACATGAGACCAACTATGACAGTCTGTTATACGTGGAAGGCTAGTGTTGCCAGATTTTAATTTAGAGAATACAGCACTTATTTTTGACGAATTGGTCCAGTAGGAACTGGAGTAGAATCTAAACAGCTCTGGAGGTCTGTGGCAAGGAAACAGAGGGAGAAAGATTTAATCATCCTTCACCCAGGTAGCCTGTTGACAGATTTCTAGACTGACTTGATCAATGCACTGACTTCCCAAATAAGACTTCAAGATTATTTGGACTGATTTCACTCTACTTCAGCCTGCTCAAGATGTTATACTTCTAAAGTGACTAGCTTGGGGTTCCTTTTTAGGGCACACAAAAGACCAAAAGAAGAAATCTCCACATTTTCTTGTGGTCCAGACAGAAGTGCAGAAATGGAGTGAGCCTACAGAAATTGAGATTCTGAGCCAGCCTGAGCTTCACTGGCATGTAAATCATTTGCTCAGTCTACAATAAAGTTAAGCATTAAAATCTCTCTGGTATCCAGAATCAATGTCAACCGCAACCAAATTGGAGCAATGACCCCAAGAATGGCATTCACTCGAGCTGTAAATTCTAAACCCATCACCCTCCAGAGCAGAAGCAAAAATGAAGAAGTCAGTAAGTACTGTAATAGGTTCCATATGTCATTTTAAAGAGAGTCCTAAAAAAAAAAACAAAACAAAAAAACCCTAGACTTACAGATCACCATACTTTGTAGCAAGGATTTACATATGTGAATAAGAAGTGAAAGAACTGACAGGTCAATTTTTTGCTTCTGTTTTCTGCCACTTTTTAAAAACAGGGAAATAATTGTTGAGTTAGCCCTGGAAGGGCAGCGCTGGGGCCGCATGATAGGCATCAGACAAAGTGGAAGAGTTGACAACGTTGTCACGAAAAAGTACGTAGGGAGAAGCAGACTCTTGGCTTTGGTAGATAAGGAAGCATAGATAAGGAAACAAACTTCAGATTCCCCTCTTAGCTCTTCCCCTGCTCCCTGAGTGCAAAGAGGTGATGTTTCTCTTTGAACATTAAAGTGACGAAGCCGAAATTGAGCAGGGCCACAATTCTGTGAAAGTTTTCAAAGGCCACAGAATGGAAAGGGAAGCCATGTTCTGAGTCAGACAGATCTGTTTTCAAATTTGTATTCTGCTGGATGATATTGGGCAATTCACTCAGCTTTGCTGAGCATCACTGTCCCCTAATGGGAATTCATACTCAACTCGCAGAGCTCTTGCTGTAACGTGTCTTGTGCGTGTCTGACACCCCATCATTTTGAAATATATCTGTGAGATGTAGCCTATCACTTTGAAATATAAAAAAAAAACCATTTATTTATTTATTTTGAGAGAGGGAAAAAGAGAGAGAATGGGTGCACGCATGTGAGCAGGGGCAGAGAGAGAGAGAGAGAGAGAGAGAGAGAATCCCAAGCAGGCTGCCAGTGCAGAGCCCGACGCGGGGCTCCATCTCACAAACTGTGAGATCAGTATCTGAGCTGAAATCAAGAGTCAGATGCTTAGCTGACAGAGCCATGCAGACGTCCTTAAATATTTCTTTTTCTCTTCATTTGATTATGGACTTTGCAGTGATTTGGATTAAGAACGCCCAGCATGTAGGCCAATAAAAGGAACACATGTGTTTATTTATCTTTTGTGTCCCTGCCATACACACCCTGGCACAACGATTAGGCTATAGCTAAGCAAAACGTAGGCACTTCCCTCCCCTCCTGTGTGTAGCATGGTGCCGAGTGGGGTTGAAGCGACCTGACCCTCATATTCCCTGGAAGTTTGCCATCTCACCGCCATACATCACATTGGCCCACTGACCCCCTCAGCTAGGACATCAGGGATGCTAAGTAGTACATTTGCACAATTGCTATTGTGCTAAGAGGTCTGAATCCAAAATACAATTTCATTCTGTTTCTACTTTGGCTTATTGGAGATAGCAAGGCCAAGCTGTGGCAATGAAAAAACTGGAAGTGGAGAGTCCTGTGAAAGCTTAGGAAGGAAAAAGAAAAGAAATTACAATGCAGCTGGAAGGAAATGGTGACACAGAATGAAATGATCCTATTTCTTCTCAGACAGGTGCTGCTGTGGATTTCATAGCGGCTCTGACACGAAAACTGACACCTGACCGAGGTCTCAAGCCCCACATTCCTTCCAGCCCTCATTTGCTGCTATCAAAATGGAGACATTTGACAAATTTGGCTATCAAATGTGTATGTAAAAGGGCTGACAGAATGGGCCAATCAGACCATGACCACATCTGTCAAGGCTCTAACCCTTAACCTCAGCGAAAACGTCATCTAGGGTCAAACACAGAAATCCTGCAGATGTATACAAGGCATTTCTTGCAGCCTTTGAAAAGACTGTGATGGAGGGCTGGTGCTATTGTGCAGGCCTGATGAGAAATCCAGGTTTGGATCTGCAAGGAATATTTGCAATTTTAAGGAAAAAGTAGGTTCGAATTCAATGACTATTTAATCCATCCCAGCAAGGCCTTCCCCACAGGCTGAGTTGAAAATCCTGACTCGTTGCTATGCAGAGACGTTTTCAACTATGTTTGGAAATTTGTTTGGGGTTTGAGAATAGAATTTAGTTTTCAGTTGTCTCATCTAGGCTTAAGATCTGTTGTTTCACTCCAAAATAATGTGAGGGTTCTATCCTTAATGACTTAATGACTGAATTCAATAGATGCCTCTCAGCCAATCCATATACACAAGAATGCAGGACTATCTGTCTACAGTGTAAACTTACAGAGCTTAACATGAGACAAAAACAAAAAACAAAAAACCAAAAACCAAGCGCGCGCGCACACACACACACACACACACACACACACACACACACACTACATCATGGAAGAAATAGAGAAGTTGAGAGTTCTTTTTTTTAAACATTTATTTATTTTTGAGAGACAGAGAGAGATAGATCATGAGCAGAGGAGGGGCAGAGAGAGAGGGACACACAGAATCTTAAGCTGTCAGCACAGAGCCCAATGTGGGGCTCGAACCCACAAACTGTGAGATCATGACCTGAGCTGAAGTCAGACACTCAACCGACTGACCCACCCAAGCTCCCCGAGAAGCTGAGAGTTCTTACAGAGTGTGCTAAAAGACTATTTGAAAACAGTTGAAATTATTGAATGAAAATTATTGAAAGTAACGATGTTGTCTTTATCAATATACATGAACCACAACCAACATTAGCTGTATTTACTGATGAAAACGTCACTATGCTATGGCAAGCTCAAGCCTTTGGGGAAGGTTTCTTAGAATTCCATAAGATATGGCTTTGACTTCTCGCTGTGTTTGCTCAGCGCACACAGATCACCAGGGATAGGCCTGCAAGATCTATGCAAGAGCCAAGACTCAGAAAGCAACATCTCTAGTGGTTTCTCCTCCATGTCATTGTCTCTTTGATGTTTCTGTGTACATCTGGGTCATTGAGTTTTTGGATCCCACATGGGATAGGTTTACCATGTTATATCTTGGGTGCAGATCACAAAAGCTGGGAAGAAAGTAAAAAATGTGAGCCAGTAGGAGAACTTTCTGTAACACAAGGCACCTAAATCCCTCCCTCCCCCATGCTGGATGAACACTGGACCCATCCCTTTGGCCTTAGCATCACGTATGGGCATTTATGCCTATTTAGGAGGTCAAGATCAAGGAAGGAACAACATAGTTAGATGAAAATGAAGATGCTGCCCTGATTATAAAGCTTCCTGTACCTAGTTAGTCTAGCAAATTAGTGTCTGGGTATTTAGCATTACCAACTAGATTTAACCATTATTATGTGAAACTAATCAGAATCATCTGTATGGGGCAAAATATTATCTGATTTAATGAAAGAAGAGTTGTAATTAAGAATATATGGGAAAAAGAAAGAATATATGGAATATGTAAAAGTCATGGTGTCCTTGCTGCTTAGAGACTGAGAAAGAGAATAAGGATTGGCCTAGTGCCAGTTCGCTGTACATGCCTCTCCCAGAAGTGTTTTCTTGAAAGAGATTTCCCACCCTGCCTCCCTCCATCCCATTGGGACCTGCCATTATCCTATAGCCTCGTAAAGTGACTGTAATTAAATAGATTAGACTTCTGTTTTTGGTAAAGTAAAAGATTGAGAACAGACTGCTCTTTAACCTGAGACATAGAAAGGCCAATCTACTTGGAAGCCAGTTAAAATGATTTTGTGTGTTAACTGATAAACTCAACAGACTTCCTTCCCTGAATGTAGTATTTTCAGATTTTTGCATTACTCTGCATCCTTTTAAGACCACAGATTCCTGGGAATTCAGATTTTTCACCATTTACATGATGCTGTTTTGTAAGTGGAACATTGACGATTCAAGTGTGGCTGTCTGTACGGAGGTGAAGACACAGCTCTCGGGACAGGACAGCTTGATAGATGCTCTAGGACTTGTTCCTTAATCCCTTGGGATCTGAGCTTCTCCAAGGTTGTTCTGAGGGTGAGCGAATGCTTGTGTGCGAGCCCGGTGCCGGGCATGGTGAATGCCACCTTGCTGTGGGATTGCTGTTGGTATCATTGGTACCTAAAGGATGGCTCTGGGCTGAATCAGCTTGACTTCCTTCTACACGAAGATAAAAATTAGCCCGTGACTATTGAACTGTAATGCTCCCCTGGCGGTTTTTGCATTTTGCCCTCATTCAGCCAGTTGAAGCTGGAGTCCACAGAGTTGTGAAATGCTGGAGCCGGGGACTGTCATGTGATTTACGATTTCATCTTACTTTAAGCTTTCAAGCAACATAATTGCTGAGCTTTGATTGTAATAAAAATGCGGGCCATAAAAAATTCAGTCCCTTAGAATTCTCTCTGTCTCTCTCACAATGCTGAGGGAATCTTCATGACCTCAGCCCCTGTTCTGTTTAGGTATGCTCCCTCTCCCTCCCCCACGTCTGCCTCTGCAGATCCGTTTCCAGACTGCCCGCACTGAATGGAGACCAGGAAGGGAGCCCAGCTGCTTTCCTTGTGTTGGCTTTCTGTGCTGAGCAGGAATTGCTGAGCAAAGAGCAGCATTTCTCCAGGGAGGTCACAAGGGTAGGACAAACCCAGTCTGGGGTTTTTCTTTTTTTGAATTTATTATTAAAAACTTCTGCCAAGTACTATCAGTGTGGGGGGGGGGGGAGGGGTAGCACACAAAGCCTGAAGCACAGTTGGACCAGCCTTTAAAAACCAGCAACTTGTATGAAGCAGGAATGTCTTACACTTCTTCAGTTTTCTACATCTAACAGGAGACAGTTGCTCTCAGAGAAAGTCATGTCTGATTCCATGGACTGTTGCGCAACCTTGCTCAGTATTCTGTAAGACAACACATAATTAAAATTCCTTTGAAAATGGTTGCCCAATGATTGACATTTGTTCCAAAACACATCATAATAGTAAATGCTTAAACTGTTATTCCAGTGAAGTGGTTTTTTTTTTAAATGGAAGGAAAATAAAATGGTTTTTTTTTTTGAAAGGGTAGTTGAGCTTTTTTAAAAAAATTGAATGAATCGGATACATTTATGGCTAGTCTTTCTCTCAAAGAGCTGGCAGTCCTGCAGGGGAGACCAGAGTAAATTGAGAAGAGCAAAAGAAAGCACTATGCAGAATATAAGTGAGTTGCCTAATAGAGGCTAGAATGCTCTTGAATTTCCAGAGAGGAGGAGATAATGACGACCTATTTCCCTTCTAACATGTCATAAACTATCCCTTCAAACACAACCGACCTTCAGTATTGTTTTGAAGCAATATGACGTGCCTGCTTCCCCAGGACAAATGCGGCTCAGCGCTAGAAATCTCTCTATGCCATGACTCCCTGGAGTTCTTCCTGTCTGGTGTCTCTCTGTGCCCCAGTCTCCATTTCTGCTTGGAAATCTTAGATGGCAGACAGCTGCTTTTGTCTCTGTTTCCAGAAGGAAAGGACCATTATGATGCACCCCCACAACTGGGAGGCTGTGTCTTTAAGACCTTCTTGGGTGCCCCAGTTTATGGATACCACAACAGCAAACACAGTTAGAGAAGTCTGCCACCAAGCCAGGATCTGGATGCTAGGCATTGTTGAGCTCACCCAAACACCAACCTTAGGAAGCCTCAGAAAACTTAGAGTTGACTACATGTCAGAGGATTTTGAGTTGTTCTTGAAGGGTCACATCTCAGGTGTTAAATCCACGAATGCCAAAGGGCTATGATAACATCATACTGTTTGTTTGACTTTTGAGTAGTGAATGCGTGCATCGTGGGGGAATAAGTATAATATGTAACCCATAGAAATCACAACTTTCTACCATTGTGTTAGGTAGTATAAATCCCTCAGTTCTACTAGAAAAATACTTCAGTGCATATTAGTTTTGCTTTCCACATTTGGGGAGAGGTGAGTATTTTATATCAGTCGGGGGTCTCAGCAGTCTTATAGTCTATTTATTCGTGGTAAAGATGAGGAAACTGAGTCCGAGAACAGTGAAATGGTTTGCCCAAGGATTACGGTGAGGACTACTTATTGTAGTCTCATGATTTGAACAATGGTCTTCTGACTGGAATCCCAGAGTTCTTTGTACTATGCCATTCTGAACCCTTTAAATAAAACTAAAATCCGAAGACTATTGATACATAGAACTTCCGGTGGAAACGTTGACAATAATCACAGATAAAGAAGCCTGTCTTATCTGGATAAGTTCACAAGCTCATTAGGAAGAAGAATGAAGATGGGAGAAAGTAGGAGGAAAGAAATGGCAGAAACACAATGGAACAGGGCAAATACCAGACATTTTCAAGATTAGAAGAAATTTGAATCAAGTTACAAAATCAAAAGATTTCTTCAGGCAGAAGCAAGGGTTTATGTGTGTAAAGGGAATACAGTAGAAACACTGTATTATTAATGCATATGATGGAATCTGCAGGGGCAGGAGAGAAGCAGGACCCTAATAAATAAAGGCTAGAAACACCAAACCATTCCAATCAGGTTCTGAATGTGAAATGGGTTCTGAATATTCCCTTCCAAAAATATGCAAGGAGGAGAGGCAGGGAAAAAGATAATGATTTAGAGGGATGTCTCATATATTATTTACTGAGATAGGAGGGGAAGTCAAATTCAATAAAGTAGAGATTGATTTATCAAACAAAGTTCAGCAAGGGGATTAGCAAAATAAATACAGGTTTCAGTGAAATTGTGCTCTAGCCCTTTAAAGCCATGCTTCAGAAAGTTTGTATCCATGAGAAATATGGATAATTTTGATCAAATGGCAAGAACAGACACTAGTCATGGCAAATTTTTATGTTTTTAGATTATCACTTAGTATTTATGTTTTTAAGATTAGCTCCTGAGAAACTGCTTATTTACTTTTGGCACTTAGTGACTGTTTAGGATATGAAGCCATCAACTGGGTCGCTTGTTATGACCATAGAAAATGTTATGACCTCCAGTCAGATTATTTTTAAAGGAAGGGGAGAAATGGTATTACACACACACACACACACACACACACACAAAATCATAAGCATAGTATGTAAATATTTTAAAGAGAAAATACAGACCTTAATTAAAAGCACAAAATTTAAAGAAGTTAATGTAAGGAAATGCCCACTTTCTCATTAATAATAATCATGTAGTGATCTTTTGATTATTTACATAATCATAATGACAAGTTGTTATTTTCACCAATTTGTAACAGCTCTCAATTTCTTAGAAGACAGCTAAGATTTTAAGTATTGATCAGAATGATCTTTGAACTTAACCAAACCGGAAAAAAGAAAAAAGAAAACCCTTTCAACTTTGGTGGGAATGTTAGGGCTCTAGGATTTGAAGCCAAGTGACCTCCGGCACCCTCACATAGCTTTTCTCATCTGTAAATTGTTTCTCAGTGTCAAGTGAAAGCATCTGTCTTCCATTGCACCAGACTTGTCTTCCCTGTTCTTATTTTACTTTCCTGTTTCATGAAGTAGAGACAGTTTACGGTCATGACCCTTTTACGATTAGAAAAGTCATCTCTCCAGCGATTTTCTTTTGAAAAACTTCACCTAAATTTTGCGTCTCTGTCCTCTGACCAGATATTTGCCTCTGTATACAAGCTTCTTTTCTCCACCCCACCTCAAACTTAGAGTGATCTCATCTTCCAGTGGTTTAAATGTGTTTGTTTGTTTGGGGTATCAGGTATTTTAGGATGACAATTTTTCAAAACTAAGTTCCAAAAAAGCTCATAGGCTTATGAAATTTTAGACCAACTATTAAGTGGAATTGAAGATTCTGCCTTTAGGTTCATAGTGATTTCATCTTAATCATTGAATGGCTTGTATTGGTGGTATTTGCATAGAAGGTGGCTTGTAAGCCTTGACCATGTATTTTTAAAAAGAAGGCAGAAGTTCAACTCTAAGATATGCAGCATATCAGAGGTAGAGTGTCTACATATGCCTCTTGTTTTAATTCTAATGAAAAATGGCCCCACTATAGAGACTTCTAGCTCATTTTAGAGAAATAGGAAACCTATAATGTATGAAATGTTTAAAGGTGTGGAGTGGAATTCTAGATTTGAAGAGGAAAGAGGTGGCTCTGCAGCATGGTTGTCTGTATAATTTGGGGGCCCAGTGCAAAATGAAAATGTAGGGCTCTTTGTCCAAAAATTAAGAAGTTCAAAGCAATGATAAAGCATTCAATCAAACCCTGAGCTCTTCTGAGCATGGTCACACCTATAAAGCCTGCCCTGGTCAGAAGTTGAGATGGGAGTGGGGTGCCTAGTTGGCTCAGTCGGTAGAGCTTGTGACTCTTAATCTCAGGGTTGTGAGTTCGAGGCCCACTTTGGGTTTAGAGATTACTTTATAAAAAAGAAGTTGATATGGGAGTAGAAAGGGAAAAAATGATGTGTTTTTTCCCAGGATGTTTCCCTCTCTGTATCTTTTCCACTCTTACCTGGGTACTCATCAGATGTGACCCTCTCTCAAGTGGGTACCATTGGACCAGTTAGCTAGGACACTGACACTTTCACTCTAATCCATGCGGGAAAGAGCAGAAGAGGGAGGTCTCATTCTACCAGTGATGATTGGGTGGGGGGTGAGGGTTGAAGTTCAAGCACAATGTAAGAACTCTATGACTTTCTAGCAGTATGTTAGGTGCTCTGCATCTCATTTTTCACTGCTGTGAAATGGTGAAGTCTATTTACAGGGTTATTGTATGGGGTAGAGATATCCTAGCATAGTAGCTGGTATGCAATGGGAGCTCAATATATGTTGTATATATGGTCTTTTTTTTTTTTTAATGAGTGAGGAGATGTACTGATGATGGGTGAAAAGACCTCAAGTCTCAGATGGGGTGGAGGATCTTGAAATGCTTGAGGAGCCTCCTAGGAGCTGGCTGCCTCTCTGCTTCCGTCCTTAGTTCCCCAGTGCTTTGTAATGGTTTAAAACTCAGAATTGCATCTTATTCCCAATCAGGGCAAGAAACAATCTGTGGGAAGTCAGTACACAGTAGAGTTCAGTCTCCGACACTGAAAATTTGCCAACTCTCACCCACACTCTAGCGATGAGAAAGCAGCTGTGGGCAGCAGTGGAGTGAAAGCCGTGGGGTCACTGGGATACGTTACGCTTACAGACGTTCCATTGTTCACCCTGAGATTTTGTGGTTTGTCTGTTTTGTCCATTTAGGTTTCCGTGATATGCAAAGGATAGAGCCAAAGCCATTTTATGTAGTTTTTCCACTTTGTTTTGATTTATTATTTGTTGTTTACAGTGTTATCTCCAATAACAATGATGGAATTTCCTTCCCTACTAATCTGGCCTGTTTCCATTTGCCTGTTTATTTTAATTTCCTTTTTTTGGACTGAAACCTCCACATGACTTTCCTTTGTTTATTTCCTTGCATGTATGTGTCAGCATCATTTATTAGCATATCCTCTCAGATGCACTTTGTTCATTAATTACAGAGCTTTTGTTTCCTGGTCCCTAGGAAGATTATATTCAGAGCTCCATGTTTCCAAGTATTGCATGATGGTTTTGGTTAGCAGTTTCCTCATCATTGCTCTCTGCAAGCAGATGGCTTGCTTTCTGTGGCTTCCAGATGGACCATGTGAGGCGGAGAGGTAGTCTTCCGCAGAAGATGCTTTGCTCAGATCCTCGAACAGTCAACCCTGCTGGGCTTATCAATGCCGATTTCTCTTTACTTTTATTTGGGCTGTAGGTTATGTGAGCATAAGACCTGCTTTTTGCAGACATGCTCAATTCCTTGAAGACATTTTCATGAAAACTAGTTTGCTGTTAACTAATGAGAAATTGCAGCTTGCTTATCAGCTGCTCGGGAATGCATGGTGAACGTTAGACTTGGCTCTTATGAAGAGCTTACAGCCCACTAAATCCATAAAAAAGTAAAAGAAAAGAGGTAATTTGACTTTTATATCTGTTATTTGAATATATTGCATCTGCTGCCTCATTTTCTCTGGATTCCCATGATTTACTGGATTAACTAATTCATCAAATATCTGTCTAGTATTTACTTTATATATGACACCACCTCTAATGTCAAGATGCTTAAAAGACCAGAAGGTGGAAATAGAGTTGAAAGCAAATAAATATAATAAAGTGTAATGGGAGGCACAATAGAAATCTGTCCAAAGTATAGAGGGAGAGTAACCACGCAGGAAAGGTCTTTATTCTCTTGGAGTAGGGGTGGGAGGAGATGCCACACACAAAGGATAAAGGTACTAGATATATTTGAGATCCGTACATATCTTCCGATGGCTGAAACAGTGGCTGAGGATGCAGCAGTGTGTGGCGGAAGAAGGGAAGTGGAGGAAGCCAGACATAAAGCATTGTGGTTGCCATTTTAAGGAGTTAGGATTTTATTCTCTAGGAGAAGTTTTGGGTTGATGGAACATCCTTATCAGATACACTTTAAAAAAAGGAAAAAAAAAAAAAGGATCCCAAGAACGACAAATTCAGCGGGACTTGAATGGAGGCAAGGAGATTCCTTAGGACAGGATGGCGCTGAGCAGGCACAATGTGATTCCAAAGAAGCCAGTAGTGGGCAGTAAGATGTCAAGGAAGTTAGACTTTATAGAATTGGTGTCAATTTTAAGATATTGTCTTTACAGCAACCGCTGATGAAACTGAGGTTCAGGAAATTGATGTAGCCAATAAATATCAAGGAGAATATTTCTCTGTGGTCCCACTGCATTTTGAGAAGCTGACTATTGTGGCATTTATCACGCGATGCTGTAAGACACCAAATTGTGATGACTTGTTTACGGCTCCCTCTGCCCTGAGACATTAAGCTTCTTAAGGTTCAGAGCCCAGCTACCAAATTATTTGTGCGTGCCTCGTATTGACAAGTGCTCACTAGATGTTTGAAGAGCAAAAGTCCTGACACCAGAGCCTCCTCCATGTGCAGTGCACGGCATGGAAACACGGAGACTTCACTCAGGCTTGTCCTACACCTGCCCATTTCCATCTTGCCTCCCAAGGGGGACAGGGTAAAGTGACAAAGAGGTCTGCTGGGCAGATGATGCTTTTTACTTTGCTCTAAAATTTCTAATCACTTCATCCTTTCTCAAAATGTATCCCTGCCTCCAGAAGCCTGCTTTAAAATAGCAGCAATGAATATTTAAAATATAAAAAGTGGCCATGAAAGTTGGTGCCTGTTGTGACACTGTCTTCTATGGTCTTGCCATCCACAAATCAAGCAGAATAGTGTGCCTTCATATCTTTCTTTTATGGTAATTCATGTTTTAACCTGGATCACACTTTATTCTTCCACACAGGTCCGTAATGCCTCCTGCCTGGCTCTTTCAAGATGGAGGAGAAACCGGTGGGAGAGCCTACTCAAGTGGTGTCTAAATTCAAACTTCCTGCCAAGGGAGAGAGCGCAGGACACTGGCTGGTGGAGGGTCATGCTCGGATATGGGAAGTTCTAAAGACAGAGGAGGTAAGACGACTCTAAATGAGTCAGTTGGTACAATGGTGGATTTTCTGAGACTTGAGACTCTAATTCTTCGTGTAGTCAGCACCATAGGCCAGCTTGGCAAAGTTTTATTCAGGGTTCATTGGCACACTTACACCTGGTGAACAGTAGGTCAGGAGTGTGTCCCTTCAACATTAGTAACTCCACCGTGGTTTAGCCAAAACAGGTGGCCCTGACAGGTAGGGCTCTAAATACTCAAGTAGACATTCTCCTTGTAGAATCCCACCAATCCTAAATGGGAAATCAAATCATGGTGAGAAAGTTAATTCCTAAGGATCAGTCATAACATGTGGAATTATATAAATTCATTGTTTGGCAGCCTGAGGCTAAGTGTATCAGTTAGGGCTCTCTGATTGCAGGCAACAGAAATTAATTCTGACTAAGTTAAGGAAAATGGGAAGTTATTGGAGGGTATTGGGAGGCTCACAGAATTGATGGGAGATTGGTGAAAACTAGGCTTGGAGGGACGCCTGGGTGGCTCAGTCAGTTGAGCATTTGACTTTTGATTTTAGCTCAGGTCATGACTTCACAATTCATGAGATCAAGCCCCGTGTCAGGTTCTGTGCTGACAGTGTAGAACCTGCTTGGGATTCTCTCTCTCCTCCTCTCTCTGCCCCTTCCCCTGCTGGCATGTGCACTCTCTCTTTCTCTCAAAATAAATAAATAAACTTTAATAAAATAAAATAAGGAAAGAAAATACAAAAGAAAGAATAAAGGAAAGGAAGGAAGAAAGAAAGGAAGGAAGGAAGGAAGGAAGGAAGGAAGGAAGGAAACTAGGCTTGGAAAGAAGATAGGAGCCAAGTCAGCAAGAGCTGCTTAGGGCCCTGTCCCTGGTATAAATTCCAGTCTTTTCCCCACTCTCTCTTTATTCTTACACGTATCTGCTCAAGATGCAAAGCCATGGCAGAGGGGCTCACTGCCAAGGTTAGTCACATGTCTTTTTCCTGGTTATTCTGTAAAGGGAAAAAGAATCTTCCATGAGAAATCATTATAGCAAGTCCTCACAGCACCTGTGTGTTTGGAATCCAAATCTCTAGTATCTACATGTTGTGGGAGTTCTAATTCAAGGAAGTAACAGAGCAACTACAGTGTTAAGCATGTGAATACTGCCCAAGCAAATACAAACCCTCTCTATAGGGATAACTGCCCAATAGTTTTTTTTGTTTTGTTTTGTTTTGTTTTTAAGGAATAAAACTCTACAGAGAGCAGTTGAAGTCTCTACATGTCGCACCCAATAGGACCAAGACTATGGCAGATAAGTGAGGTGCTGAGGGCACAAAACTTAAGGAAGCACTCACTCTTAGGTTTGTGTCCTGCCCTTGAACAAACTTGAGAGTTGATGTGTCATATTTTGAAATGCCTTGCTTGCCTCATCCTAAGGCTGGCTCTGCCACCCAATTTCATTCTATTCCCCCTTTCGCCAAGGTAATCCCTCTCCTGAATTCCGCATTCATCATTCTTATGCATTTTTCAATATATATAGTACATACCTGTTATCCACATAGCCAATATGTAGTATTGGTTTATATCTTTTAAGTTTTGTATAAACTTTATACTATGTACCTACATCTTTAGCTTGCTTTTTTTTTTTTTACTTAACATTTGGTGTCTATCTTACCTGTTTTCTATGCTTAAGATCTGTAGTTCTAACTTATTTGCATTTTACTGCTTTTTATATTCTATGGATTGAGTCAAATTTGTTTATTCTCTTATCAACCTTCACGATATTTTTTCAATACAAGTTTGTAGAATACATTTCTTTAGCGTGGGTACTTGCAAATGGCCTACTGGATTATAAAGTATGAAAATATTCCGTTTGACTAGTTATTATCAGATTGATGTCTAAGATGAGGACATGAGTTTATATCCCCACTAGCAGCATATGAGAATTGCTCTTGCCACATATCCTCACCAGCTACCAATATTGACAGACCTCTAAGTATTGGCTGATCTGATTATTTTGAAATGGGATCTTCTTGTTTTAATGTGAATTTTTTCATATGGATAATTAATTATCCTAGCACCAGTTTTGAACGTCCATAATTTCTTCCTTAGTTTGTAATGTTCTCATGTATCCTGTTTCTTTACATACTCTCTCTGCTGATATGATACTCCCTGAACTATTTTGGCCTTAAAGGAGACATGGATATCTAATAGGACACGTCCTAACACTGAATTACTGCTCTTCAAAATCGTGTTGGCTGTTTTTGGAACTTATATTTCCAATATGAATTTAGGATGAGCTTGTCAAGTTCTGAGAACATAAAGAAGAAGCAAAGTCTCCTGGGAATTCAATCGGGATTGAAATATGTTTGTTGATTAGTTCAGGGAGTATTAACATCTTTATGATATTCATTGAATATCTTGCTAATTATCAACTTTAAAGACATATTTCAATATTTCACTTTGACTCTGTCACCAAAAGTTTATCCTATACCACTTTGCTGTAAGATTTTCATAACTAAGATTAAGGAGTTTTTTCTTTTCTCTTTTTCTTTTGCTAAATGTTAATTTTACATTGTAATATTTGATATCTACAAAATAATATACATGTAAGTTATAGAGTATCATACTAAAGCAAACACTTGTGAGTTCACAACACATTCATATGTAGATTCTCCCAATCCTATTCTCTTGATTTCTTTCCCTGCAAAGATAGCCATTTTCTTGAAATCTATGTTTGACTGCTCTTTAGCTGTTTAAACATTTTTATTGAATATATATGTGTCCCCAAACAATATGGTTAGTTATATAAACTAGTTATATAGTCTTATATATATGATATAGATCTGACTTCTTTGGTGACTCACATGTTTCTAAGATTTTTAGTAGGAATTCATTAATTTTCTCTGTTGAATAATATGCCAATATGTGGTTATACCATGATTTATTTATTCTTAGTTACATTCATGGACATTTTAATTATTTAGCTTTTTGGCATTATGAACATCCTTCTACATGTCTGTTCCCTGGTGTAAGAGTGCTCCATGTGTGAGAATCCTTCTAGGTTAATACTGATTAGGTGAATTTTGTAGTCAGATACATGCAAGTTCTGTTTTGCAAGTTATTGCCATATTGCTTTCAAATTAGTGCCAATTTACACTCCCATCAGCAGTGCATAACATTTATCTTACTCTACATTTTTGCCAACTTCTGTAATTGTCAGATTTCTTAATTTTTTCAATCTAGATGTTCAAAAATAGAATCTCATTCTTCACTCATCAATTCTTGGTAGAGCTCAATTCCATCTTAGTGAATTTTTCTTTTTCTCTCTCTTTCTTTAGAATTACTTTTCTGAGGATCTAGCTATAGCAAAAGTCTTTCTTTTCTTTTTTCTTTTTGTCTGAAGATGCCTTTATTTTGAGCCTACTCTTAGAATGATACTTTGGGAGGGTATAGAAATGTAGATTACTTTTTTAAAGTATATTACAAATATTCCATTGTCCTCTGCCTTCCATTGTTTCTGTTGCAAACTAGCTAAAAGTCTAATTTCTATTCCTTTGGATATAATGTCTTATATACATGGATATAATATTTAATCTTCTCTACATTTTTGCTGTTTTCTAGTTATATTCTTCTGTATTGAGGTGAACATTTCTTAACCTCTTGGAATTCATAAGGCTTCCCAAGCCTTAGAACAATGTGGATTATTATCTTTCATCAGACTGGAAACATCTCTGTAATTTTCTTTTCAGAGAGCTAATTATTTTGCCTCATTTTACTTCTGTAACTCTAGCAGGATTTATGTTAGTTTTTGTAACTCTTTGCTTATATCCCTTTACCTCTCTTTTAGGATTGCTATCCTTTTTCTTCTGTGTTTTATTCTGATTAATTTTAGATCTATCTTTTAATTAACTAGTTCTTTCTCAGTTGTATCTAATTTGCTCTTTAACTCAACCATGGAGTTTTAAATTTCAGTTATTCTATCTCTTCTAGAAGTTCTGTTTTGTTCTTGTTAAATTTTCTAGTCATTGTTTTTAGTGTCTTGCTTTCTCTTCATATCTTTATTTTTAAAGACTATTTACCAAGAACAGTAAAGGTTATTAAATTTCATGCTATTTGCAAGTTAGCTTGCCAATGTTGTGTAGATACTGAAAGAAGACATGAGACTCTTGTCTCAGAGACAGAAGACTATCATGCACAGAAGAAATAGTAGCCAGAGTGTCAACATGTTTGTTTTGGTTCCTAACGTCACAGTTCCTTCAGGGCCTATGTAACTGCCTGCACAGGAAAAGACCACTGCCTTTGGGAAACTTGACAGTTTATAGTAGATAGTAAGTAAGCCTGCACTTCCTCCTTGGGGAGCTAAGACCTTATCCTTTAAGGTTGACAACAAGCTGCAAATACAGGCTGGAAAAGTGGTCTCGTAATGATCAGCCAGGCCTTGATCTTTTGGGGTACAAGGCAAGACATGAAGAAACAAGAGAGGTTCATGGAGGAGTGTTTCTTAACAGTATTAAATATATATTAAACATAATAAATAATATTAAATATAATATTCTGAGTTGGCAATGCTAATAACTATGGATCTTATTCTGCTACGTGTTCTTTCTGTTGGCTTTTGCATATGATATTTTATTTCTTTGTGGGTTTTATGATATTTGACTGTGGATTCATTTTTCTTAGAATGAAGAGAGTTTTCTCTATAGAGAATTTGCATTTGCTTCTGGGGGCACTACCAACCAGAAGTAACTTTAAAGTAAATTCTTAGCTTGAGGCTTTTCAAACTACTCAATGTGAATATAGGCTGGAAGCCTATGGAAGCCAATGTTCCAAGGGAAATGACTTCCCCTTTCCCAACCCATACCTGCCCCTATTTGTATTTTAGGATAAACAACTTTCCTGGTATTGTCATGGAGGGTAGGTAATTCTTAGTTCACCTTAATGTGGAGGGAATAACATTTTGGGGTCCTAGTTTTATGCAGTGGAATTCCCTGTAGATTCGCTCTCTTGAGCCAGCCCTGGATTTTGTCTGTTAGTCTGTGTGTTGTTTAAAGCAATAAAACCTATATTAGTTAAAGGAACATTAATGCTGCATCAAACACAGTCAGAATTTTAAGTGGCTTAACACAATAAAAGTTTATTTCTTAATCACATAATAGTCCAATACTTGAGTTCATTCTTAAAGGAAAAGCATACATTAGCCCAGCAAATGGGATTTTAGAAGAAGAATGGGAGAAAATATTCCTGGAAGAGGGAAAAGTGTGTAAAGGGCAGTATTAAAGAGAATGTACTGCAGTTTAGAGCATTTGTAGCACAAAAGGAATGGCAAGAGATGAAACTAAGAGAGACCAAATAATTAAAAGTCTTATGTACTTCATTCAGAAATTCAGAAATTATCTTCTGGGCCTTGGGAAGTCAATGAAAGGTTTTAGGTGGCACTAATGGCATGATTAGATTTGTTTATTAGGAGGTGCCTGGGTGGCTCAGTCAGTTTGGCATCTGATTTCGGCTCAGGTCATGATCCTGTGGTTTGTGAGTTTGAGGCCTGCGTTAGGCTCTGTGCTGATAGCTGGGAGCCTTGAGCCTGCTTCAGATTCTGTGTCTCCCTCTCTCTCTCTGCCCCTCCCCTGCTCACGCTCTGTCTCTCTCTGTCTCAGAAATAAATAAAAACATTAAAAAGTGTTTTTAAAAAATGATTTTTGTTTTAGAAATGTTAGGAAGGCCTTGAATACTTCAAAACCTCCTAGTTCACTTTGTTCTCTTTCTTTTGTAGCTACATTGTGCTAGTCTGTGCTCAATGGGGAATTATGTGGGGTTGTTCCTTTTTCAGGCTGGAGACTCTCTCACTTCAACTAGACAGTCTGTCCTTGAGATCATGTTCATTAATTTTAATTCTACTGCACTATAAACCCAAAGCTCTGGCATACTGCTGGACATGGGTTGAAATTAAAACCTGATGATTAATTGATGAATCATTTTCATAGTATTTATGTGATCATATAATCATTATTTTGCAGTAATATGTTGTTTCTCTAAATTGTAACATCTACCAAAATATTGTCGTCTGTGAGCACAAAGGTGATTCATTAGATTCACCATAAAATAGCGCTTAGTAGTGGTGATTTCTTTTGTTTTTGGTCGTTGCTGATTGAATTTACATTGAGTTCATCTGCCATGCCACTGGACGTATCTGTATCCAACGCTTTACATTTGCGAGAAGGCTGCCGAGATAAGCAGTGTGTCTGTGTCTGTGGAACAGAGATGTTCTCTGTGTGAGATGAAACTAGTGAATGCCTGTGCGGAGACTGGACATATGACCTCTTCCTCTCTATCCCGCTCCGGAATGGGGCCCCACATTGTAACATCGCATTCTTGGAGGAAGAAATAGTATGTGTTCATCATGCATGCCTTGGAGATTAAATCACACTCATCTGAGGGACAGGAAGAGAGAGAATTCAAATAAAAAAATAGATGACAATCTGGATAAGCAGTAGGGGTGCATTGCAGCAACCTTTTAAGAGCCAGCGCTTTGTTGAACCTGAAGACTATGGTTCGATGACAGAGCTAGGGTTCTTCTTTGGGATTCTGAATGCAGTTCTTTAAGCTCTGCCACAAATTTTAGTATGAGGCAAAGGGATAGAAATGTCCTGCTTAGGAAGTTATTAATATATGAAAATGCCTTGAAGTATTTTTGCTGGAATGAATAACATAGATGTATCATCAGTAGCGGGAAATGGAATTTTGAGACTATATAATATTCAACTGGAGTCTATAGGGGAGGGAAAATATCATTGATTGAGCACATTTCCCAGGTCAAGAATTATATTTAGTTGGCACTTTCATAGTCATCAGTATATTTCATTGTCACAGCCAAAGGTATATTTTTCCTAAGGATTTTGAAGATTAGAGGTTAAGGCATATGCCAAAGATACACAGCTGGTAAGTGGCAGAGTCACGTTCAAACTCAAGTTTGTCTCTCTTCATTTGTATACTCTCAATCCCTCAGGAAGTTGTCTACCAAAGTTGTTTAAATCAATGTGACTCTACATTCGGTTTCCTTGTCCGGACTTTCATTCATCCTGGCCAGGGCACACAACATCCTTAGCTCAATAAATGCTACCAAGCTTGCTTTCATAGGGCTTGCCTCTGCAGCGTCTGGTGGGAGTAAACACCAATGTGCCCACGGAGTCCTAGCTTTTTCCATTCCTCAGAGTGTTGTCCCAGAGTGTGGGACTGGGTTTCCATCTCAGGTCTCTCATATAATATTCCAGGATCTCATGGAGACTACGCCCTGTCCTTGACTTCATCCTATTGAAATGGAGCCCTAAACCTCTGCTACTCTTTGTGGCTTTCGTTTCTGCCCAACTGAGCTCTGCTCCACGTACCACAAGCTGCTGATTGGGGTCCAATTATTAACAGTCTGATTGTTCAGAACCTGGATGTTTTCACCCATTTCCTGAGCGCTTATTGCTTCCTTGAACATTAAAACCTGTCAGAATCACATCAATGTTTTTCTGTGCCCTTGAGACACTGCTCACCAAACAGGCTATTACCACGGGGCACATACTTTTTATCAGGGAGTCTCTCTAGATGCAATCTACCAAGTTTGTATCTTCTTATTTTTATCCATTGGCTCTTGTTGCCAGAGCCCCACGTTGCCCAGTGTAAGACCATTTGAGTTACGGCACATGACTGTTGTAATAAGTTTCACAGTCTAAACCACAGGGCAGGGGTGTGGAGATATTCTGGATACGAAACCTTTCATTGTAGTTACATTTCAGTGTTGGTGGGAAAAGGTGCTTATGTACCTCTTCAAGGAAGGTATCCTTGACCCCTCTGGTCAGGGTTAGTGACCACACTGTGTGGTCTCACAACACCTCTGCTTATCTACCTTGTAAGACCCATCACATGAAAGGTACTTGTATATTCAAATATTGATATTGCTATCTCCCAAACTATAATGTAAGCTCCTCAAGGGCAGGGCCTCTGTCATATTCACCTATACATGTCCAATATATTCAGTGTTTGGCACATAGTAGGTACTTAATAAATATTGAACACGGAGAATATACAGGGGGACTAAGAATGTGGACTCTGGAACCAGACTTGCTGTGTGAACTTGTCACATTTCTTAATCTCTCTGTACTTCAGTTTTACTTCATAGTAAAAATGATATACTAATAAGACTGTTGTGAGAATTAATTGAATTATAATGTATATAGCTTAGAATAGTGCCATCTACATAATAAGCGATAGATGTAGACTTTTTATTATTGGGGAATGAATCCGGGAGAGGGAGGAGTACAAAATGTCACACCATATTGGCCCATCAATTGTACAGTAGTTGCTTTAACTCCTGCTCTCTGAATTTAGGATTTCCCCCGCATTCTGGAAGTCCCCACACTCCACGATCCTTTCTATGGGGTTACATGACTACAGAAACTTGAACCAATAGACACAACAATTGCCTGACTCTAAAGGGACTACCCTCACGGAAGTTCCTGTAGAGTGATCCCTTAGGCAGGGAGACAGCTAACCCCCATGGAACAGCCCTGTGTTAAGATACACAAATAATTTTGGGGTAGTGGTCAGATGTGTGTTTTTTAAAAATTTTTTTTCATGTTTTATTTATCTTTGAGAGAGAGAGAGACAGCATGAGCAGGGGAGGGGGCAGAGAAAGAGGGAGACACAGAATCTGAAGACAGGCTCCAGGCTCTGAGCTAGAGCCCGAACTGGGCTCGAACCCATGAACCATGAGATCAGGACCTGAGCTGAAGCCAGATGCTTAACTGACTGAGCCACCCAGGTGCCCCTAGTTGTGTGTGTTTTAAAACCACGTAGCTCTCTTCCCGCCATGCCCTGTGTGTGAGGCGTGTGCCTCAGGAGCGGTGTTCATGGATCAGAGAGGACTGGCTTCAAAACCTTGCGTCATACTGGCTGCTCATTCAGGTTGCTCTGGTGACAATTTGAATGGGAAGGCAAACCCTTCTAAGATGATAAAATAAGACAGGATTGATATGAAGATAGCTTTCTCCTGTAAAATCTCATTGACACTTTGCAACCAATTTAGTCTGCTCTGTTTGGCTCCCAGTTCTAGAACAAACCCTGCCTTCACCACACCAGACATGGACATTTTTTTGCATTTTGATACAGAGAGGAAACTCTAGGTAAATTTAGAAAAGAAAGAAGGAAGGAGGAAGGAAGGAAATGGGTAAGGGAGAGAGGGAGGGAGGGAGGAAGAAAGAAAGAAAGAAAGAAAGAGGGAGGGAGGGAGGGAGAGAGAGAGAGAGAGAGAGAGAGGAAGGAAGGAAGGAAGAAAGACAGAAAGAGAGAAAGAGAGAAAGGAAGGAAGGAAGGAAAGAAAGAAAAGAAGGAAGGAAGGAAGAAAGAAAGAAACAAGTTTCTTGAGGGCTTCAAAGTCTTTCATTCATGGGGTTTGCATTCATGGGCATCTCCAAGAATAAGTTTGCAAAGCAGTTCCGTTTCAGGCCATTGTTCTCCACAATGTGTTCACTGTAGACTTCAGGATCTCTCTTTATTCCCTTGAAAACCCCATTGTGTCTGGAGGAACCTGGCATGAGGCAGTCAAGAGGCAGGGATGGGGGTGAAGAGCTTACCAACTGAAATCGGTCCCTTGAAAGGGAAAGGAAGTGGCTTCAGTCCTTTAAGCTTATCACCCCTTTTAGGGGGCAAATACGGGGAAGAAATGACATTAGTTAAGTTTGTTCTCGGATTACAAATGTAGGGTGTTTGGGAGATGCTGCAGGTCTTCCCACAACAGTGAGTTACTATTTTAAAGGCCCCCCTCTCTCAGGGCCTGGGAGAGGAAATAGTTGAAATCCTTCACTACAAACACTTCCTCTATAACCTGGGATCTGAGAAACTCCCCTGATTTACTTAATGGAAATCCTGATCTAGGAATCTCAGGAAACTTTATAGATGAAGAAAATTTCAGTGAGGTAAAGACTGGGGGGTGGGGTGTTGCTGATTGGAAAGGATTAACATCCTTTAAAGAATTTCATTCCCATGTCAGTAGCCCCAAGTCTACACACCCTGCTCTTCTCTCCATTTAGAAAGCCCTTCCTTCCCCTTTCCCAGCTAACATTTGTTCATTCTTCAGACTCTGGGAATTGTCCTTGATCTCCACAGACCGTATTGTGTGCCCTTGTCATTTTCCCCATACCCTTTTTTACAAAAGCACTTGGTGTCTTCTTAATGTACATTTGTCACATTCTATGGCAAATGCTTATTTCAGAATCTTCACTCGTGTGCTATGGGCTCCTAACATGAGGAACTGTGTCTGACTTATTCAGATTACATCACTGCAGTGTTGAGATGTTGGCTGAATGAATGAATGAATGAGTGAACAAAGCAACGGACAGATAAACCACCAGTCTGCATGTTGATAAAGAGCACCCAAGAACATCCAAGCGGCAGAATTTTGTCGGTGGGGATTGGGGGGGTTGGTGGTGTTTTCTCTCATATAAAAGGGCAGATCCAAGGCCCAGAACTGCACATTTTATTCTGTGGCTTGTACTTGCCAATAAGAGAGGCCCATTACAAATTATATTGGATTTCTGAGAAATAAACAACATATGCATATAGTAAAAATACAGTGACAAGAGAAGCAAATGGCTTGATGACAGGAATCCTCAGTCAGCCGAATACCCTCTCCACCCACTCTTGTTCACCCTTTTAGTCACATCGTGTTTACAAACAAACTCACTGTTGCCTCAAAATTTTCATCTTAAGTAGGGTGAATGGAGCCCAAGAACAGATCTGAATTGTTTCAAAGTAAAAATGTTGATCAAGGAAGCTAAAAATGGCAAAGACTGGAAACATTGTGAGGGAAGAATCCTGCCATATCAAGGTGGGAGGAGAAGTTATTTTTAAGGCATAGTTGATGATGGTAGATCTGTGAAAGCAAGCCAGAGCCAGCATTTCAACCAGGAGTCCAGTAGGATTACAATTTACTAAGAGAAGTCCAAACTGCTGACAACACTGACACAGAAGTGAGTGATTCCCAAACACACAGGACTTCTTGGCAGAAATGTAGCAAGTCTCTTGATACAAAGTATACACACAAGGACAAACAGTCCCTTTTGGGCAGGGAGCAAGGTGTCATCCCCTTTTCCTTTTTATTTATTTATTTATTTATTTATTTATTTATTTATTTATTTATTTATTGAGAGAGACCAAGACAGAGAGAGAGAGAGAGAGAGAGAGAGAGAGAGAGGCAGAGAGAGAGATTGAGAATCCCAAGCAGGCTTATGTTCCCAGTGTAGAGCCTGACATGGGGCTGGAACCCATGAAACCGTGAGATTGTGACCTGAGCTGAAACCAAGAGTCACATGCTTAACTGACTGAGCCACCAAGGCACCCGATCGTGGCATCCCTTTTCTAAAGGGAGGAAGGGACCACAAGGAAGAAGATGCAGAGGCTTAACTATGTCATACTGAAACTATAGAGCCACACAGGTGCTGACTGTTAAGCAACTATCAGAATTTGAACTGAGGGGCGGCTGGGTGGCTCAGGGGGTTAAGTGTCAGATTCTTGATTTCAACTCAGGTCATGATCTCACGGGTTCGTGAATTTGAGTTCTGCATTGGACTCTACGTTGAGCAGAACCTGGTTGGGATTCTCTCTCTTCCACTCTCTCTGCCCCTACCCACCCATGTCAAAATAAATAAATAAACTTAAGAAAAAAAGAATTTGAACGGAGAGCTAAGAAGATATATGAAGAGTCACATTATTCATCCCACATTTCATTTGTTTTTAATTGTGAACACAAAAACATAGATACTGTAGAAATCCTAAGCGACAGCCAATTTTCAAACATGACTCTTAAATATCTAGTTATCTTGTAAAATCTTGTCACATCACCACCAGTCATTGTAGAACTAGGAGAAACTTTCAGGGGCCGTCTAGTCAGAATGTAGCGGGTCTGTTAGTCATCCTTAACCAGCTGGGGGCCTGTTCATTCTTTTAAAGCTATTTTCTCACTGCTTCCTTCCATGGTTGCGTGTTTCTTTTGCTGCGGAGGACTTGCATGGCGCTATGCCATCACTTACTTCCTATTCTTCAGCTAAGTTAACCAGAATGCTAGTGAATGCAGTGCCCTGATTTACTTAATTTTCTGCACATTTATGAGATAGCAGCACATGACCCATAGTAAGCACTTAACTGACATTTTCAAATGATTGGATACATATCATATGTGACAGTATATTTCTCACTCAAAAAATGCAAGATCCTTCCAGACATGATAGGATTTGAGGATGTAGGCAATAAAGGGGAAGGTCTCATGGATTTTGGATTTAGAATTTGGTTTGAACGTGGGCATGATATTTACTGTATGTATTATCTTGGATAGTAGTTAATCCTCTACGCTTTAGTTTCTTCATCTAGAAAGTGTGGATAATATTCTTTGGGGGAAGGTTGAATGTGCAACATATATGAACCATCTAGGACAATGATTGTTACATAGCAAGTCCTTGATAACATTATTTCCATTTTTCTCTCTCTAGTTAAATCAGGGCTGATCACAGAACCATTTGAATTTTGGCCCTTTGGAAAATCTTGAATAGAATGAAATTAATATGCAAAACTGTTGACATTTGTCAATTATAGATGGTGGCAATAATCAACATGATTATATCTATTTCTGTGCCTGTGTATGTTTTATCATTCTGAAAATTAAACCAAAAATAAATAAGTAAATAAGAAATAAGATGACAGATATCATTAAATAAAACATCTAAAACAAATTAATTTCTACCTTAGTAAATATCGACTAGTGAATTGGGTTATTTACTCAATAAATATTTGTTGAGTAACTACTGTGAACAGGACTGATGGATGCCGCATGGAGTTTACAGATTAAATGCAGATTAAAACAAACATAAAGGCATCATACATGTGGTCAGGGCAATGAAGGGGGAATACAAGGTTGTAAGGGGGCACATTTGAGGCACATTTTGCCTGAATTTGGGAGGTTAGGAAAAGCTAAGCGTAATTGATGCTGTGTACAAGTATGTGATGCATAAAACAAGATGTGGAGAATGAACAGGGTGAGCCAAGAGTTGCAGGTAGTCCTTTGCACACAAAGAGAGAAGAGCATGTGCAAAGGCATAGAGGCTTAGAAGGGGTTAGGGATAAAGAGTGGTTCAATATGGATGGAGATAGGCTTCAAAGAAAAGGGATGGGGGAGATGAGGCTTGAAGAGGGCAGGGGCAGATCATGAAGGGCCATAGAAGTTTCATGGTTCCTGGGGAGAGTCTGCCCACCAAAATATCCAGACCTTTGTCTGCCACAGTGGGTGGCAGTCTCCATTTTTGTACTCATGTTCTTGATGCTTGGGAACTGATAATTCAGTGCTTGAAGTGTGATGGAATGCTGTGTTTTCTGGGGAGCCTGATATCACGCTGCTGCTATTTTTAGTGGACAGAAACTTACTCTAACTGCTTTAGGTGAATAAAGTGAGTACCGAAGTTCTGTTTCTTACATATTTTCAACCTAAGAACTTCCACACATGGACTGAAGCTATCCTGAGCTGTAGTACATTTCTGCCTGCCATCAACAAATTACTAGCAGTGGGTTGTTTAATGTCCTCCTGGACTTAACTGAAAAACAGACTTGAAGATAGCCTTTGGGAACCTAACTTGTAAGTAGATGAGCTTTGTAATAAAAAGTTAATGCTGTCATATTTTTCTTGGACTGCTGGTGTCCTCTTGCATCAGATGGATTAATGTTTGTGTCCCTGATCTTGAGGTTAACTAGAGTTTTTGAATGTAATAAAAATTTTTACAATCTGCAAGAGATTTCTGTTAACACAACCAATGCCATTTGTCCATTATCCTATGGAGTTGGCAGAAATAGTGTTTGGTTTGGAGAATCTGGAACACAGTTGCACTGGGGCAGAAATTACGAAGAGTCATTACATTCTAATGACAGTCATTCACAATATCTGATCGTGTTCAAACACAGGACCATTACACATGGTTCCATAATGGAAAATAAACGGGCCAGACAATTGGGTATACACAAACCATCTGGTGACCTTGCCAGTGACTCCTCAGCGAGGGAGTTGATAGGAAAACTGATGATCTGAGATTTTGATTTGCCCAAAGGTGGAGAATAACATCATCATACTCGAATTCCTAACGGTTGCTCCATGCACTTGGTTTTTCCCAATTGTGTAAGACTCTCAAGCATCCTAAGCTTTGCAAACTCTGGTTTGCGGCTCCTGGCTGCTTTATTTTAATTTGGGAGTATACTTTTTATTGTCATTTGAATTCTTCATGATGACAGTCTTCCCTTCCTTCACTCCCTGCCTTGACCCGACTCTTCCCCTCAATAATATTGAGAGAATTAACATTAAATTTAAAAGCGGGATGTTTGAAGGAGTAGATCATCTTTATAGTTTGTTATATGTGTCCAAGAAAAAAAAACTCCTTAAGCAATAACTCTGGGTAGCATTTTTATTTCCTCCAGTTGCATTTTTTTTTCTTATTTAATGTGATCAGTAGTTCAAAGCAGAGTCTATTCTTGGCTCAGATTCTACCCCACTAGTTATGACTTTTAGATGTATATGTGGAATCTTGTTCTCAGAGGAAGATCTAAGGAGACCCTGTTAGAAGTATGGGGTTAACCACCATAAGGCCCAGCTGGTGCAAATCAGCATGATGCAGCAATAGCTCTGGATTATTGGCAGAGCCTGTGTTTAGGATTAAATAGTAAAGAAGAAAAGGGGCCCTGTACTATAGGATAGAGAAGGGAAAGGCTAGGGAGGGAGAAGGGGGGATAGCAAAGATAAATGAAAGAGGGAAGATGTTAAAAGAATGGGGGTTTTTCTAGTGACCTCATAAACAAGTAGGAGGAGAGGCCACATAGTATGTAAGGTACATTAAGTGAAATGGTGTTCATATATAACCCTTCATGGTTTGGAGAGATTTGGGGGCATCTTATTTTAGAGACTATGTTCCACGTCTTTAGGGAAAAATAGAGAAACTATGGACAGCTTGATAGCTAACTGGTAAGATTCTTGAAAGAGGGTGGAAAGAGTAGAAATTCTAGAAAGGGAAGAGGGGATGGGTTCCATAGCTCAGATTCTCTGTCCACGGTCTAATTTGATGTATGGCCTTCATGGTTCAACCATGCCTTAGAGTTTGAATAAAGATATACATGGTCAGCATAAGTCTCTCTGGGTAGGGTGACATATTTTCTTAGATCATTAAAGACAGGATCAACCTTCAGAGAATTAGCTATAGCTTTCCCTGAGGCTTGGCTTCAGTGCTTCTTTGAAGGCAAGTGAGCAGTGATAGGTGATGCAGATTTTGAAAGAGAAGGTCCTGTTCCAGCCCCCTGGCAGAACTGTATTCCTGGCCCTGTGAATCTGGGAGCCTCCTGTAGACTTTTTTCTCAGTCTTTCAGGGGACACCTGTAGGTAGCTGAAAGCAACAGAAAAGGCAAGACCCCTTCCTCCCCTAGTGGACAGACTCATGCTCTAAGGGAGCAGTGTAGCTGCCCATTTTTTTGAATTAGGGCTTGAATGTGGTGATTGTATTTGTGGTATTGCAAACTTTGCTTATCTTGAGATCAGAGAGCTTAGGGTTGCAGATGTGTTCAGATTTCAAGGTATGTAAGATGGCCCCCAAGGCTAATTCTAGGTCAAGGGGAGTGTGTCAGATAGTCCCTAAGGCTAATTCTACATCTTTATATGTGCTTTAGATACTGGTGCATATGGGACCTCAGATCCTATATATGTGTGAGATTACCCTGGAAACTTCAGAAACAAGGAGATAGATAAAAGCCTGAGGAAAGGCAGTTTGCAGATTTGTTCCTTTTTATGACTGCTGGAAAGGTATCACTGTGGATTCTGTGACCCAGCTGGGGGGAAAAAAGAAAAAGAAATTTTATGTATAGTGTGTGGGGAAAGGGAAGAAATGGAACAATTCGAGAGACTACCAATTTATAGAAGAAAAAAATCAGTATCTAATTAGCATGAAAAATACTCAGATCAAATAGTGACTAACATCTTCATTCAGTTTAGTTTTTATGTAAAATAGTGGGATATAAAGGGTATAGAATTTGGTTCTGATTTCCTCCCTGGGGGAATACCTGTAAACAAGTAGCACATTCTTTACATGCTAAAGGAAATAATTTTATTTAAAGAATTATCTTAGTGGGAAAATGGATTTGTTCTCAGTAGGACAGCTTTCTTAAGAAATGGGATCTCTCTGAATATGCAGCTATTTTTTGTCTGATGACCAGTCTAGCAGTTGTGCAGGTCATTGAGGTCTGCTTAGTGTTATCGTTCTTGATCTCTTTGGAACAAATACTAGGTGATGTAATTTTAACATCGTTGATATATTTTGTGTCCAGGAACATGATAAATTTGAGCGAACACATCTATTTAACTTTGGACCAGTACCCTTTGCCATCAAGGGCATCCATTTTTGAAACAGATGTTTGGGTTGAGGGATACAGGATGTGGCCATGAAACACATCAAAACTAATTGGCCCTTGGGGGTAAATAAACTCATGACCTTGGCTTCATTAGCTTTGTGCTGTAATTAGCTGAAGTAACCTGCCTGGGGGAAAGTTCACTTCCCTGAAGAAGCTCCAGTGTTTGGAAAGTATCCAACATTGGTTATAATGTTGCTGGCCCACCCATTTCTGCTCTAACAATGAATGACTGGATGGTTGAAGGAGAAGAGGGGAAGATTTTGTGCTTACCCTGGGATTGGTGATCCTGGGATCAGCATCTGGTAGAAAATACTGTTAAAGTCATGTTCTTTTATAGGATTAGAATCTAAGCCAGTGTCAGTGCATATTTTACTCAGATAAATGTTGACAAACTTGCTCCATAATGAAAGCCACGGAGGTGGATTTGAGCCAATGGGAAACCTCCAGGTGTGTCACAAAGATTGTGTGACAGGTGAGACTTACCATGCAGTAGACTCTTTTGAGTCTCCGTCTTGCCTTATCTCTTCACACTGCTAGGATAAGCAATTGCATATGCTACACCAACAAGGACCATGAAATGGGTTGATGAATACAAGTTCAATACAGTATGTAGAAGCATAAGGTTTTCTCTTTTTCTCCAGGCCTGGGAAAACAAAGGAGTTGTGTTGTTCAGTAGCAATAACAGCTCTTGAAGTTCTGTTTTCAAAGGCTGGTTTATATTCTTCATCCTTGAAGGCCTATTGCTGAGTAGCTTTGCCAATATTCCCTCCTAATACCTCTCTTCTAGGCTTCTGATTGGCCAGTGGGGTGGGGAAGGGATAGGAGTGGGCCTTTTGACTCTTTCTGAAGACCTGGGATGACACTTGGTCTCTCATATTCTGGGGCAAGGGCTAGTTCCTCTTATCAAAGTCTGTTTTCTAAAGTGCAATACATAGAAAAGATGAAGCTCAATTAAAAATCCAGATAAGGAAATTACGACTCTTCTTCTTTCCACTTCCTCCTCTACTCCAAAGCACAGTAAACACTTTCTGCAGGCGCCAACTTCCTCCTCTGTGTGGACTAGAAGGCTTCCTCTTCAGCTCAGCTGGATGGGGGTATTATTGATCGCTCTACCAGTAATCTCTTTTTTCTTCCCTTGTTGGCCACATACTCAACCGCTGTTGAAGATACTTAGAAACCCTGTAAAATAATAGTAGAGTATTTATTATATTTTTAATAGTGGGGAGTGCAAATAAGAAACCTAAACTGGTCCCTGATCTCTCTCCCAAATGGCACCTCAAGTCCTTTATCCAAAATTAACCACTGCTAACCATTTCTTGAGATTCTTTCACACACATGCCTGAATGTAATTATGCACCCATCTCCACACATGTGTGTGTATTTTAACACATAAGGGATCACACTATACACACTGGCCTTTTCTCCTTAACGATGGATCTTGGAAATCTTTTCATATTGGCACGTGCAGGTCCATCTCATTCTTTTAACCAACCCATAATAATCCATTATATGGATGTGGCCTTGTACTGATGGACATTTTGGTGTATTTTTAAAACCATAACAAATAATAACATCCTTGTACATATGTTTTGTTGAAATAGTCCATGGATATCCACAGGATAAATTCCTAGCAGTGACATTGCTCGTTCAAAAAGAATGTATGTTTTTAATATTGGTATGAACAAATTGTGCTTTAAAAAGGTTATGCCCACTTACACTCTCAAGACTATAAATATCTGTTTTGGGTAGGAAGAAAAATAATGTTTTCTCAGACTTGTGTTTTCTGTTTCTATTCTTAAAGTCTTCTCTGTGTTTTAGCTTCTGGACATCTGATACATAAAGAAATGATTTTCACATTATCTCCTAGAGGATCCGTCCAGCTCTGAAGCCAATCAATAGAGTAATTCTTGTCCTACACTTTAAAAGTATGCTGGGCCAGAAGAGGATGTGGGTTCTAATTATGAGGACTGTCCACTGGTGGCACTATATCTCCATATATCTAAGGACACTTGGGCTTCAATTCCCGCAAAGCATCTGGAAAATAAGGCTTGGCCATTTCATGCCAACCCAGGCACATGGCATTTGAAGAGGCTATCATCAGCTCTGCTCCCCATCAGATCTGTGAGGCAAGGGAGACTCTTCTTTGATGCTTCAAATGCAAACTCAGCACCTAGAGCTTCATCAGGGAAATGGAACTCATCATCCCAATGGGGAAGCAGAGAGGAATGATTAACCACTTGAAAGCACTTTGAAGCATGCTTAAGCATAGTTACATGCTTCTTCATAAAACCCGATGTTTTGATGTCTGGCTACCATCATAGGACTCCTGACCATGGCCTAGGATTTGATACTATATATTTTACAGTTGAAAAGGGAAATTAGACATGAAAGCCACTCCAATATCCAATATTAGAGAATAATGCACGTATTACAGACATTGTGGTACATGGATTATAATTATTTTATTTTAGATGGTAATGTGCTGTTGTTACCATCAGGGATTTGGTGAGATTGCTGTCATCTTTTCTAAAGTATCTGGAGCTCCTAGAGGAAAACCAGGAAACGAGTACAAATAATGATGAACAATCTGCTAAACTCGTTCCCGCCACACTGTGGCACAGACCTTGGCAAAATGAGGCAGTCGGATCTCCGTGTCTAGAGGTACTGCCATATGGCGAACCACAGGCTGCATTTTCTGCAGGGTGCTAGAGGTCACTTTGCCCACCTTAACCAGAAACAGAAGCAGCCACTTGTGAGCCTGGTTTTCCTACCCATGCCTTCTCCACTACCCTTGAACGTTTAAGAGGTAGCCAGTGGAGGACGTAGCTGCATTCCTTGGGTCCTTGCGTTTCCTTGTGCCCGTGAAGAAAGCTGCTGGGCCACCCTAATCGCCCTTGTGGACCTGGTAAGTGCCGGAAGGAAGGACTGAAGGGATCTGTATTTATCCCAGGCCTGTTTTGGGGAGCCATGGAACATTGAGATGGGGGAGGGGGAGACCAAGAAAGAAAGAAAGGGAGGCGGGAGGGAAGGAGATTAAAAGTGATAACTCCAAGAAGAGAGGCAAAATGGAAGAAAATAAGGAACCATATATATAGAATAATATTATTAGCTAAGGGATTCTCAGTGAATTTCCATAAAGTCTACAGGGACGAGGGGCCCTTACCCCTGATGTTTCAGGAATGATTTGATTAAGGATGCTAGGCAGGCACTTGAGAGTATGAGCTGCTTCAGTTATAATCCTTGGTGGACCATTACTCATTTTGCAAAATTAAGCCAAATCGCACGTTCCCGATTTCCCTCTCTCCTAGCTATTTTGCTTTGCTAAGTAATCAGACATGGATCTTATTCCCAAGATGTTTATTTATAGTCTTAGAGAGATAAGACATTTAAAACAAGTAGGAATGCAATAAAATCCATAATTGAAGCCTAGATAATGAGCCACAGGAGTTGGGGAGGGGGGTGGAAGGCAATTTCCAGTCCGGGTGGGGAGGAGATTATGATTGTCATATTTTTGGACTTAATATTTATTAAGAATTCCTCTGTCAGTGGGGATGGAATGGGAGAAGGCCCTTCCCAGGCTGAGTGGTGGGCAGGCATGTATCAGGGAGGTATTTAGTGTGAGGCATGAATAACAACGATTCCATTATTTTGACTGGAGTAAAGGGCACAGAAGTGAAGCGAGAAAGATGTCTCAGTGGCGGGGTGGGGCTCTCGTCTGCAAGGCCTTGAAAGTCAATTGTCCAGCTCCCGACATTGTTAGAAATAGCCTGGTTCACTGCCAAAGATGGTGAACTGGCAGAGGCTAGATCTGCCCCAGGGCTGGGGCAGGAGTTGGGAAGGAGTCTGGGCTGACAGACAAGGCGTTGGGAGGGATCTGCCTGGCAATACGGCAACAGATGACAGGCAGTCACCCAGGCAAGGAGAGCGGGCATTGCGAGGTAGGTGACAAATCTCCAGGTTGGGAGGCGCTGGTACTGGGAAATGTACAACAGGTGGCACTGAGAAATGTAATCAGGAGTGAGGGAGTAAGAAAGCGAGTCAGCAGTTAGAAGGCTCCAGCTGCTACGCTCAGGTTTATGGGCAGACTTCTAAGACCTGGAAGATGGAAAGAGTGGAATGGAAAGCAAGAAGCAGGGCCCCCGCTTCAAAGGGACCAGGCAGATTTCCAAGCCGGGAGTCAGACCTGGAACAGGGGGACTGCCCAGCAGTGGGAGTGGCCAGTCGCTCCGGTCCAGAGCGCTGAGCAGGGCTCTCCTCATTCCTTCCGCAGAAGGTCATGACTGCCCTTAGATGTCAGGTCTGCAGGTGGTGGAGAAGAGGCCCAGCTGTGCAGGGGAGGACATAGATGCTGGAGAGAAGGCAGGGTCCATCGCTGGCTAAGGAGCTGGGGCTTTATTTGGTAGGCAAAAGATGAAAAATGGAAAAAATTAAAAGGGAGTATCTTCATGAGAACTGTATTTCAGGAAGATTAATTTGATGCTAGTGTGTAAAATGAGCTAAAGTTAAGTGAGTCCTTACCTGTAACAGATTTCTTCTCTTCCTCTTCCCAAATACACTTCTGTCCACACCCCTTTCTAACACTGTAGGTTAAATAAGCTATATTGTTAAAATTAGTATAATTAAGTTAATTAATAAAATACCAATTTCACCTGTTTTTATGTTTTTAATGTGGCTTCTAGAAAAGTTAAAATTATGTAAGTGGCTCACATTATATTTCTATGGGGGTGGTGGCCCTCGAATTCTTTCTCCCTGTCACAGTCAGGTCTTTTTAAAATACAAGTCTCTTGGGGTGCCTAAGTGACTCAGTCGGTGAAGTGTCCAGCTTGGGCTCAGGTCATGATCTCATGGTTTGTAAGTTAGAGCCCCACGTCGGGCTCTGTGCTTGCTGATAGCTCAGAGCCTGGAGCCTGCTTCGGATTCTGTGTCTCCCTCTCTCTCTCTCTGCCTCTCCCCTATTTGTACTCTGTCTGCCTCTCTCTCTCTCTCTCAAAAATAAATAAAAAACATTAAAAATAAAAAAATACAAGTCTCTCATGTAATTCTGCTGTGTGGAACTCTTCAATGGTCTCCACTGCCCCAGAATCAAGTCCAGACTCTTCAACATGGCTCCCAAACTCTCATAATCTGACTCCCACCTTGTCTCTTACCTGCCCCTACTCACTATACTCATCCTTCAGACAGATCAAACCATACTCAGTTTTGTCTGTGAAATCTCTTTGGTCTCCTTAGTATTCATGCCATTCCTCTTCCTGAACTGAGCATTTCTCTCCTTTCTCATCGGCTGACTTTTGCTTCTTTTCCATTAAAGTCTCAGCTTTAGACATCCCTAACTCCTTGACTCTAGAATAGGTGTGGTGCTAGGGGCCCCACCATGTAGCTACTCCATTTTAGCCTTCTCACACTCTTTGGTAAAGTCTTATTTACCTGTCTCTCTCCTCTCTACCCTGTAAGTTCTTTGAAAGCAAGGACTACAAATGGGGCCACCACACTAGGCAGTATGGTCCTGGATCAGGGTACCGGCACTGGAAATGAAAAAGATAAGGCACTCAGGAAAGAGCCAGTAAGGGCATAATTCTTGAGTACCAGCAACAGTGTGAATGTACCTCTAATTACTAATGGGTTTGAAGAACTACTGTACTTTATAAGGTGCCAAAAGTCCTAAATAATAGAAGCAACAGGAAAGAGGTAATGTTCTAAGACCAAAAGTATAGTTTTATGTCATTTTATTATTTTTTGTTTTTTAAAAAATTAAAAAAAATTTTTATTCCAGTGTAGTTAACATATAGTGTTAGTTTCAGGTGTGCAATATAGTGATTCATCAATTCTATACATTGCTCAGTGCTCATCACAGTGAGTGTAAACATGAACTCTTTTGAAAATAGCATGATCTTTGCAGTTAAAAGACTTGGATTCAAGACATGACTTGCATTTCCATTGTCTTTGTAATCTTGACATTTCAGTTTCTTAGGTTATAAAATGGTGATAATACTTCTATTTCGGTTGTTGTGAGGATTAAGGAAACTGATACGTGTAAAATCACTTTGCAAACTGTAGTGACAGAAAGCATTAGCCAACTACCAATACAAAAATATCGATGTCTTCAAATTGGTGATATTCATGACATGGTGACTAAACTGTACTTAATCTCGACCCACCTCAAGGCATGTAAACCTCAAACAAACAGCCCTAGCACAGAGAGGCTTGGGTAGTCTATGCTAGGTGAAGTTACCCATTTCCATCAGTATGACGTAGGGAATGCTCTGGGGAGAGAGTGACCCAGAGTTGCAGTGGGCCCAGGTGATGTGGCTGGGCTGGGTGGCCTCCTTCTCTCTGCCTGCTCTCTGGTGACCTCACATTTGACCTCTAAGCTTGGGCTCACACCTTTTCCCCTGCTCAGGTTGTTCTCTTCACTTCTGCCCTGCTTCCCTAACCCCCTTCCCCACCATCTGGGAATTCTGTTCAGACTTAGAGGGTCAGGAGGCTCCCAGTCTTCAGTATCTAAAGTTGCTGTTTCTTCCCTCAAAAGAGAGCCCACTGTCTGGTCTTCTCTCCCATTCCCTGATCGGGTATAGCACTAACACTGAGCATTGCCAAGGTGGGGCTTGCGAGATGCCCTTCCATCCAGCCTGTATTCTTGCCCCCAAACATGTGCCAGATTTTTGCCCGGGGTGTGCTAGGATGGCTGGTCTAAGTGGAATGAACAGTAACACTAGCGATCTGATTTGGAATTTAGTCTGGATGGTTCCATAGAAGTCCCTAACCATATGCTTCCCTTGTGCCTGCTTACTTTGTTCTTCTGCTTGTTTGCCTCCCTTACTCTAGATCCAGGGCCAGTGTGTGCAGCTCAGTGCTTTACACACAGGATGTGCTATGTCGAAGTCATTAAAATAGTCATTTATTTACCTGACCTTTCATGGAGGATTATTTGAGGGATTATGGGATTACATAAAATAAAGCAAAAGCATGCCTGTGTTTCCAAGGGATATACATCTAGTTGGTACATTATGCTAGTAAGATGAATTAGTGCTCACAAAGTGAAGATATGGCACTACTTCCTAATTTTTTTTAATGTTTATTGTTTAGTTTTGAGAGACAAAGTGACAGAGCATGCGTGGGGAAGGGTCAGAGAGAGAGGGAGACACAGAATCTGAAGCAGGCTCCAGGCTTCGAGCTGTCAACACAGAACCCGACACGGGGCTCGAACTCACGGACTGTGAGATCATGACCTGAGCCGAAGTCAGAAGATCAACTGACAGAGCCATCCAGGTGCCCCCCCTTTTAAAAAAGTTAAAAAATAGTTTATTATTTACTGTTGAAAAGGCACTACTTCTTTATAAGGAAAAATGAATAGCCTATTTGGCATGTTTTGTGATGTAGTGTGTGATCTGTGATTCCTCAGTCTGGGGCCTTCCCTTATTCTGTTCCCTCTGCCTGGATTGGTCTCTCCTCCACCTGCACCCCTTTCTTCTACTACCTCTAATTTTATCTCAGCTTTCAGATCTCACCTTAGAGATCATTTTCTCTGGGAACAATTCCCTGAACCCTACAGGCATAGCCTGAAGAAGGTACAGAAGGCCCCAGAATCAGTTCTGTGTCCTGGAAAGTGATTAAATTCACTGTGGGTGTAGGGTCCCAGGATTCCAGGACAGAATCGGACCTCCCAGGATTTCATTATGACAGTGAACCATGTGGACCAAGACCTTAGGCTCGGCCATTACAGTAAGATAGAAAGAGCCTGGCTCTGACTATGATCTCATAGAGCAGAGTTATCACACCAGGCCTGCACTGCCTATCTCTGGACTGCTTTGTGAGAGAGAAATAGAATTCCTTCTAATTTAAAAGTGTTATAGGGGCGCCCGGGTGGCTCAGTTGGTTGAGCGTCTGGCTTCTGCTCAGGTCATGATCTCATGGTTCTTGGGTTCAAGCTCTGCATTGGGCTCTGGTGCTGACAGCTAGCTCAGAGCCTAGAGCCTGTCTTTGGATTCTGTGTCTTCCTCTCTCTCTGACCCTCCCCTGCTCATGCTCTCTCAAAAATAAATAAAACATTAAAAAATGAAAAAATGAAAAAAGAAAGTGTTATAAAGTTGGCAGCTCTTTCTACACATGGACCCTGTTCCCAAACTTTAAAAAACCACCTTTTTGGGGCATCAAATAAATAAAGTGTTAGCTAAATAGTACCTTCTTAGGGCAGATTGAGTCTGGTATAGATTTAGGAACTAATCAGATTGAGGGATTTCTCACTTCTCGCCCAATCCCCACTTTTCAGGTGGGGAAGGCCACAAACTTAGCGCAAGTGGGGGCACATATGCCAAGAACACTAGCTGGTCTTCTTGCTAAAGTCATACAGTCTTCAGCCAAGGGCGGCAAGGTTTCCTGAGACACAGGATGTGCTACTTTCATAGGAGGGCATCCTGGCCAGTTACAGGAGAGAAATTCCTTTGTGTAATATAAAATATATTACCTATTTGACTATAAGAAAAAAGTATCTTACTTGTTTTGTCACAAGGTTGCTATGTAACTGAAGATTGTGCCGTCATTTCTTTCTGTGCCCTTCTGTTATTTTGGAGAGAAGTCATTATCTTTTGTGATTAAAGTTCAAGATGAAGACCAATTTACCAGTTCTCCCTCCTACAATACACACACACCACCTAATATTGCACCTCGCACTATGTCCATCCCAAACTCCTCATTCTGCAACATAGACAGGCATGCACATGTGCACGTGCATTATCTTTGAAGGAAAAGGGGAGAAAAACCAGGGTAGGAGTGAGGCCTGTGGGCAGCTTTCTAGAGCAGCAGCTATTTGCCTATCTAGAAGATTCCAAATAAACCAAGGTAATCACTCCACCCCCTCTCCTGCCCCCAATTAAACACATTTTCGTTCTGTAGACCTCACTTCATGTCTTCTACGAAGCAGGATCAGTATGGGTTAGCATGAATTGATTCTGCCAGCTTAACAGGAAAATAATGAGAACCAAAAATCTGTCTAAATTTGTTCCTGGCAAAGGCAATCCATGAGATATTTTCTGATTTTTAAAAAGACATTATCTAATTGATATACAATCCACAACCAACTCTCTAAAGTGGTAAAACTCACTTTCTCTGTGTTTTTGTGTTTCTGTGTGACTAGTTCCTCTATTTGCAGCATGTTGATTAATTATTATTAGAAATCATGTTTCTGTTATATATGGTTTTCTTTTCTTTCCACCTTCTCCAAAGTTCTCCTTTAAGGCAGAAACTTTCCATTCTTGGTTTCGTCCAAAAGACAAATATTTCTGGGAAAACACTGCATTTAAGCTATTCAGCAATCCTGGTGTTATGTAACTGACCACAGTAAGACTTTCAATTAACTTTGGTTACATTTTATTGAAGAGTGTAACAGAATAGAATAACCGGTGATAAGTTTGTAAAAAAATCTGTATGTTTTCTAAGCAGGGAAAACCCTCATAAAAATATGTGTAGCTTCTTGCGATAATGACAGAAAATAAATCACTTGTCATTTGAAGTATTCTAAAGTCCATTGACTGTATTCCAAGTCTGACTTTCATGTATTTGAGAGGTTTTAATCACAATGAGCTTCCCTTCAGCATTAGTTTCCATAACTCAAGCTCTCCTTGCTTTTTCTTTCCCTCTTGCTCTTCTCTCTGGTTATTTTTGTTTGGTGTTCAGTTGTGGGTGCATCTTGACACTGTTTAGATTCTGCTTCTCCCCCACTGAGGAGGAATCATGTGAATTCATGCTTTCAAACAGCTTCCTGTATGTATTACTAACTTGCAACTACTGTCTTCATTTCTAGTCATTATCTTTTCTTCCTATCACTCTTCAATATCTGTATTTTCTTTCCCCTCAGAACCAAGCTGGTAATATTTCTTTCCCCCAAAGCAGAAGAAAGTCCTTGCTGTTTTCTCTTTATTTTAATGTCCCCTTGGCAACCCCAGCATGCCAGTTTTAAACTTGCAGGTCTGTTCTTTCCCCTCTCATTTCATTGCAACACACTGCCTATCATTAGGTTGCAACATTCATTTTTCCACAAAGTCAACCCTGATTCATTTCTTTAGTTTAAAACCTTTGTCTCAGCCTAGGTGTTAGTTGTTTGGCATGTACTTTACTGGATTGCTTTCCCTGACTCACCTATGGACAAGTGTTATGATCGTCTTGTTCACCCTCTGGTTTATCATTTTGATATCATCTTAAGAAAAATTCAAGAATCTTTGCCACCCGGCTACTTTGTCCAAACCTCACGTCCCTTGACTGTATGAGTCTCTTCTCCAACCAAATATCCTCCTTTGACCTTCCATCTCTCCAAAGCCCTCCACCCCTTCCTCCTAGTTCATGTCTCTTTTCCTTCAAAGTGGTGGTTAACACAATCTCAATAAAAACTACATTATCTGTGAGCCCTTTAAGAATGAGTGCCTCCTGATTGACACTGTCGATGTCCTCTCAGTGATACATCACTCCGTGGGCCCTGTTCTCCTAATCTGTACTTGCTGATCTGTGGCTCTATGGGTCATTTTTCATTTTATCCCTCTATGTCCTTTCTCTGCTTTCACAGTATAAACAACCTTAAGGTAGAGAAAATGTCTGAGATTTATTTATATCACTCAGCAACAATTACAAAGCACTTACTGAATGTACAGCATGGCTCTATCCATGTATTTGTATCTAGCAATTGATCATAGTTATTTACTGAGCATTTACCACGTGGTAGGTGCTAGAAAACAATGAAGAGAAAGAATTAAATTACCTCTGCCTTCATGGAGTTTGGAGGAAACAGACATTTATCAAAAGATCATATAATGAAATGTGAAATTACAACTGTGGTGACAAAGAAAGGAACATAGTGCCATGAGAATACATAATAGGGGGGAATATAACCCAGTTGGGAGAGCTTTGAGAAAAGGGGGGATCTCCCCAAAGGGAGAATCACATGTGTAAAGCATCTGTAATGGACAAGGACCAGATATAGTCATGATACTGAAAGAAAGGCGGGTTGCTGGAGCCCAGAGCATGTGTGTAAAGTAAATGGGAGGAGGCGGGAGACGTAGGCAGGGGCCAGCCTGGGTAAGACCCTGTGGACTATGAAAAGGATTGAGGTTTTTATCCTTAGCAATGGGGAGCCATCAGAAAGATTTCAGAATAGGAGGGGATGCTATGGTGATATGAAAAGATCACTCTGGTCACTGTGTGGAGGTAGAATGAGGTGGGCGAGAATACCAGGCACAGTGTCTTTCTGTGTTGTGTAGCAGCTCAGGAAATGGTACTCAACGACAGAACAGTTTGTGGGGCTTAGAGGTCTTCCTAGGTTCACCACATCATGAAGTTTGAGCTTCAAGCTTCAAAATCTTGAGTTACTTGATGTATGGGTCTGAGTTGTAATATAATCAGTGTCCTTTGGCTTTTGCAAATTGCTGATCTGATAAATAACAACAGACAACGTTAGCTCAGAATTTACCTTGGTGCTGGATACTAAAGGTTGGATGTGTATTATCTCATTTATTTTTTATTTATTTGTTTTTTAAATAGTTTATTGTTAAATTGGTTTCCTTGTAACAACCAGTGCTTCTCCCCACAAGTGCCCCCCCGCATGACCATCACCCCCTTCCTCCCCTCCCCCTTCAGCCCTCGGTTTGTTTTCAGTATTCAATAGTCTCTCATGCTTTGTGTCCCTCTCTCTTCTCAACTCTCTTTCCCCCTTCCCCTCCCTATGGTCCTCTGTTAGGTTTCTCCTGTTAGACCTATGAGTGCAAACATATGGTATCTGTCCTTCTCCACCTAACTTATTTTGCTTAGCATGACACCCTTGAGGTCCATTCACTTTGCTACAAATGGCCATATGTCATTCTTTCTCATTGCCATGTAGTACTCCATTGTGTATATATACTACATCTTCTTGATCCATTCATCAGGTGATGGACATTTAGGTTCTTTCCATGTTTTGGCTATTGTTGACATTGCTGCTATGAACATTGGGGTACATGTGCTCCTATGCATCAGCACTTCTGTATCCCCTGGGTCAATCCCTAGCAGTGCGATTGCTGGGTCATAGGGGAGTTCTATTGGTAGTTTTCTGAGGAACCTCCATACTGTTTTCCAGGCATTTAATTCTCATTATGGGCCAATGAGGAAGATGTTTTGTATCCCTATTTTGTATGAGTTTAGAGATGTTAAAGACATTGCTTCAGAGAGGAGCGATGGATCTAGGACTCCCATCTAGGTGTTTCTGACTGGAGTCCTCACTCTTAGCCAATATGTTATAGCAGTCTAGTTCATTTGAGCTATTTCAATACCATTATTATAGATAAAGGATGTTCCTTTAGCTGTGAAACAATGTGATTAGGCTAATTGCCTAAAAGCTCCTTTCAGAATCTTGGTCAAAGCCCTACATGCCACCAGATCACCCATACCCCACTTTGCAGGATGCTTTATTATCTATTACACAGACCTGGCATTATGTCTGAGCTGACTGTTGCATGTTTTGATCTTTTCAACCATGTGAATAAGTCTCTGTTGTCCTTTTTTTCTTTTACAGAAATCTATAATTAGATGAGGTAATCATGCTCATTTGCTCAAGTTACAAATAGTATTCCAATAACCAGCTTCTTCCTCAGGCAAGCATCAGCAGCATCAATTAAGAGTAACTACCAGCAATTGGTAAACTATTAGTTGAAAAATGTTTGCCATCAT
>NC_043702.1:132204835-132208952 GCF_006229205.1 Suricata suricatta | reverse complement strand
TAGTTCACGTAAGTGAATCATGCAGTACTTGCCCTTCTGTGACTGCTTATTTCACTTAGCATTATGCTCTCAAGGCCATCCATGTTGGAGGCATATGACAGGATTTCCTCCTTTTTTAGAGCTGAATCCGTCGCAGGCGTGTGCATATCACACTTTCTTCATTCATCCATCCATTGGTGGACAGTGAGGTTGTTTCCACATCTCGGATATTATGAATAGTGCTGTAATGAACGTAGAAATGTAAATATCTCTTTGAGATCCTAATTTCGGGTGTTTAGGATAAACACCCAGAGGTGGGATTGCTGGGTCATGAGGTAGTCCTATTTTTAGCTTATCAGGGAAATGGAAATGTTTTCCATAACGGCTATACCAATTTATATCCCTAACAGAATACAAAGTTTCCCTTTTTTCCACATCTAGCCAATGTTTTTTCTCTTTGTTTATTTGAACAATTGCTTTCCTAATAGGTGTGAGGTGATATTGTGGTTTTGATTTGCATCTCTCTGATCATGAGTCATGTTGAGCATCTTTCCATATGTCTGTTGGCCATTTGTATCTCTTCTTTGGAGAAATGTTTATGCAAGTCCTTTGGCAGTTTTTAAATTGGGTTATTTGTTTGTTTTGTCCCCTATTGCTTTGGAGAAGTTTCTTATATACCGTGGATTTTAGTTCCTTATCAGCTATGTTGTTTGCAGATATTTTTTTCTATATATGTTGCCTTTTAACTCTGTTGCTTGTTTTTTTTTTTTTCTGTGTAGAAGCTTTTTAGTTTGATCTAGTCTTGTTAATCTATTTTCACTTTTGTTGCCTATGCTTTTGGTGTCATATCCATGAAATCATTGCCATGACCAATGTCAAGAAGCTTTTCCCCTATGTCAAGGAGTTTGGTGGATATCCAGCTTACCCAGACCCATTTGTTGAAGAGACTGTCTTTTCCCCATTGTTTGTTCCTGGCACCCTTTCCAAAGATGACTTAACTGTATATGTGTGGGTTTATTTCTGGGCTTTCTGGTAGGTTCTATTGGTCCATTATTTGTCTGTTGTTATATCAGTTCCACACTGTTTTGATTACTTTAGATTTGTACTATGTTTTGAAATCAGAAAATGTGACACCTCCAACTTTGTTCCTTGTTGTCAGGATTGCTTTGACTTTTCAGTATCTTTTTCGGTACCATATGAATTTTAGGATTTTTTTTTTCTATTTCTGTAAAAAAAGCTATTGCAATTTTGTCAGGGGTTGCATTGAATCCATAGATTGCTTGGGGGTAGTATGAATATTTTAACAATATTAAGCTTTCAAATCTATGAACACAAGATGTCTTTTCATTTATTTGTGTCTACAAGTGAATTTTTAGAACTAATAAATGAATTCAGTAATGCTGCAGGATGCCGGACCAGTGTATAAAAGTCAATTGCATTTCTGTATACTAACAACCAACAATCCAAAAATGAAATTAAGAAAACAATCCCATTCACAATAGCATCAAAAAGAATAAAATCTTAGGAATAAACTAAGCCAAAGAGATGAAAGACTCCTACACTGAAAATTACGGAACATTGTTGATCTCCCTTTAACAAAACTTGACCTATCCTCTTAGGACCCTGCTAGGTCATGGGCAAGCTAATCTGGTAAATAAATTCGAACTTAATCATAAATGGCTTACTGGTTTATCCTTCCCACATATTCCCCAGGAGTGTTTTAACCCAAAGGTATGTGTAATAAGGTAATAGTGTCTGAACTGCCTACCGGTAAAATACTTTTAAATGAATATTTTAAAATTTGTAAAATGCAATGCACTTAATGCTCTATCTAGTATAACCAGACCTGTGTGTGTGTGTGTGTGTGTGTGTGTGTGTGTGTGTGTGTGGTTAAGCATTTGGACAACATCACATACGTTATCAAGTATAAATACAAACAGTTATTCTTGGAAAACCTCTCTGAAATTATAATGTAATTTAGTACGAAGACATGACTTCAGGTTTCCCCACATTGCATACATACACAACTTTTCAGTGAGTCTGGGGAAAAAATACAGTTTGGGAAGAAGTGCAATAATAACGAAATGGAACTTTTTGACTAGTTACCATGTGCTAGATAATTTGCATACATACTTCATTTAATCCTTTTTTAAACTCTGTGAGGTAGATGTTTATCCCTTTTTACAGATGAGGAAACTAAGTCTCAGGGAGGTAGTGCCTGAGGTCACTCTTTTTGTTTTTGTTTTTTTGAGAGAGAAGGGCAGAGAGAGGGAGAGCGAGAATCCCAAGCAGGCTCTACGCTGTCAGTGCAGAGCCTGATACAGGGCTCGAACCCATGAACCATGAGATCATGACCTCAGCTTAAGAGTCACATGCTTAGCCAACTGAGCCACCCAGGTGCCCCCAACTTGACTCTTAATGTAAGCATGGCTTTGAAGCTGGGTCCACTTACCTTGAAGCCTGTGTTTTCACTCTATACACCAGCTGGCCAGCCAGGGAATTTGTGAAGAGGGTGACAAGACCTGAAACCAGAGGGGGGCATTATGAATTATAAGCTCCCTGTCTGGGAAGGCTGCATGGGATAAGCAGGGCTGAGAAACTGCGTGATATCCTTGAAGTGAAATATTTTCAGTAATCGCCAAATTTACAGCCCCAATCAGGTTAAAGGAGTGGTGACATTAACTAATAGGTTGCTTAACTATCCTCAGGTGCTTCTGAAGGCTTTGAGATCATGGGATAGGTAGGTCCTCTAAGGGTGGACCAGGGGGCCAGAGGAAGGCATAAGAAGGAGAGGGAGGTAGGGGGCGTCCGCATGACTTTCCCTCCAGACACTGGGGACACTCTATCCTGGTTGTCACAGGAGGCTCTCGTCTATGTGCTTTTCCTTCTTTTTTTTTTTTTTTGAAATTATAGAAACAACCACTTCAGTTTTATAAAAGAGCAGTCACTGTCTCCACAGTTACTGAGCTGGGTAGGTTCTGGTTGTATGAGAGGAACTTGGCTGAGTGACTTCAAGATGTTCTCGGATGTCCAAAATCCTTTTGTTTCTCTTTGATGTGCTTTCACTGTCATTTATTCTGCTCTCCTGGGAACATCGGTACATGTGACTCTCTAGCTTTGCGGCTCGTGATATATTTATTATGAACCAAATCCTAGCCTTATGCCTTAGCATGGCAATTAGTGGGAGGTCTTTAAAAACAAATTTAAAGGTGATTAAATTAATTAGTATAAGATGTGGGCTCTGAGGGTTTTTTTTGGTAATTGGCATGGAATTCTGTCATGTGCATTTGATTATATTATCATCTGGTATTATGCTGCTGATTTATTAAAACTGGATCTAAGAGAGGTTATAATCTTTTGTCCTGGTAGCAGATCATTCTGTTATGACAAAATTCCCTCTAGCAGTCTCCTCATGAAGGGAGGGTCCCTACAGTAGGGACAACTCAACCAATGGCTGTCTCACAATGACTCTCGGAACCTCCAGGGCCACTGATGGCCCACTTTCTGCGCTGTCAGCCCCAGCAAACCCCTGTCCTGCTTTGTCCGCTTCTCACCCACGATGACCAGTTACTGTGGATGAGCCTTATCATAATGGGTGGTAGAAAGCAGCCCAGAACAATTTCCTGTTGGCAGCGTGCTGATGCACGACGGAGTAGGGCCTCTGGATATTTTGGAATATCCTCTGACCATTTCTTTTTTGCGCTGATGAAAAACTTCCTGGCTTCTAGTACTGCCCCTCTCTTTGGGGCAGCTCTAATTTAATCTAAATTCAATGGGTAACAAAAGTTTTCTCCAACTCTCTCTTATCATCCTTTTGGCTCTGCCCGCTCCCCCTTTATCTCTTGGCAAAGGAAGAGGACACACACTTGGACCCCCCAGAGCGCACCCGGCCCCTTCTCGGCACCTGGTGACCGTCCAGGGAACCTGAGCACCTAGAAAGGCTCGTGTCCCGACCGCCTTCGGGGCTGGAGAAACTCCGCACGCTAACTTTATGCGCGGGATCTGAGAAAGGGAGAGTGTGCTCCGAGCACAAACAGGAAAGCCTGACATCACGGAGCGGCGCGGGGAGGAGTCTGCGGCGCCCTCGCTCGCCGCGCTCCCTTTGTGGCCCGAGTCGCGCGCACCGGCGGCGGCGGGC
>NC_043702.1:131976274-132204735 GCF_006229205.1 Suricata suricatta | reverse complement strand
GGCCGAGACCGCGTTGGGCCCGGAGCGGGCTGCAGGATGCCGCGGCCGCGGACCGGAGAGAAAACTGAGAATGAAATTGCTTTGGCAAGCTAAAATGGTAACGAGAGCTCTGCCTTCTCCCGAGGCTTCTCTGGTGGGGAATCTTCTGCCGCTTTCTCGGGGCGAGTTTCGGACTCCCTCGGAGCGGACGGGGCCATCCGAGCCCCTGCTTGGGAGCCGAGGCTGCCTCGCTCCGCTTTGTACGCTTTCCTCTCGGCGCCGCTTCTTTCCACGGCACCTACTTTGTCGGCAGCTGCCTCTGGTGTGTTCGGGGCAGATGTTTGTCGGGAAGGGGAAACTTTTACGGACCGAGAACTGTTAGCCGGGGTGAGCCCGGGAGCGCTCCCGCGCCCGGCGGCTCTTTAACACAACTCGGGCTGTCGCCGGGGACGTGGAAGTCCGGGGGCCGGCGCACGCCTTTTACTTGCGGCTCCTGAAGATGGGTTGCTTTTTCTGCACTTGCCGGATTATTTTCCGGAAACACACACCTTTTACCCCCGGCCCCGCTAACTTTTTGAGTCCCAGCACAGCAAGAGGAGAACGAGACACGGGAAGCATTTCCCTTCCAAAGGAGTCCGGGCTCTTGGCATCTTAGACACTTGTTTGTGCCTGAGTTTAAAATGTAGTATGCTCAAATAACTGAGCCACTTACAAAAGTAGTACAGACTTTGTACCAACGAATTATTTTTCCTTTCACTTAAGTGGGAGGTGGGGGAGGCGGTAATCAGGATTAAATCACAGTGTCTTAAAGAAGAGGGTGGGGGGGAAAGACTTAAAAAAAAAACCGTCCTAAGCTATGTGAGTGAGTGTAGGAAAAATAACTACATGGAAAAGGCCGGGGATCTTGATACCACAGGAAAGGGCTGGGGTCCAAGAAAATCTCAGCCTTCCCTCTATCGCAGTTGTCTTATATTGCTCTGATTGTAATATTTATTTTGAACAGCCCATCTTGTGCCCCGAGTGCTGGTGTAAGCAGTAAAGCAGCTGGGATAGATTGTGGTTAGCAGAGAGGAAAAAAAAATACTCTTTTTCTTTCTCTTTATCCCATCCCCTGGCAGAGCTCGATTCAGGACTGGGGTGAAGAGGTAGAGGAAGGAGCTGTTTACCATGTCACCCTCAAAAGAGTCCAGATTCAACAGGCTGCCAATAAAGGAGCAAGATGGCTAGGGGTGAGTACAGCTGGAGACGCTGTGAACTTCGGCGCTGCCGAGTCTCTTGTTCTGTGAATATCATTATTATTTAGCAGAGGCAGGCTTTCCCCACCCCCCCTTCTTCTTCTTCTTCTCTTTTGGCCTTAAAAAGGAAACTGCCAATGACCTGAGTGTTTGCACTAGCTGTTCAGGTCTGTTTTTGTACTTAATGTTTTCTGAATCATCTTCCCTAGATTGGTCAATAATTCAGAGCCTCTTAGAAATCTTGAGGCTTTTGGCAAATTGAGTCGGGGTGGAATGGCAGAAAAGTGACACGCAGTGACAAGGACCAGAAAGCAGCGCCCTGTGAGATGAGAGCCATAGCAGTTTTGCCCAGATGGCACCTTTTCCTCTTCCCGTCCTCCCCACGCGGATGCTGATAGCCTCTCTCCTCCTCCTGTACCTCTACCGTGTATCCAGGATGCTCAGGGGACAGACCATTCCAAATCTGCCTGCAGGGGGGGAGGTGGTGGCAGATTTCCCATTGTTACCTCCTTTTTGTGGCCCACGAGGAGACATGCACATGCAGTGTCCACGACTTCGTATGTAGCATGCAGAGTGCTGGGTCTTTGGAGAGTCAGTGCTTTCATGAACAAGGGCTTTTTTCCACTAAGGTTCTAAAATCTTGGTTGAGATCATGTGAGTTATCTGTTCTCACCTAATGGATCCTTCAGCACGTCCCAGTGAGAAATGGAACGCTTGGCGACAAGGATCACCACTCGGGCAGATATCAACATGTGGAAGAAAGAAGGAATTCTTGATCTGGAGATAGAAGTAATCCCCAGAGAGAGCAGTGAGAGGTGATCCAAAAAGCCTTGAGAAAGAAAATCCCGGTAGGCTGGATCGAAGGGAGGAGGTGTGCTCTCACCTGGCCTGGTGCTAGCTGCTCGCGGGCTTCCCTAGTGATGGGCTCTAGAGCCGTGACCATTGGGCACTTGCATCCAATCTACTGGCTTTGGGTTTCACAGAAGTCAGTATTTGAGCAGCATTCAAAGGCGGGATGTGAAGGAGGACAGGAAACAAAAGTGCCCAGTGCCTCACGATGAGACCAGAGGCGACATGTTAACTTATAACTTCCTGAGTTTAAGGCAGGATGGCCCGGAGCTGTGATTTCCTCCGCTCTGGGTCCACTGGTCTGCTGACACAGGCGTTCATTGCTCTGGGCTTCTCCAGCTGCCTCAGCTCAGGCCTTTCCTGCTCTGGACTTGGGGCCGAGGTACCTCCCAGTAGGACAGTGAACTATTAGTCACATATGCGGGTGTGGCCTGGAAAGGGAGGAGTCTTTTCTTTTGAAGACCAGAGGGTCTTCACTTATCCAGCAGGAACCTTCCTTGGAATATGATTTTCAAAACATCAGGTGCCTCCCCGGCGGACCAGATAGGGAAAGCAGAACCGGAGTCCTGGCAAGTCATTGCTTTATTTTGGGGGGTTGCATGCATGCATTTTATTTAAATGTGGTAATAATGTGGCCTAGCTTATCTGGGTATTTCACAGTAATTCACAGGTTCTTAACCAGCTGCCTTTCAAAGGGTCATTACGTTTCCTGATGCCGGGTTGTTCCTCTCTTTCTAAGGAGACCGATGTTGCTTGGGTGACAGTTTTAGTTTTCAGCCAGACACAGCAGCAATGAATGACTGAGTCAGGGGGAAATGGAGGGCTTAACTCTCTACGCCCCAAACACGCAGAGTATGGTTTGCTGAGATGTTCAGAGTTGGGAAGTAATTCTCACTGACTTCCTGTTGCTGCACTCCTGTTCTCTCCCGCTCTCGGTGTGCTCACATGGACACAGAGTTCAGAGTTGGTTCACCCTGGATTTAGCAGTAGAGCTGAAATTTTGAGAGGGAGGACAATGTGAAAAGATTTCTTAGAGTTGATAGAAGAATCCGTGCCTTCCCCTCCATTGCAACAAAGTGTGATGATTCGTGGCTCCCCTCCCAGATCTCAAGAGCAGGTTCTTAGGAACTTTCCAACTCTGATCCCACGTGATTCCTTGTCCTAGGTGTCCTGTTGGGAAGGTCTGTTTTTGTCCTTGGAATTCCAGGCTTAATTAAATGTGACTCAACCAATTGAGCCATAGTAATGACAAAACCCTTCTTTTTAGGACTGAGTGGCTTCTCCATATTTGTTTTCCTACATTCCAGTAGCCCTTCCAAAATTCTCCAAAGCAACCAGTTTGAGAGTGAACTAGAGATTGAGGTGAGGGTGTTACTGAAGGATGTCAGTAATCTTTTGAGGAAGGTGCTGTTGTGACATCTCTTCTTTGGAACTGCCAGGCCATTTCCATAATAGTGGAAGAAAACACTGGCTCAGAAGACCAAAGATGCTATGGTATACTTTTTGCCTAGATGCTTCTCGTGGTGCAGGACTTGAGTGATAGGACTTTCTCTTCTTTACATTCTGAATGATAATTTGAACCATGAATTGGGATATTTGTTGTGAAGATGTGTATCTGATTGATGAGCTCTCCATTTTTGATATATAGGGTATGGTGCGTCAGATATGCACGAGATTACGTAGCACATAAGGGTGGGCATAGCTCGCATTACATGCCTGTAAAACTCATTTTTAAAATTTTTAAATGTTTTATTTATTTTTGTGAGAGAGAGAGACAGACAGATAGACAGCATGAGCAGAGGAGGGTCAGAGAAAGAGGGAGACACAGAATCTGAAGCAGGCTCCAGGCTCTGAGCTAGCTGTCAGCACAGAGCCTGATGCGGGGCTCAAACCCACAAACTGAGATCATGACCTGAGTCGAAGTCAGACACTTAACTGACTGAGCCACCCAGGCGCCCCATATAAAACTTATTTTACAAGCCAAAAAGACTGAGCACAGTTTCTGTAATTCTAGTACTCAGATCGCAAAACATAATTAAGATTCAATTTGGAAAGGATAGCAAAAATAATTACACATCCTTAGATGGGAAATATCATACAATCCAAAACATTTAGAACATTCGTTTTTGGTTTGTTTGTGAAATTTTGTGTTTTGTTGATCTTTTGAAGTAAAACCCTCTGTCTTTGGTTGTAAAATATACAATAGAGTATGGCCCGAGCTGGGTTTACTCTACATGTGGCTGCAGCTTTGCCTCTTGACAGTGAAGTTATGTTGGAAAACTTTGAAAAACCAAATATTATTGAAATACTGACCCCATTTTCCCTTTGCAATAACTTCTTAGCCTAGGAGAACTTTTCCTAGCTGTAGCCCTCAAGGAGAAATGACTAATTATGTCATAGAATCATAAAACCTCAGGGTTGGAAGGACATTAAAAAGTCATTTCATCCAACCATTCAATTAGCTTGTAGAGTGTTCAGTGATTTTGGGGAGAGCAAATGGTCAAAACTGGTTATTTTTCTTTGGTCTCAGTGTTGTGGTTTTATATGGACAGTGATATGTAGAAATGATTGCAGAAAATATCAGTTCTCTGGAAGCAGGAAATGTACCAATTAGGAAGAGTGCTCAAATGGGCAGAGGATAAGGACCCAACAGTTAGGAAAGGGGGCTTGGTGTCAGGAGCCCAGTCTGCTGTCTTCACAAAATGACAGATGTAGGGTACAGAAAAATGCATCAAGCCTAAGATAAATTCAAAATGGGGATATTGGTTTCATCAGCAGGATCGATAGTGGTAGGTCACCTCAGCAAGGTTTGTGGGGTATGGAATAGTCAGTGGGTGGTCACAGGCTTTTCTAAGTTTTATGCGTCTGTGGTTACGTGGTCCTTGCGGTGGGGACCCAGTTCCTCCCTTCCTTATAGTCTATTACCCTGTCTCCCACATAGGCCCTTGTTGGGTTGAGTTGAAATGCTTGCTATCTGGGAGGCTGCTAAAGATAACAAATTAAGACAGGAGAAAGCAGAATATATTTAGATATAAAGGGAACCAGAAGTCTGCTATAGAACCTAGTGTTTAGGATGAATTGTGGCTAGTCTGTGGGTCATATCGGTCAGTGACAAGATAAGCACCTGTCACATCTGAATCGAGAAGTGAACTCTCACTTGGATCCACTATTTGGCTTGATCTACCTCGTGGTTTGGGGGTGTTGCTATCCGTGTTGCCTTCCAATAGCTCCTCAAGTTTTCAGCTAACTTCACTTATGGGCAGCTTCTCTGATCTGCCACGTCTGGAGGAGAGACTCCTTCTGCATGTTTCCAAGCATTCTCTAATTCTCTGTCATGCATTCACCTCACTCTGTTGTAATTGTCTGTTTATTTGCTTGTATCTCCAACTAGACTAAAAGGTTGGCCAAGTGTGAACTGTGGTCATCTAGTTGGCAGAAACTCAACAAATGTTTGTTGAATGAATGGATCAAGCTTCATCCCTTTTTTGGAGACTTATATTGTCCTGATAAATATGAATGTATGAGTTGCTTAAGTTATTTAAAATGCAATAAGCATGAAGATGTTAACTTATAAAGAAGAGGAGGGGCGTGTGGGAGCGAGAAAAATCAATTAGGTAATGATTATAGCTCTCTTAACATTCTTTCTGGAACAAAGCAGGGCACAAAGGTAGTGATTATTCATTTTAAGAAAAAAACTCACAGTGAATTAACTAGACCATTCCCCAGTGCCTTTTAAAAGCAGTAGATCCCACTGCATTTGTCTTATAAAGGCAATTCAGGAGTTAAAAAGCTTTGGCAAGCATTACAACTGTGTGTGGTTGGGAAGCTCGGGGCGGAACTTTAGAATTCTATGGAGATAAGCCCTAGAGAAGCCCTTGGTTTACAGTTGGTCATCCCTGTTTCCATCTAGGAAAACAGGCCTGTGGGTTGCATTCTTCTTGTCTAGCAGAATGTTGAATTTAGGCTTTAGAAAGTAAATTTCAAAATTTAGCAGCCATCTGTAAGTGAATCAACTCCTCTTTTTCATTTTGACCCCGGGAACATGTTTCTGAAACAACCCACTAATACGGCAGCCGACCAAGAAAATATAGTCCATTTCAGTTGCCTGAGATATCGTTGTAACGCTGGATCCTTTCACTGTTCTACAAATCTCTTGGGATTTGCATAAGGGCTATTTAGCATGTAATTAAGAATATCCAGTCCAGTCCAACAATTTGGGTGACACTGAGCTGAGTTCCAAATATGTGTCTCCCACGGCAAACACGTAACAGGTAAGAGGGGCATTAAGTCCTTATCCTTAAAGTATACATTCTGCTAAATCAATATTATGAACATATTTTATTCTTATTTCTGTAAAATTATAAAGAGAACGTTTCTTGAAGTTTTAAATTTAGAAAGAAAGGGAGAGCAATATGGCAACTACTCTGCTTTTCTCCTTCAGTGCTTCACTGAAATGTGTCACTGCCCTGTTTATTTTAGTTTCCTTTGTCCATGGCATATGTTCGTTTTACATTTCCCCCTTCTAACTAATTAGAATCTCATAGTGATTGTCTTATACATTTTATGTTAAAATATGCCATAGCAAGACATTAACATTTCTACCATGTTATACTATGGGGTACCATGATATCATATCTCATGATATAGAAAAAAAAGATTTCTGTCAATGGAGCAAGGAAAGTACTGGTTAAATTGGGGAAGATATGGGAAAAGAAAAGATTTCTGTAATCAGAGCAAGGAAAGTATTGGTTAAATGAGGGGAAAATACCACATGTTGCCTCATTCCATTGGAAAAGCTCAGCTAGCTCAAGTCTGGGTTGCCGATGGGTGTGGCTATCTTCAGAGCTGATCTGGAGTCTGGAGTTTTTGGCAGTTGCTGGGTACTCTGCTAGTAAACACATCCAGTATGAACTTCCTCACTGCCATTGTTGCATGTTTGTTTGTATGATTCTGTCCTCTGTGCTTGAGTCAGCTAACCTAGCCTTCAGTAGTACTTATTTCTTCATCAGAAACCTACATTATGCCAAACACCATGTTAAGTCTTGGGAATCCTGACTTGTTCTGAAAGAACTTACAGGTGGTAGGGAAGACAGAAACTTAATCAACATATAGAGGTAAGTATGATCTGTGCCAGGGAGATCTGTGTGTTAGAGGAGCCCCGGAGGGGTGGTGGGGGGTGGGTGCTCCAGGAAGCCTGCATGGAAGAGAGGGCTTTTTAGTGGAGAGTTAACAGCTGAGTAGGTGCTGGAGCCAGGCATTCCAGTCAGGAGCACAGGGCGGAGGAAAGCATGGAGGCCGGAAGGGAGACCACTGTGTGAGGCTCAGCATGGGGCAGAGGTGAGGTGACAGGAAAGGAGGCTGGAGGGAAAGGCTCGGCCACGTCACTGAGAGCCTGGTGTGCTGCGCTGTGGAGTTTGCTCTGCCCTGAATGCTGGACAGTCAGTGAAGGGCCTTAGAGCCGGCAGGGCCAGATCTACATTTCAGCAAGATGATGGACAGCCGAGTGGTGAATGCGCCGGAAAGGAGCCAGACTGGCGCGGGTGAGAGGGAGGAGGCCAAACTTGGAGGTGAAGTGAGGACGAGGACCTGAATGGAAAGGTGGCAGCAGAATAGAGGCGGAGGGTTTGGGGGGGTTTGGGGGAGGGCAGTCTGGGAAGGAAGAGGGTGGGAGTGAGGGGTGGGAGGCCTGGCAGGCATGGCTCTTAGGGACCCTGGCTTCAGAAAGCTTGTCAAAAACTGGGCTTACTGGGCTCCGCATCAGCCTCTGCTCACTGGGTGAAATGTGCTGGGGGCTTCAATTCCGGCTTCCTCTGCGTATATGCTAGCAGATGCCTCCCTCCCGTTGGAGAGGCCCTGCAGCCCACCCGACCCGCCTCATATGTCTGTCCAGAGACACAGTCTCGCTGAGACTCACTGTGGGCAAGACAGCAAGCCGAGCTTGGTTCTCAGATTCCAGAGAACTCGAGCTGGTGGTTTCTCTTTTCTCTCTCTGTCTCTTTCTCTCTTTGTAAGTCTTCTGTTTCCTTACAAACTAAACAAATTAAATGTGTAGGCCACAGAGAGAGAATAAATATGGAACCCACAGGCCTATGATTACAGAGCTATATTTTAGACAACAACAGTTAAAACTTATAATTGTCATGTTAGAGACACAGGAAATTTTATGGTTGGATGTCTTGGCCTTTTACTGCTCCCTACTCATTGCCTTTAACCCCTCTTTGACACGGTTTGTCCTGGTTGCTGGCATCACTGTTTGGGGAAGCTCAGTCTCATTGCTAATTCCACTCACATAGAAGAAAAGGGTTGGTAAGATCTAGTGTTTTGCTAGTTTACACTACCACAACCTCAACCTCTCTTTCTCTCTCTTTCTCTCTCTCATACACACACACGGCCTAAATTAAAATGTCTTTTCACATTTTACTTTTTAGGATCTCCTGCATCTTTGAAGGCCTCTTTTATATAATTATTCAAAGCCTGACCTTGTCTTGGTTTTGCTTGTTTTTCCGTCAATTGTGTCATTTTTGTGATAAACTTGCACTGTTTAGGAACCGTCTTTGGTTTAAAAAAAGTAAAAACAGAGGGAGGGAGGGAGGCATAAGGGCAGGGCAAGCTTACAACATGAGGTAGGACACACCACCAGGGAGAAGGCTCTGTCAGTCTTGTGAAGAGAGAGTCACATCATTCACCACTGGTCCTCTTGGCTTGACATCGTAGAAATGCCTGTGCCTTTCTGTTGATGTGGCCGCAAATTGAGTCCCTGTGGTTGGGGTTCCTCAAAGCCATCTTCTCCTTTCTGTCCTGCAGGGCACAACTTCTAAGAGAGTGGGATGCTGTGTTGTCGGTGGTTCTCAGTGTGTCTTCATCCTCACAGACTCCTTATCCTACGTTTTCTAGCATTTCACTGCGTGTGCCCGTCTGTGGCCCGTTGATCTGAATTCATTTCTATGCAGTTAATCTTGTCCCATGTAAATCTTCCCAGGAGTTTTATGTTTGCTTCTTTCAGCAGAGAGTTGAACAAGTCAACTTTTTCCTTGATTCCGTTTCCTGCTGATTTCAATATTCATTCTCCTTTTTTATAAAAGTGAAGCCAAGGCTGACTCTTTCCAGTTTCATAATTCTAAAGAAGACTGGAAAAGGAAAAACAAAAGTTTCCTGCTAAAAGTAGGATGTCTTTGCTCAGTAATATCAACGGAGGCTCTCTGGAACCCTCCTGTTCCCACTCTTCCCTCGTTACGTACCCTCGTCATGCCAGGAACTTCTGCCGCTGCTGGTGACAAAGCTGGAGTATGTGGGCAGTTTTTATCTAACAAGAGATCACTTAATGGATTTAAGTAAACATAATCAAAATTGGATTAGATATTAGCTTAAAATGCTTTTGTACTCGTGACTTTTCCAATTAAGACTGCAACACTTGAAACTGTTTCTTGAGATAACTAATGCTCCTAAATAGAAAATTCAGGAAACTGGAAGCATTTGGTTAGTTTGTGAAGCACAGGGAAGACGTTTGCTATTTTCTATCCACATGTTGACCACAACACAATTAGCATATCTATTTTAAAAATGACTTAACCAAGTTTTTTTTTTTTTTAACAGAGAGAGAGAGGGTGCAAGTGAGCAAGGGGCAGAGAGAGAATCCCATGAAGGGGGGTGGAGAGAGAGAGAGAGAGAGAGAGAGAAAAGCAGGGCTCACCCAAAGTGGGGCTCGTGGTTTTTACCTGAAGCAGGGCTCGAGCTCACCCAATGTGGGGCTCAAACTCACAAACCATGAGATCATGACCTGAGCTGAAGCCAGCTGCTTCACCAACTGAGCTACCCAGGCACTCGTGGCTTAACTAAGCTTTAATACGGCCCAGAGCCATGGAGGACTAGCTAGGGAATCCACCCATGGTTTTTTCTGCTCAGTTGGAGCCTTGGCAGGAGCAGCACCTCCTGGTTGCTTTTCCTTTCCGCAGACATTTTCAGCAGGAGCTCTGGTACAGGGAGGTCCCAGAGCACTGGTGAAGGGCCACTCGTCAATACGATTGTAAAAACTTTGTATGCTGACAGATGGGAACTAGGCTTATTACGGAGAGCATTTCAAGGTGTATGTAATTGTCAAATCATGATGCTGTACATCTGAAACTAACATAATACTGTATGTCAACTATACTTCAATTAAGAGAGAGTGAATGTGCGCACGAGTGCGAGCGTGCACACCTGTGCGGAACCAGGCAGACCTGAACTCGTCCCTACCACATGTGAGCTGTGTGGGCTTGAGCTGTGAAGTCACTAACCAGCTTTACATCTGACTTGCTCACCTGTTGGAAGGACACCAGCACTACCTTCCTTCCTGACAAGGTCACTGTGATTAGTGAATGAGTTATGTACTAAGGTGCTTGGTGTGGTGGCTAGGATACAACACGCACTCGCTCACCGAGAGTGGGGCTCTCCTCGGACCCCACTGTCAGAGCCCTCTTTAGAACCCTGCTGTGGAAACTTGTAGGAGCCTGGGTGCCTTTCTCACCAGTGTCCCCTGAAGCTTAGGGTTGTATGTAAACCAGATTGCTTAAGAAGTAGTATTAGCAAAGGCTTCAAGGCATGTTCTGACATCACGCTCTCATTTTGCACCTCTGGGAGGAATGGCCATGGCAGTGTTTAGTTATCCTTGCCGATTAAAAGTAATATCTCTTGTGTTTTCTCTGTCTGGCTACTTGTACCATGAAGGACAATTATTGGTTGGGCTCCAATATTTCACATTTAAAATTCCTTCAGTTTTCCTAGATAGTTAATTGATTGGTGTGCTTCTTTTAATGCTTTAAAAATATTTTACTGCTTAACAATTGTATTTGATATTCCTGGCCAAAAAATAGGAGGGTCGGAAACCACTTTTCTACATTAGTAAGCATTATGCTAATGGCTCCTTGTTGGGCATACTTTTAGGATGTTAGCGAATTGTGCTTGACAATTTGGACTAAGCTTGGTAAGTGCAAATTAGTCAACGGCACACATTGATTAGCGGATGCAGTACGTGAGCCCCAAACTAGGAATGAGCTGGACTGCTCCTGAGGGGGTTGCATGGCTTTGTAAATCTTCATTTCCTCATCTGTGAAGTGGGGAAAATACCTGCTTTCCTTCTGCCTGTGGATATTGGGAGGATCATATGAGTTAAAGTATATAAAAGTGCTTTCTTTTTAAATATCTTTATTAATGTTTACTTATCTATTTTTTGAGAGAGAGAGAGAGGGCAGGGGAGGGGCAGGGAGAGAGGGGGACAGAAGATCCAAAGTGGCGTCTGTGCTGACTGCAGAGAGCCCAATGCAGGGCTTGAACTCCTGAACCATGAGATCATGACCTGAGCCAAAGACAGACCGACTGAGCCACCCAAGCTCCCCTATAAATGTACTGTTTAATACATAAATTACTGTACTAATATAAGGATAGTCCTATTGTCATTATTTAACTTAAAGTCATTTCGTTTTTTTCTCTCTTTCCTCACCACCTAAGTGTTTGATGGGTGTATGGTCTGTTTCTTACTCTTTCTTCTCTTATCCCAGAGAGAATCTTTTCTATATTTTTTCTTCCCACCAGCTGTTTACTTTAATGATATCTTCATGTTCAGCAAGGAGTAACGTTTCCTTTGCCACTACCATTGTTGCTACTAGTATTCTACGTGCGTTGAAAATGCAGACAAGCCTTCTCTGTATCGATTGGATGTGAGAAAAAAAAAACTTGTATTCACAGAAGTCTAAATAAATGCAGTGAATATTTTACATATGAAAACTTTCTTCATTCTCCTTCTTATTCTCTCCAGGAGGATTTTTTTTAAGTTTTATTTTTTTAGGTAATGGCTAATGGTTTTGATTCTCCCTTTCTTTCTGGTACTTTTAATTTGGTGCAGGGAATGGTGGTAAACTTAATGCACCAAGGGAATGGAAAGTGCTTCCAGCCTTCCAGAGCTGCTGCAAAATCAAAGCTTGATTTGAGGCCAAATACTGATGTGGGACTTGAACTCATGACCTAATGCCAGAGGCAAGAATGTTACCAGCCGACCCACTCTGACCCTCATAAGATGGAGGCATTTAAAATCCTTTCTTTGACTAGTTCTATTGTTGCTTTCTGTGGTTTTTCCTCCCTTGCAGCCTCTTCCTACAGCGTTTCTGGCTTCCCTGTTAGGAATATAATTTTAGTTTTAAGATCTTTTTTTCTCCCTGCCTTTCCATTTGCTTATTACAGTTGCTTCCTTCTTGCTTTCCATTTCTCCTGTGTGAGTTCCTTTTCTGTTGTTCCTGTCCTTCCTGTCCTTCTGGATTAAAAATAGCCTACAGGGTCTCTGGCTGCTTGCCCATGAACCTGACCTTCCTTGTATTCATATAGGGATCCCCCTGAGCATCTGAAGATCCTTTCCTCCTCGCCAAAGATACTTGAACCCCAGCATCCATTCCGTGTTATTGGCACACGTTCTCAGCTGATTTACGGCTAACTGACCCTTGTACTCAGAGCTGTAAATGAAAAATCTCTTGTACAAAGATGCCGAACAAGTAACTTGTTCATGTGAAGCGTTACTGATAAACACTGAATTCTCTCCACATCTGCTGACTCTGTGCATCGTGCTAAAGGAGATGGCACTCCTGTGCACTGACTCAGGGTACATGTTTAATGTTCGTCTGTGTGCACAGCAGTGACTCTGACCGTCTGAGCCCCAGCTTCCATCCACCTTGCTGCTCTGGGCACCCAGAGGGACCTGCTGCCATTTTGCTCCCACAGAAATGTTTCTTAAGGAGCTGAAGTTGATTAAAATGTTTCTTCATGAACATTCTTTGATTAGTGTTGGAGGATTGTGATATTCTTGACAAAAATGATTTTCTATCCAATATTGACTAGACAGTCCACCAATGAGTGTCTGCCCGAAGGATAAAGGCTTGTGCAACTTCGGATGGCCAGTCCAAAACGTGCCAACCGGCAGCAGCTCTGCTTTCAGCCCTGAACCCTAAACCCAACTCCTTGTTTCGCTGAGAGTTACAGCAACAGGGTTGGTGAAGGCTTGAAAGGTTTCCTTCCATCTGTCCCTCCAGCTCACTCTGTGGGTAGGTCTCAAGAGAAGAACTAGCCCTGTTCTGACTTGAGTCTCCAGAGTTATGGATTTCATTAGCAATAGTGATGGCCACGCTTATGTGCAGCCCTGCCTTCCTCCTGTCACTGCTTTATGCCACTATCAGCCTGAAGAGCTTTTCTGTTCCCTGATTGATGATGAACTCCCGTTTACCTTTCAAATCCCAGCTCAAATATCGTCTTAACTCTTCTGCCCTTCCGGATCCCTTTTCTGGAATAATTACACTTTCTTTCATTTGGATCTCCTTAGCGCTTTACCAAAAGCTCCATTACAGCACTTAACACAACATATCCTTTTATTTTATTCTTTTTTCCTCCTTCGCCCTGTTCATTTGTGCTCGTCAGGGGCGGAGACCGTATTTAATCAGCCTTTGTACCCTCATCACCTGGGACCATTTCTGAGCCACACTCGGTACCCAGTCAGCATCTCATAAATTGATTGACCTTATCTCTGTTATAAAACGTGTATCTTGATGACATTTTCTTTTTTTTTTTTTTGCCACTTGGGAATGTTGTGAATCCCATTTTCTGAATCAAAAAGGAAAATATTGAATAAGCTAGAGTCAATGTTTATTTTAGACTTCAACTAATGACACAATGAAAAAAGGAGGTGGTGCTTTTGCCTCATTTTTATTATCTTTTAAAGTTTATTTTGAGAGAGAGAAAGCAAGCAGGAGAGGGGCGGAGACAGAGAGAGAAGGAGAGAGGAAAAGCGAAGAGAAAGAGTGGAAGAGAGAGAGACAGCAAGAGAGAGCACGCGCATGAGCACTGAGCAGGGGAGGGGCAGACAGACAGAGGGAGAGAGAGAATCCCAAGCAGTCTTCACACTGTTAGTGCAGAGCCAGGTGTGGGGTTCCATCCCATGAACCATGTGATCATGACCTGAGCTGAAATCAAGTCAGATGCTTAACTGACTGAGCCACCCAGGCGCCTCTTGTTATTATTTCTTGACAACACATTTCATGATCTTACGAAACTTAACTGTGATGGTGACCTCTCTAGATGGAATGTTTGATATTTAAGAGCTTAAATCCATAAACTTTGTGGTGACATACAGGTTTGAGTCATGGGTTGAGGATCGACTTTAGGAACCCAATTTCTGCTTTGAATTCCAAAGTTATTTTACTTGGGGTTTTCACATGTCTTCAGTTTGCTTCAAGCTTGCAGTGACCCTGTGTCAAGCCAATGTGGCTGTGCTCGGTGCAACACACTTCTGTAAAAGGGTCTGACACCCTCCGTGCACATAAGCACCAAGGTTATGCACGTGGGGATGAGGTCTCACCGAGATTTTTGTGGCAGGCTTGTTGTGTAGGGCACTGTGCCAAGGTGTGCCCTCCTTACCAGGACTCACTGGCAAAAGGGACTTAAAAATATGTGACATAAATCATATGTTATTATATAAACAGATTATCTGTATACTTCACAGTTTTCAGAAGTAAGACCCAACTTCCTTTGCTCTCTTTTACCCTCTCCAACTTTCTTCTTCTCTGTGGTCTTGTATTCTTAAATCCTATATTTCTTCTTCAAGTGAAATGCAAAGCCTATGCTGAAAGTTTTCAGAATTGTCACTGTTGTTAGGTGTTTTCATTCAGACTGTCCCAATGTCATTGGCTCTGGCAAGATCAAGTTTTCTGACTGCTTCTGATCCTTCTTGCCTTTTAATGGAGCGTGCTTTCTTTACCTTTCCCTTTGCATAGAGATTCGGTGGCATATATGTTTGCTTTGGACAGAAGGGAGCACCTTTTATTTTTTTGGTTAAAGTTTATTATTATTTGAGAGAGACCATGCAAGCAGGGGAGAGCGGGAGAGAGGGAGAGAGAGAATCCCAATTCCTGTCAGCACTGTCAATGTGGAGTCCAACAAGGGGCTCAGTCTTGTGACCCCTGAGATCATGACCTGAGCCGAAATCAAGAGTCAGACACTTAACTGAATGAGCCACTCATGCACCCCAAAGGAAGCACCTTTTAAAGTAATTCTTAAAGTTATTCTTTAAAATTTTTTTAAATATTTATTCATTTTTGAGAGAGAGAGGGTGAGAGAGACAGACAGACTTGAGTGGGGGAAGGGCAGAGAGAGGGAGACACAGAACCTGAAGCGGGCTCCAGGCTCTGGCTGTCAGCCTAGAGCCTGATGTGGGGCTCGAACCCACAAACTGCAAGATCATGACCTGAGCTGAAGTCAGACGCTTAACCGACTGAGCCAGCCAGGTGCCCTATAAAGTTATTCTTAAAAAAGTGATACACCATTATATGTATTTTTTAAAGCAAAAAAATCATAATCCTCCTGCTCTAACACACAGTTGTTACTTTTGCTTTTATCCTGCAGTGCCTGTCCACATAGTTGCCATCATGCTATTTATTCAGTTTCATAATCAGCAAGATATATTTTTCAGAAGAAATTCTACAGAAGTTACTTTCTAGTTTGAATCTTTTATGATATTTGTTATATTTCTGATGTCACAGACTAAAGAATGCATGTGGACTTTGTGTTGGAGGAGTTTCAAGGTGATAGTCCTTATTATTGGTTATTAGGCTTCATTTCTGTTCTTTTTCCTTGTGAAATCTCCTGTCCTTTGTCAGGGCCCTGGAGCTTTCACGAGAAGTCTGATAGCAGAGCAAGGTGGGAGCATGTGGGGTGTAAACCGCACCCCTTTCTCCTGCTTGATACCGTTGTGTGTTCTGTGCTGGGGTGCTGGGGACCACAACTTTCTAGGGCTACACTATTCAGGGTGGTAGCCACTAGCCACATGTGCCTATTAAACATTGGACACGTGGCTCATCCAAATTGAAATGTTCTGTACATGTAAAACCCACACTGGAGTTTGAAGACTTAGAATGAAGACAAGCATGTAAAATAGCTCAGTGAGTTTCTGCGGTGATCACATGTTGAAATGATAATATTTTGATACAACACATTAAATAAAATATATTAAAATTAATTTCATCTGTTTCTTTTTACATCCTTAAAATGTGGCTACCAGCAAATTTTAAATTACATGTTGTGACTGGTATTCTATTTCTATTGGTCAGTTGTTCTAGGGCCTTGCATTTAAAAAGGCAGGATGTAGTTGATTAGTGGATTCTGAAATCAATTCAGTGGGTCCAAATTGGTATATTAAAACTGGAACAGGACGGAAAAGAAAATATCAGAACAGCATTATTGTGAAACTTCTAGTTTTAAATATATGTGCATCCTGTGTCACTGGTAAAACATATCTTTTTTTGCTATGAATGATCATTAAAAAGGTGGGAAGCCAGTGTCCTGGGGTGGTCCAGCTTAAGTTAGAGCATTACCCTGCAGCCTGGTGTGCTCTGTCCGAAGACAGGTCGTCCCGGGAACACCACATTGATTTTAGGTCTGGTTGGCAGAAGCTCTTCTGGAACTCTTCAGCCAGTCCAGACCCTGCACACAAGCAAACCTGAGTGTTGACGCTCAGCCTAAAAGCAGTAGCTACTTAGGATCGTCCCCGAGGAAAGGCTGAACTGAGGACAGCTGAGGTTCGCCTCAAGTCTGCTGTGTGCGCAGCATTGAAGCAAGCGTTCCTCGAGCCCGAAGTGACTTTGCCTGATTAGTGTCTTCTTGGGACTTCCTCAAAATTGCCTCGTGGGTGGGGATACTTTCTAAGAAGCAGGGTGGTTTCTTAATGACCTTGGAGCCAAGCTGGGTTGGCCAGGGTTCTTTTCGACCCTTAGATATCCACCCACCACGTCCTGTTGAACTCAGAAGAGACTGTCCTCTAGGGCCACATCGGTCCCCTTCCCTCCTGAGAGAAGACGCGATCTAGGGGCAGTTGCCAGGGCTCTGCCTATGACTGTGTTCTGAATAAAGGACCCCGAAAGTCACAGAGAGAGTGGGGGGAGAGGCTCCAGAAATGAAGTTTATGGGGTTGCATGGGCCTTGTATTTATTCTGAAAGTTGTAAAAATTCTTTTGGGCTGATCCATTTTTCCTTTCTTAATTAAAAAAAAAAAAGTCTGGCAGGCAAGAGTAAGAAATGTAAAACATGTGACTAATGCTTCAGCTTTTTCTCCTGGAGCCAGATTCTTTAAAATTATACCTTAGACATGCTTGATGTTTTAAAAACAGTTGCCCACAAAAGCCACCAAACATTTGTTTCTGAAACTTGTAGACTTTAGATGGCATCATTTTCAGGAAAGAGTCCAAAAGTGCAATATTTAGGAGTTACTGAACCGAAATCCTTTTTGGAGATTTTGCCCTGGTGAATTAGATTATCGTAGAAACTGGCAGAGGGCCAGGCAGCCTTTTGCCTTTATTTTGCTCGAGTATTTCCAGTCCTGTTGCTAGTCACCCAGAAATTTTGAGGGAGTTGGACTAAATGGCCTTCAGGAAAGTACTGTGATTCCAACAATGGACCGAATTGGCAATAAGGAGCTGTGTTTCTGTTGATCTCTTGTAGGTCTGTGCTTATTACAAATCTTTCATTCATTTGTTCATTCATTATTCATTTAAATTTGAGCCTATACTATATACCAAATATCTGCTCTCGGCCTCTGTAGGAAACTCACAGAATTTTAGAGCGTTGATCACAGAGGATTTGAGGGCCTTTAAGGTCCAGTTCCGGTCTCCCTCTCTGGTGTCATTTCCTGTGTCTCACCTTGACACACTCCCCGCTTTAACCTAACGAGGGTACTTCCTTGACCTAGAGGTGTTTTTTCCCTATTGTTGCTTCTTTCGGAAATGTCTTCCTTTCCCCAAATATTCTTCTGTTTAAATCCCAGCCGTCACTCAAATTCCAGCTTGCGTGCCACTCCTCCCATGAATCCACTCCAGTTTCCCCAATGGTGGTAAATTATCCCCTTCCGGAGCTCCAACACACTTCCTAATTATCTTGTGACACCACATATAATCTTGTATTAGGTTGAACCATATGAGATTGCCATTTCTTTAAGTTAAAAAGAGCTGAATGTTGGCAATTTTATATGGTTCTCTTTAATATTAGGAGTGTTCATGTTTAAATTCCTTCAGTTAGGTCTCTTTGCAGATGTGTTACAGTCATGACTATCGCTCAGCCAAGATTCCTTGATCTTTTGAGTTCTGTCATGTAATTGTTGTTAAACTCTGTCTCATTTAACCTGTACTTGGAGAGTTGATTTAAGAAAATCTAAATGTAAAATTATACTTATTTTTGTTAAATTTAATTGTGTTCGTTTTAGCTAATTTTTTAGTTTTTTCAAAATTTTCTAAAATTCTGATTCAGTAATCCATTGTATCAGCTATACCTCTCAATTAATTTTAATAAGGTTTCATTTATTTTAGATCCTTTAAATGATTCAATCAACATGGCCAATAACAAAACCGTGTTATGTTTCTGGAGACAGTCACCCCTCCTAACGGCGATCCACAGTTAACATTGCTTCACCACATTTAGCATTCCTTGACTATTTGATTTGGATACGCATCTAGCCACTGCTACATCTGTTCAACTCCTAGAGCTCCAGTGTGACTGTGAAGACCTAAGGAGAGTGTCGGTGGAATGGTTTTTTTGAATCTGTGAGCCTGTCTGTAGCATTCCATGTTACTTTGCCTGGGGTCTGAATAAGATGGAAAGTTAGTTTGACATGATTTTTTTCCCTCATGATTCATGTTTGCTCCTAGTGATCATTGCTTACAAGCCATCTGGGATATTGGCAACAATGGTTGGCAGACAAAGCAGTCCATTGTTTCCATTCTACCTTAATTCCTGTCTGAAATTGTTATGTTTTCTTGTTGTGCATCTTTAGACACTTTTATGATTCTGTACTTCTGTGAAGATTCCATTCATCGATATCATGATCATATCTGCTGGTTCTTTTAGAGTCCTTTTGGGTTATTTATCTGGCTCTGGAGACATGAAATTACTTAGAGGGCTAAATGCTTTCATATTATTGCCTTCTCCATCAGGGGCTCTAGTTTCCTCTTTACCATGCTGGTCCTACCCTTTCCAATTCGAAGATTATTTGCCTTGATAGTGAAGATAGAAGTGTAAGGGGAGTGAAGTAGTTCTCTTTTCTCTGTTATCAGTTAACATAACCCATGACCCCTCCCTCCCATCAGCAGTGAGCTGCTCCCTTCCTCATTCTTGCTCCTAATACAGCTGAAAAAGCTCTTTTACTTGACCTTGTCATTCTCACAAGACTCAATTCATTAGGGCTGTTATCTTTCATGTAACCATGGTTTTGATCTGTCCTCCCCTAAGTCTACAGCCTTAATCATGGGGCCTTCCTTCTAGCTCCAATAATTTAGAGATCCTGTACAACCACCTTGATTTCTTTAGTTGCTTGCTTTTATTTCCTATTTGGAATATTGGTCCTACCTTTCTTGAATCCTCTTTCCTACTAGAGAAGGTTTATACTATGAAACAGCATTGTTTTCCTAAAGCCTGGGCTAGATGTCTGCCACACAATCACTTTCTCCCAAGGTTTTATCAATTCTGCAGCAGTTTTCATTAGCAATCACAAATGTGTCTGTTTTCACTTCCTTCTGTCAACAGAGTAGATATAAACCTAGCGGAAAGTATCACTAGTTGTGGTGCCTGCTTGCACAGTGAGGAGGGGGAGTCAAAGGCGGTTCTAAGAGAGCAGCCGTGTCATTAGCAGAAACAGGGATTCTGGAAAAAAGAGCTTCTTTGTGGTGCTGGTGGGAGGGTGGGGGCATGCTTATTTTAAGTTTAGACATGGCGTGCCAGAGCCATTGTCGGATTAGAGGAGATTCGAGATCAGTGGGGTGTGTTTGGGCACTATCACATGTAGATGAGTGATGCGGTGAGAAGGAATGATACAGACTGTGGAATAAGCCTGAGTGCCACGCTTGCACAGTGTCCCGCTCAGGAGGTAGGAAGGTGGAGAGCAGTCAGCATAGGAGTCAGAAGAAGTGTTAGTTAGGTAAGGCCAGTAATTCATTATTGCAGGATACAGGGGAGGCTAGAGTTTTAAGATGTTTAGAGACTCATGTCCCCTAAAAAACAAGAGTAACACCCTCTTGCTTTTGGTTATTTCAGCTTTCCAGAGCATATGTAAAACCTGAAAGTTAATGAAGAAGTTCTTGAGTAACTGAACTATCTCTCATTCTTTAGGAAAGACCATCATTCTTAATATGTACCATGTTAACATCTGATGCTTAGAAAAGTTGGCTATTTATATATAGTCATGATGAAGTTTTTTGCTTATAGTTGGATAGATGTAGCACATTTGAAGAGAGGGAAGCAGACACACTCATGATAATAACACAGGCAAGCCCAGTGGAAGGTTGTGTCCCCATGTCACCCTTCGGTGAGGCCTTCTGTAACTATCCATTTAAATTGCGCCCCCCCCCCCCCCCCCCGTCCACCCCTGCCATGCCTCCCTTCTCACCACTTAACCACTGCCTAGTATACCTTTTCATCTGTTATTGATTGATCGCATCTCTCCTGCATTAGAATGCAAGTTCCATGCATTGGGTGTTGGGTTTTTTCCCCCGTGCTGTCTTCCCAGAGTCTAAAAAGCACCTACAGATAGAAGACACAAGACATATTTGTTCAATAAGTAAGGGTAAGAAAGTAAAGATGATTATATGTGCATGTAAACTAGAAAGGTATAGGTATTTGGAATCATATATAGTGTCTCTGTGGGCAGACACCATAACACTGGTGGCCTACTGAGCTATGAATGGAAGGTTTAATTTTGCTCAGGATGTTCTTCTTCTGAAGGCAGAAAAATAACACATTTCAGAAACATTTCCATCAAATAAATAAAGATTTTTAAGTAGTGGTGTTTAAAAGTTTCCTCATAGGGAAAACAGTTCCTTCAGTGTTGAATGTTAAATTTCCCTGTGTAGGATCACTATTACATGATTTAAACGTATGGTTGACCCTTGAACAACACAGGGGTTAGGGGCACTGACCACCCACACAGTAGGAAATTTGTGTATAACTTTGGAGTCTCTCAACACTTAACTCCTTAAAGCCTACTATTGACTGGAAGCCTTACTGATAACATAAACAGTTGACTACACATATTTCGTATGTCATCCGTGTTATATATTGTATTCTTATAATAAGTCAGCTAGAGAAACAACCTTATTAAGAAAATCATAACAGTGCTGTACTGTATTAATAAAAAAAATCCACGTAGAAGTGGACCCGCCACTGTGGAAACCTGTGTTGTTCAAGGTCAACTGTACAACTTTCTTAAACATTTGATTATCCCTTTTCCACATTCACACCCTGAACAACTTTCTTCCAGATCCACTGGAAGTTAACTTTTAAGGTGGTACCTTCTTCCTTCCTAGTCCCAGAGGTCTTTGACCCGAAGTATGGAATTTGTGAGATGCTGGGGCTACAGAGGAGTATGTGGTGGCTAAGCTTCCAAATGACCAAACTAGAAACTCTCCCCACTGGTTTTGCTTCCACACTGACCGCTGCTTTCCTTTGTGACATCAGTGGCCTGTTTGTGCCTCTCATGCTTTTTTGGCAAAACGCATTGGTATGTACTTTGGACTGCTAGGTGCCCATCAGATCATGTAAGCAGGTTTGAAAAATGCTATTATTTCTCCCCCAATTAAGACATAGCTGCACAGCATAGCTCTTCAGTCCATGTCTCGCCTGGCCGCCGTCCACACGTTATACCTTCTACAGTAACCTTCTAGTCCTCGATGGAGCACTTTTTTTTTTCCAATTCCCTTTTTTCAGTATTTACTTTGGGCACAGTAACTGTGCACACAATTTCCCTGGGTCAATCTAATTTAAGTTTTTTAAGCCTTATAAGCTCTGAAGTAACCGAGGAGAGCTTTTCAATGTGAAGGGGAAGCCTTCCCACCCCCACTTTAATTAAAGTGACAAGGCAGTATGACATTGTGGTAGGTATTCAAACAGCTCTGCTCCTTACATAATACAATGGTCACCCACAGCCAGATACTTAACCCATCTCACATTCAGGACCATTGTGTCCACTTGCTGAGACAGTACTTCCTTTGTTTGGGCAAATAAGCAGCTAATGATTATTAGCTTAGCTATGAAGTTAAATCACATTCCTGGAAAGGGAAATGTTACAGCTTTTTTTAACCTTTTTTTTTTTAAATGGGAGAGGAGAATATGTTTTTGAAAATCCAAACATACAGTTACTACTGGCGACATGAGCATTACACCTCTTTGACAAAAGAGGTTTATATTTTGTTTGATCAAGACAGTTATATATAATCTCCCATACTGACTGCTCTCCTGATAAAATGAAATCTAAATGTTTGCCTTTAAATAGTTGTACTGACATGGAACATCTAGGTCCTAATTTGCCTGCCCTGGTGTTTTTTCCCTCCCCAAAACTCACGAGGATAAGCTGTCGAGTATAGGACCTGCGAGTCTGTGGTTCCTTCATAACACCTGGCAGGGAGTAGGTTCCCCCTCTTTGCCATATGTGGAATGAGGAGTGCATGGGGGACCTTCAGGAGCAGATGGCGGGGGTGGGGGGGTGTCTTACCTACCAGAGCCATCTGGCGTTGCTCCTTCAGTGTGGCTTTGGAGTGTAGAGGTCTGGACTTGACCCTCACCTCTGTCAGCTACAAGTAATGTGACTGGGTAAATTACTTAGCTTCTTGAGCCTCAGCGCCCTCACCTTTAAATTGGGCTTGTTGTGGGGATCAAATGAGATTGTGTGTCTAAAAGAGCCTTGATATTAGAAAGGGCCACCAAAAAGGTAACACTATTCACACTCTGGATTTTTCAAGTCAGAATTGAATTGTATGGTAACACTGATTAACTTAGGTGTTCACCTGGTCTGAACCTCAGTCAGGAACAATTCAAAGTCAGTGTATGCTTCTACTCTGAGTAAAACTAATGTCAGTTGATGACCATGGGAAAAGAATAAAATGGTCTCTTGCCACAGGTAAGGAAGAAAGGGAGTTGAAGAGAAGAGTGGTAACACCAAAATTTTGGAAGACGGAATCCATGCCCAAGTAAAGACAGAGTATTTTACTCCAATAATGGTTTATTTCATTTGATGATCATTGTAATTCCTTTAGTATTGCTTCTGTGCACCCCCCTTTTTTCTGAGAGAGAAACAGAGACAGAGACAGAGAAAGGGAGAGAATCTTAAGCAGGTTCTGTGCCCAGCACATAGCCTGATGCGTGGCTTGGTCTCATGACCATCAGCTCATGACTTGAGCTGAAAATCGAGTCAGACACTTAACCGACTGAGCCACCCAGGCACCCCTGTTACTGTGCCTCTTAATTATTAATTTTTATTATAATAATCTGAGACTGACCACAGGTTCCCCGAATTACAAGGCTTTGGATTTAATAGCTTGGAGGTTGGGCCCATGAATCTGCTTTTAAAAAGTACCCCAGGTGATTCTCGTGTAGGTGGAGGATGGCCCCACATTTTGAGAAACCTTCCTTCTGTAGTAGTTTCCAACTGAATCCATTTTTACTTCCCTGCAGTTCATTTTTCATGTAGACCCACGTTCTGTTTGATTATGGTATACTAACCACTTAAAACCATTTAGTGGCTTTCCACTGATGATAGGTTAAAGATCAAAATTCTTCTGGCCAGGCTTATCTCTTGCCACTCTCCTTGGGCTCACTCACCTTTGACCACCCGGACTTCTCTCTGTCCTTCTGATATGCCCAGTTTCTTCCTGCTTCATGTCATTTGCACATGCAGTACCCTCACCTGAAATGTTCTCCCTCACCCTTTTCCTGGTGAACTCCTAGTGACTGTCCTGATCTCTGCTTCCTCAGTGAAACTTTCCCTGATCACCAAGACAAAACCTGACCCTCTTCTCTTACGTTCTTTTACCACCTTTTTGGGGAAGCAATGATCTTCACTTTGATTAGAGAGCTAATTGGTAAATTATTTGTTTAATATTTGTCTTCTCTGTTGAATGGTGGCTCTGTGAGGCTATGGACCATGTGTGTTCATTTCTGTATGTGCAGTGTCTTATACTAGTACCTGGAACATATTACAGACTCAAGTATTTTTGAAAAAATGACTGAAAATGGGATTTGTGCTCAAGAAGCACTGCCCTAGACCTGCAGTTAAGTTTAAGGACTCAGGTAGCAAGTAGGCTTTGTTATAAAGTGGAATCCATCACCACTAGCATCTTGGAACAGTTATTTGTGTCAGTAGTAAGAATTATTATAAATATAGACCTAAACAATGGTCTTGGTGTTTAAGGCTTAGAACCAGGCATGGGAGAAAAGAGAAGTTACAAGACTTCAGATGAAATCTTTACTTACTTTACATGATGTCCTTCATGCAGGAAGCATTGGAAGCTGCTTAGTAGTGCAACCCCTGACAAATAAGCTTTTCACAATGTATTCACCCTCATGTCACCCTCATAGCTGGGTGATGAGGCTATGTGCTCATTTTCTCTGATACTCCCACTCGGAGTTGTGAGGAATGAGAACAAGTGCATGTTCGCACTCTCTAAGTTTTCAAAGCAAGTAATCGGCTCAGTGGTTTTTACCTCTGATAGGACAATGATGGCAATGTCAGTCTCAGAGAATGAGAGATCCTTGTTACATGTAGTTTGATTCAGGATCTCAGTCTTTCTGGGGAAGGAATTCTGGAGGAAAAAAAGCCCATGACTTCAGTGATTTTTATTATTTTTTAAACATTTTATTTATTTATTTTTAGAGAGATGGGAGGTGAGGGGCAGAGGGGGGGAAGGGGGAAGACAGAAAGAGAGAATTCCAAGCAGGCTTTGCACTGTCAGCATAGAGCCTGATATGGGGCTCGAACTCACAAATAATGAGGTAGATCATAACCCAAACAGAAACCAAGAGTTGGATGCCTAACTGACCTAGCCACCCAGGCACACCAACTTCAGTAATTTTTAAAATCAGGATGATCAAGTATGGAATTAATTGAGGTTCACAAAAAGCTCAGACATGTCATTTTGATAAATTCACTTTAGTTCTCACCTACTATGAAGAGATCCTTGTTTACCTAAGATTTTTAGTTCAGAGGACAGAGTTTTGTATTTTTCAGTACTTCTGTGGAATTGCCTAAGCCTTTAATTCAGATTTCTAAATAATTTGCAATTTGATTACCTTATATTGTTTTTCACTCATTCCTACCGACAGGTACTAGCATTCATTCTTAGACCTTATTCTAGGGATATCTTAGTGGACAAGACAGATAAGGGCTCTGCTGTTGTGGAGTTGACAGGCAGCAAACACGTAAACAAGTTAGTGCTGTTAAGATATAAACCTAGATCACGTGATCTGGCCTGGCCAGGAAGGTTGGTAGCGCGACACCAGGGGGTAGTCCTGGGGTAGGGGTAGGGCGGTTAACTGATGAGATGTTCCTGATCAGAAGAAGAGAATGAGGGGAAGGATCCACCATGAGAAAGGCAGGTGGTGTGGTGTTTTAGGCAGAAGGAGCAAATGCAAAGACTACGAAGTGTGAATGAATGTACTGTGTTTTGAGAACTGAAATACCTTGTGGCTGGGGCTTAGAGAGGGAAGGAGATGGTTTTGGTGGCCAAGGTGGTAGGCAGAAGGGGTCCCGGGGGCCCTGGTGGAAAAGTCTGCATATCACTCCCAGTGTTATGGGAAGCCCCTGAGAGGTTTTAAGAGCAGGGGAGTGACATGATCTGATTTGTTTTCAAAAGATTACCATGGATGCCGTAAGAACAATTTAAAAAGGCTTTTGCCTTAGCAGTCCAGCTAAGAGGTGATGATCAAATATTAAATGCTTTTATGGTACATGTACAGACTTTTCTTAGTTATAAGTACATTCTGTTTTATTTGGCTGCATTTGGAATAATCAAGTAAAACTTGTGTAGGGAACATAATGTTAGATTTGTTAGATAAAAAACTCATTTCTATCTTAAAAGCATACATAGAATACTCATGAAGTGCTTATTGATGTGATCATAGGCTAATTTCTGGAGATACAAATATAAATTTGACGGGTCTTTGACCTTAAAGATTTCACAGTCTATTGGAGGATGCCTGTAAGTGAACAGAGGCTGACAATGTACTATAGAAAATATGTGGCTCTGCTATCAACTAAAACGGCCACAGATGTTTCTGTCTGTGTCTCTTGGTGGACATACATAATCGTTTCTGTTGGGAACGTACCTAGGAATGGAATTACTGACTCATAGGACAGGCATGTTTAGCTATAGCGAATACTTGGACTTTATCCTAAAAGTAGAATCTGTGCTTTAGAAAGAACATTTTGACAAGACTAGAGGCAAGGCAGCATGGTTCAGTGCCTGCTGCACCTACCCAGTTAAAAATTAGATCTAAATTAAGGCAGGGCCGGGAGGAAGAAGCACAGAATGGGGAGCTCTTTAGGGAATGGGACAGGTTGGATGTTGGAGTTGAGGGGAAGACAAGGTGGACAAAAGGGGGATGATTTGCACCATTAACGAAGTCAGAGGCCAGAGAAGGAGTGAGATATTAGAGGAATTAAATGAATTTCTTTTTGTGCATGTTGAGTTAGAGTTCCTTAAGGATAATCCAGAAGAAGACAAGTTAGAAAAGTAGCAAGAACTCTGGATAGAGTTGGAAGTAAATATATTTGTCTTAGGCAAAACTGTGGGGATGCATGTGCGGGATGGCTCGAAAGAGGACATAGACTAAGAAGAGGTTCGATGTTAGAAATGTTTCCATACTGTTGGTAAGTGAAGGACAAGGAACCAGTGATCAGCCTGTAGTATCAAATGAGAGCTCTGAGGGATATAAGATAGGATTCTGGTAAAGTGGGACTCCGGGTCCAGACTACCTAAGTTTGAGCCCTGGCTTTGGTCACTTTCTAGCTGTTTTCCCTGAGACAAGTCACTTAGCCTTTCTCAGGCTCAGTTTTCTGTGAAATAGCTGTACCACGGGGATAATAAACTCATCTGCTTTGTAAGGTTATTATGGGATACATAAAAAGTGCTTAGAGTTATTGGTTGTGGTTGTTGAGAAAGTGACTTGTAAACCAAAGGGGCAGAGAGTTCCAAGAGAGAATCAGTGGTGTAAGTTCTATAGGGACACCTCAGCAGGTAAGGGCTGAAGTGTGTCCAGGGGTTGACAGCCAAGTAGAAGAGTACTGAGGGCAGAGGTAAAAGCTGTAGGCTAGTCTTAATACATTGCCTTCTTATAGTAAAGCCCACTGAATTCCATAACATAAACCATCAGAACGATCACATGGTTTGGTTGAAAGCATCTCAGGTCATTGACATGAGTGTAATAGCTTGGTTTATCTCAAGCAGTTCAAAGTGTATCCTACATTTTTCTGAATCATCCTCTTAACACCTAGGTAAGTTAAGGAAGGTAAAGGTAACATTATTCCCAATTTACAGTTGAGGACACTGAGACTAAGAGAAGTCACATGGCTCTGTTTGGCTAAGCTTGTATTAATCAGCTTTTTTATCCCATTAATATAATTTACTCATCTCTGTTTTAGCGTTGTCTAGCAAAATATTCTTCAAAAGGTAATTAAGGGATCTTCTGCATTTGGTCTCACTTGGGATGCTGGCTAAAATGCAGATCCTTTGGCTTTATTCTGGGTTTACTGATCAGAGTCTCTAGGACATGGGCTCAAGAATCAGTGATTTTGCCAGCACTCCAATGTGATTCTTTTGAAACTGTTTAGTGTGTTCAAGGAAACAGAGAAATAAATCCTCAAGTGCACATTGTTCTTTGTGACATTTTTCACACATACAAAACCTTAAAGTATTTTATATTTAAAAACTACTGTAACTAAAACTTTAGAACCTTTCCCAAACCTATTGTCTGATTTGTTGTCTTTGTGAAATTGAATAGTATCTTGGGCTTGAAAGTAAAACTGATTTGACCTATTCATTTGTGTCAATAGGACAATTTATTGGTATGTTACCATAGCGTTGCTGGGGGTGTCGCAGAGAAGCTATGGCCAGGGACTCCAGATATTTACTTTAATGTGGTCAATGATTCTATCTGCAATTACTGTTTTAGTAAACTTATAGCCTATATATATACACACATATATAATATTTATGTGTTTAATATGTATACATGTACATACATGATATGTAACACACATACATGTACATATATATCATGTATACATATATGATGTATAATATACACGTATGCAATATATATCATATATATAGCATTGATTAAAAAGAATTGCCTTCTCTATTCAGAGCTACTATAATCTGCCACATCTCCTCTGTATGGTATTTCTAGTGGGGCAGCATAAAACTCTTAGGATCAGGTGACTTGACAACTCCAATGCTAGGGAATAGACTCGTTTAGAGCAAGCCCATATCCAGTGAGCGATGGCTCATAAGCCACTTTTGTCCCCGTTACTTGTGGAGGAGGTGGAGTTTTCTCTGTAAGTTGGCATCTTGTCTGTCTGGTTCTCTGTTTTTACCTCTGGCTGCCAGCAGCTACATAGTAGGGACTCAACAAACACTTGTTGAATGAATGAATCCACTCAGGTCTATTTAGGAACTGTCAAACACAACCCACTTAAAAAAATTATTCTATCCTACCGCTAGATAAATAGAAGGCACTAACAAGTACTTGATGATTAATCGAATGGGAACTAGAAACAGAATCTAGTTCTGTGGGATTTTCCCTCCTGCTTTTCTTCTTTATCATTGACTCTTAGGGTTAGAAGAGGTCTTTATCCCCACTGGTTCTGAAGTTCTCACTGCAAGGCCCCTGTTCTTTACTTGGCATTATCTCATAGAAATGCACACTAGTCCTAAGTTCTGTACATCCCTTTGCTTCCATGCCAGTAAATGAAAAATTTCACATTTATATTTTATAATCTCCACTGTTAGGTTTTTAAAGAATATAGTCTTTACTTCCTTTATAGATTCCCTTAGCACCTCACTTAGGTACTTTGCACAATGGAAGTTCTTTTAATCCTGTTTCTACTAACTTGATTTCAAGAGTGGGTCATGAACGATGGGAATGATGAGCATATTATTAGGAAGATGAGTATTTTCTTTGCAACTGACATGCCTGTCTTTTTACATATATTTGTGACACGTTAAATCTATTGAACAAAATAGTTGCTCTTTCAGTTTCTGTTCCCTTGGAGAAATTGGAGCTGTGATTTTGCCAGCTATCAGTCCTTTCTATGCTCTGCCTTCTCCTTTATTTTTATTCAGTGTCAGCATTTACAAACCTGCCACTTTGGCTGTATCCCACAGTCAATCATATTGCCATTCTGCATGCATTTTCCTTTCTTTCTAAAGATAGAGGGAAATTATCTCTTGACTAGGGAGATTTATAAACCTAGCAGGTAGGCAAATTAATTAATAATCTGGAAATCAGAGACGAACGTGAGTGTTCCCCAGAGGTTCTTAGGCTGTGTTATCCAGTAGCTCATACAGATTACTGACATTCTTTTCCTGGCTCCTTTTGAGTCCTTGGGTGAAGTCATTTGTCTTTCTTAGGCTTAGTTTACTCATTTAAGAAACTGTAATAATTAGGGTGATTTTTGTTTTCCTCCAGAGAGGGTATTTAGCACTAAACCAATATTTTTCCTCCTTTGTGCTTGTTAAAGATTTCTATCTATTTATCTATTCTATCTATTTATCTTTCATTTCTATCTAAGAGGCAGAACATCACAGAAGGTTTGACGCATTCAGACCTAACTTTTAGTGAAAGTGATTGGGGTAGAGGAAAAAATCGAAAAGAGGACTTTAGTAAAACACACAGTATTTTCTTTTATCTGTAGGATCCTGAATAGTTCTTGTGACTATGCAAAAATGCCTTCAGATCTGTTATCTAATTTTGTCTCTTTCTTAAAACAATCCTATGAAGTATGGAGATTCTGGGCTATTGAGTTCTCATAGTCTTGGATATTCAAATTGGATAACAATATCATGTTACTTTGTATTTTAACACAACACACTGTAACAGACAGGGCTGGTTTTATATCCCGCCTGTCCATTAGGGTGAGGGGCTGGGTAACTTCTGGCCAGATCCCTCACTTCTCCAAACCTCAGGTTCCTACAGTAAAGTGAGAATAATTCCTATACCAGAGAATTTTTGTAAAGATTGAGCATCTGACCCATAAGTGCTCAATAAATACCTATTAACCCTCTCTTATCTTCCTTTTCATTTACAGCATGAGGATGGTTTTCTTAGAATTGATTTACAGATTATGAAGAGCAAACTCTACTGAGAAAAAAACCCAGTTCATTTCAGTATATCATTCAGAGAGATGTACTCAAGATAAAACTAAATTGTGCCTCCTACCTTGCCCTAGATTTGATCACCTGATAGTAGACTGGAAAGATACCTGCTTGCTCTGTAGGTAGCCATTTCTACAAGCCCATGACCTAGGAATGTTCCTTGTGTCAAACGAAGCATTGAGGAATAGAGTATTTGCCAGAGGCTCTATGTTCCAGAGCTCTGCGGGAACTGTAAAGTTGAATTTTACATTTGAGTTTGTAAGTCCACATAGACTTTAAAGATTTAGTTTTGGAAGGGAAAAGAAACAAGTAAGACAGTCATTACTTGAATTCTGAAATCCAGGGGAATAATGATTTACTGGTATTTTGATAATGGGGCTTTGATTTTTGTGCTTTATCATTATAAAGGGGTTAATAATGGAGCAAAATGTTTACTTGGCTTAAAACTGAACTAATCCCATAAGAAGGTGAGGAGGGTAAGAGATTCCTTAATGTGGTGTGGAGAATAAGAATCAAACTAAGTTTGGAAACATCAGGCAGTTGCCACCCCCTGCAGCCACCCCTCCCCCCGGGCTCCAAGGATTGTGAAGGAGCCCTTTAAGTCTTAGAAGGAGATAAAGCCCCATGGAACTGTCTGTGGGATTTATGGTGGGCTGGGAAAGCTTCTGGGCTGTGGCGAAGCTTTTCCATTCAGAGCAGGCTTCTTTCATAGACAATATTAGGTCACACGGAAGCTCGCTACCCCTTACTGACCTTTTCACACAGAGGTTGGCTGGGCTGCTCAAAAACAGAATGGGTTCCAGAAAGCCAGAGCACCTGTCAACCTGTAACCTCAGGATATGAAGACCTTGGGCATTTGGGGTTCTGAACAAGAGAGAAAGGAGGAGGTTGTATATTTTGCAAGTTTATTCTGGATACTAAACTCTGTGTGATGATTTGTTATTTGGTAAATATAGCAGAGACCACTTTAGTTCAGACTTCCCATTCCTCCTGCAGCTCTAAGTCCCTGAACTTCTCAAAATAACATGTGATTTCTATATTTCCTAGAGTAGATGACAAAGACATTGAGGCTTGAATCTACTGTCCTAGGCTCCACAGTGACTTGGTCTCAGAAATGGGGATGGAGGCCAGGTTAATTCATAACGTCTCAGTCACTAGCATTCTGTTTCAGGCAGAAAAGTAGCACATAAAAGTGAAATTATTTTATTTGGAAAATGTAGCAGACTCCCCAACATCCACTTAATTTTTGAATCTGCCTCTGTAAAGACTTTGGAATCCTTCAAAGAGGACCAGAATGTCGAAAATAGGGATCTGTGTCGGGGAAGGTGATATCCGTTACAGGTTAACACTGGAATAATCAGATTCACAGCCAGGAGGACTGCTCTTTTAGGAGATGGAAAACACAACTTCCTGTTTCCCCCCGGAGAGTTCCTGAACGCTGAAGGGGTGATCTAAGGAACCCTGCTGGGACAGGATGGTGGAAGGAGCTGGGATTTCTGTGTGATAAAACAACAGCCTTTGTTTGTTATCACAGCTCTTAGCATTTTCCTGAGGATGAAGGCTACTCATCATAGAAACCTGACCACATCTTAACATGTGGCTTCAAGTCCAGTCAGCTCTTGGGGATCTTATCAGAGGTGTTTGGAACATGTTCGTTTGTCATGCACATGCTTCTCTACCTCTTCTTTTTTCACATATCTACTTTTCCCACAGTTCAGAGGCAGAATTTCTATCTCTTTGAAGGTCAGAGGTTACAATGACAACACAAATGCCTGAACTGAATTAGGACACAGAAAGAGAAAAATGTTCAAGCAGAATGAAGGTCTCTCCTGAATTCACCATTGACATAATCTGAGAGGGGACTCGTGGGCAGCAGCGTGCTGATAAATCAGCTCTCCAGAACAAAAGGTCTGACTTGTACGCAATCGACCCATTTCTGTGGTGTGAATATTTCCACTATGACTGAATCCACAATGCCAACATGATGTCATTGAACGTAGAATTGAGAAGGAGTGTGCAAGGTGGCTCTTGCAAGTTGTACATGCCGGCCAGCACACCGCTTGTATGTTTGCATCATTAGATGAAGGGCTATGTTGGCAGGGGTATAAACCTGCCAAAGGAGGTTTCTTCTGAGTCCTCTCCCCAAGAAGCACTACCAGAAATCAGGCGATATATCAGTTTGCTACTTGTGCAGATGCTGCTTCTAGTACTTGACATCTTTGCTCCTGGAATCTTCTTAATTTTGGTTTTCTTTGGGATGCCATCGTCAGTCCTCTATTCTTCCTGATCCACATAGTCTGCCTGGAAAGGGAAGCCACTTTAATTGCTGTAATGTCTACATATTTCCATCTACACATTTCCATCTTAGGCTCCTCTCCCTAGCTTTTAGATTTTTAACTGCCTGTTGGACTATAATATTAGAAAATCCCAACGGAACTTCAACTTCTACATTTCTTTTTTTTTTTTTTTTGTCTTAAGTTTATTTGTTTTGAGGGAGGAAGGGGCAGAGAGAAGGGGAGAGAGTGAATGAGTGAATCCTAGGCAGGCTCTTCATTGTCCGTGTGGGGCTCGGTCTCCCGACCATGAGATCATGATCTGAGCTGAACTCATGACTGGACAGTCAACTGACTGAGCCACCCAGGCACCCCTCAAGTTCTACATTTCTAAAGTGAAATTTGGTACCTCTGCCCACAAAAATCTGGTTTTGCTTCCTTGACTTTCTTTCATGTAGGTGGCACTATTATCGTGCCAGTCATTCACACTAAGAATCAGGTAAACTTTACAGATTCTTTTCCCAAATCTTCATCCTTTGCATCCAACTTTTCACCAAGTCTTGACAGTTCCTGAGTATTCCCAAATATGTCCCTCCAGCCAACACTTTCTCTGTTCCTATCATTGTTACACAGGGTAAGGCGCTTACAGTCTCCCATCTGGAGTATCAACAACTTTCTCACTGATTTTCCCAACTTTAAACTTCCCATTGGATGTATCCTCCACACTGTGATGTCTCTGACCATACTTAAAACTATAGGAAATGGAGTCTAAGCTTTTTAGGATTGGATCTGAGTCCTCCATGATCAGGCAACTCTCTGGCCAAGCTATCCATTCCTTTTGCCATATTGCACCTGTAACCATGTTCCCTCCGATCACAGCTCTTTTTTTGTTTGTTTGTTTATTTTTGAGAGAGAGAGTAAGAAGGGCAGAGAGAGGGGAGGGGCAGAGAGAGAGAGAGAGATACAGAATCCGAAGCAGGTTCCAGGTTCTGAGCTGTCACCACAGAGCTCGATGTGGGGCTCGAACTTGTGAACCACGAGATCATGCCCTGAGCCAGTGTCAGATGCTTAACCCACTGGGCCACCCAGGCACCCTAGCACACCTCTTTTCTTAGTGTCTTTGTTTTTGCTGGCGTCTGTGCTATGTCCTCCCCACCATTGTTAACTCATAACTTAAAACTCAGTGTAAGCATCCGCTATTTAGGATGCCTTTTCTGATGCCACCTCTATGCTGGGTCCCTCCTGGTTCTTCCATGATATCTACCTATCGGTCTCTCCTTTCTTGTTTTTGTTTTTTACTCACTTTGCATCATAATGGTTTCTTTGTTTCCTCCATTAGACCCAGTACTGCATACTATTTACCTTTGTGTCTCTATCACCTTGTACAGTGCCCAACACACAGTAGTTAGTTAACGTGTAGCCGAATAAACAAGAAAGAGATCCATGCTATACTCTCTCTGTATCCAGTTAGCATCGTGTTACCACATAAAGATAAAAATACAGTATGCCAAGTTAAGTTTGAAATTGATGTAAACAACTAATAATGTTTCAGTATGAATAGGTCCTAAATACTACATAGGAGATACTTATGCCCCCCCCCCCATTATCCTATTATTCCTTATTTACCTAAAGCTAAAATTTAAGCACTCTGGCAGACTTAACCTAGAAAAAAATGGAGTTCACACCCAAAGAAGTTCACTTGGCCTAGGGCTCTGAATAGACTGTTCCTCGCATCTCTCAGTGTCTGTGTCAAGAGCTCACAATACTCAGAGGCCTTGCCGTACGCTTTGCTATCTGCCATCACATATGTGTATTTTTCTCTTTGATTGTGTATGTGTTCGGGCCATACAGACAGACGCTCAGAGCTTCTTTATGCATCTACCACGGCCTCTCCTGTCCTATAGTGGTTTCTTGTTGCTGGATGGAGGGCTGGGGGCGGGGGGGTTGAAACAGGAATATAGCACGGACCCTTGGATTGAGGATGAATGTAGAGCTAGCAATATGTACCTTCCTAAAGTCTATAGAATCTTGGATGTGGATATTGGGTTTTGTTAGAGGGTTACGACTGTAATAATACTCACTGTTGACATTTCTGCTCAGGCCAGGATGCCTGAGAACTGATGTTCTGAAGGTTGAGTGTGGCTTGGACAAAGACGTCATACCGTCTCCAGCCTAATGACCTTGTGGACATAGCACGTCTCCTGTTGAAGCATCAGATGACTGACGTATTATTTGGATTGAAGGAATTTTGTTTTTTCAAGTTAGAAACACCCAAGTTGTTAACAGTTTATGTTTTGGAAGGCGAAAGAGTGCATTTCTCCATGACTGGCAACAGAATCAAAATATGGCACATTTCATCTCTCACATTGTTTTCCTCCTGTCCCCCTCATGCCAGAACTGATAAGTATGGAAATTCAGCTAGGACAGTTGGGCAGAGTTGTAGATATTTACCCCATAGGAGTCAGGCATATTCTCTCAGGAAAAGCTGACTTCTAATGGCAGAGAGATTGTTTCCCTCCCACCCCCAAACCCTGAAACATTTTTGTGGCCTCGGTATCGTGATCTTGTCAGTAAGACGATGGTCTCTGATTAAATCCAGATTGAGCTGTTTCCTGTTAGCGTGCTAACCCGGAGGGCAGGCTAAGCCCTCCATGTATTACTCTCTGAGTCTGGGTTATTAGCCCCCGTCTGCCAAGGCTCTGTCCCTGCCTCCCCCACTTGGCTTTTAAACTAGAATTCAAAGGTATTGAGATATTACACACAAAACAGATCCTGAACTCTTAGAACTAAGAGTTCTGGGGCTATTGAATTCTTTTTGTGTGTGCGGCAAAAAAATTTGCTAAACTAAAATTTTAGCTTCTCCAGTCTGACCTTAAGGCAGAGTTATGTTTTCTGTTTCACTTTTCTATAATTTTATTTCAAAAGACTTCCAGTAACAAGCAGATAATTTCAAAATTTTTGTTTCACTAAAATGTACTCCACTTGAGTGTCGGAAAATTAGAACTCGTCCTCACAAACTTCCCTCTGTTCTAGCAAGTTGATATTAGGATGCTTAGCAAATATGCAGAAGACGACATTAAGCAAGTGCTCTGACACCTTAACAGGCCTTGTTAATTTTTTGTGAGAATGATTAGAGGCACCAGAGCAATTCCTATGCTTCGTTTATATTGTCATTCATGCTTATTCATTGCATTTAGTGAATAATCTTTTTCTTTTTTTTTTAAATGTTTGTTTATTTTTGAAAGAAAGGGAGAGGGAGATAGAGTGTGAGTCAGGGGATGGTTGGGGGCGGGGCAGACACAGACTCCAAAGCAGGCTTCAGGCTCTGACCAGTCGGCATGGAGCCTGATGCGGGGCTTGAACTCATGAACCACAGGATCATGATCTGAGCTGAAGTGGGATGCTTAACAGACTGAGCCACCCAAGTGCCCCAGTAATTCTTAAAATCTAAATAATTCAAAGTATTTTATTAGCTGTTCTCTTAGCTCAAACCTGGTTCTTCCTAATGTACAGACGCAAACACTGAGGGATGAAAACCATTCTGGAGATGTATGGGGATCAGGCACGCATATTGAGATTTTTTTTCCAGAGGAAAAGGAGGACCAAAAGGAAGAGGCTGGGTTAATGAGTAACAGGATTCAATTCCCAAGGGAGAGCCTTGGCTTCCTGCCAACTCTGCTTTCTGGCAGGAAAGTGGACCCACTTCATCAGGCCCTTCGACAAACATTTTTCTGTGTGTGTGAATTTTTGGCTACATCGTTGCTCAGGGAAAAATCCGTTCTTTTAAATAGCTTTTACTTTTCATAAGAAAAGATGTAAAGTGGAATTTGCCTTGTGAGTACAAGAAGAACCCTCAAATCGCAAAATTGTTTGGTAAGGGAACATTGTCACAAGGTAAGGAAGCTTGATTTAGAACTTGAGCTTGACTATCCCTGGAGAATGAGAAGCCATTCCTTTCATCGTTGTTAACATTTGACCCTGAACCTTATTTCTTAAACTGCTTTTTAATATTATCAGGCTGATCATTTGTTTGGGACCAGATCTTTTGAAAAGACAGAGTAAAACATAGAAAACACCCCTATATGTTGGTATTAAGAAAGAAGTCAAAGGGATAGAGATGTTTGAAGATAAAAATTAACATTGTGTTTCATAATGTCTTTTTTTAAAAGTGAAAAGTGGCAAAAGTGAATGATGGTTTAAATGCATCACAGTGACTTACTAAGCTAATGTTTTCCAAAGTACGTTGATTCTGACTGATCTGTAAGATGCGGTGAGAAGTAAAGGGAAGTCCATTTAGAAGGATCATGTATCACGATCACATATCCCTCTCTTAGCGTTTCATGACGTGTTAGCATGTTGAAGACTTTAAGAAATTCTGTCGTAAAGAAATGTATTTGACTTTGGTTTACTCTGTAGTTCCCAAACTTGACCACAGGACCTTTTGTTTTAGAACAAGTGTTTTATAGCACCCACTTAGGACAACACCATACTAACTAGTAAAACAAGAAATTAGACTTTGAAATCATATATCCTTTTCATTTATAGTTTCTGCTTCAAGTGCATTGACACTCCCGTGAGGATACTATTAGGCCTATTTTCAAACTACATATAGAGTGATAAAGAACGTTATCAGTCTGTGATCGGAGTCGGGGCGGAAGGGGCCTCGAGGCCTACAGAAATGTTCGGTATCTTGCCTGAACCAGATCCCTCCCTTGGTAAATGAAAGCATCCTTCGAGAGTGAAATAAAGAAATAAAGTCATCCACTGTGGAAGCTGGAGTCTTAATGTTAATTCCTGTTAGCAGTTAGATGTAATGACATTCCGCTTTTCTAACCCTTTTCTAAAAGCGATCGCCACCACGTCGGGCCTACTGGAGGCAGTCTTGCCCACGAGTTTCCTCCCAGTGGTTTTGCATCTGACAGGCCAGGTGAAGAGAAAGCTACTTAGCGAGCACTGTGCAATCACTTAGAGAAGCAGTTCCCTCTTCTTTGCTCCTCTTCCTTAATTTTCACGCGTCTGGTTATTTCAATTCAGGAAAATCTGACATACAGCAGTTCAAACTTACAACTCAGAAAACCTGCCTAGCGATTGTTTGCATTGCTGACAGTGATTATTTGCTTTAGCAAAGGATCTTCTGGGTAGGTCGCCTTCGTGCTAATGAAGGACAAATTAAGCTGAAACTTGCATCTTTGTATCATTTGTTAGGCACAGATTTATTGCAGGATGTAAGGTCCAGCCCTGTTTTTCTTCAGTTTCCTTCTCTTCCCTCCTACTCAGTGTTCAAGCTCTACGTATCTTTATCAATAATCAGTTCTGAGGTTTTACGTCTGCCAGGGTGCAGTTGTCCCTGCCGGTATTCAGTTTCGTTCTCATGTGATAACTCCTCCTCAAGAGCACGTCTTTTCTTGTGCTTCGCAAGTCTCCAGAAAGCAGGGATCATACACCCGCCCACCCTTCCCATTACTCCCCCGAGGTTAGCCCAGTGCTGTTTGGTATAGCCACTTCTTGGTCAATAATGTTGATTGCCTGATGTCGAATCAGGAAGGATATTGCTTCTTGTGGACTGAAGAACCCCGGATCGTGGTCACATCTCCATAGATATTTGAATAGACTCCTCATTTTTCAGCTTAGCAATATGTCAACCGACTCATGTAAATCCTAAAAATTTAACAATCAGCTCTCCAAAACCAGCCGGAGTCAGCTCCAGCACGCCACTGTAGGATCTGTCTTTTAGAATGAGTTTGACAACTTGCCATGGTACAGTACAAAGGAGATGATTGATAACTTTTGCTAAACTTGATCCCAGGGTCAGAGAAAACATTCTTGATAAAATAGGCCAGCAACCTAGTTCTTGACAGGGGATTAAGTAGAAGCAAGTGTAGCCACTATGAAATAAAGCAGCTCGAGCCCCGTCACCACCGCCTCACTCTGCTACGCCCACGGGTGAGAGGATTGCTTTACGTGGCTTGTAGGGGAGTTAAAGAGGAGCATGGAAAACACGATCGGCTCTGCTCCCACCATTCCAGCGATTGTGGCTTTCCTTTAGGGAGACTTTTTGCTGATCATAATCATGAATTTCTTGTGCAGGTTGAAGGGGACCAGCTCCCTCCAGGACATACGGTCAGTCAGTATGAGACCTGTAAGATCAGGACCATAAAGGCGGGGACCTTGGAGAAGCTCGTGGAGAACCTGCTGACGGCTTTTGGGGACAATGACTTTACCTACATCAGCATCTTTCTGTCAACGTACAGAGGCTTTGCCTCCACCAAAGAGGTGCTGGAACTGCTGCTGGACAGGTAAGAATTGAAAGGAGTTTGAGAGATGACAGAAGCATAAGAAAGGCCTTGAGCAGAGTGGAGGCCTGAGTTTCTGAGTCACTGCACTCGGTAAGCTGAGAGAGCTGTATGAGAAAGGACTCACTAGAAGGAACAACCACGGAACAAGTGGCATGAAGACCTTTCAGGAGCCACGTTGTGGTTTACTTCTGGTAGAAATACCTTAGAAAAATCTATAAAACATAGGGGAGTTCATGCCATAAATCTACACTCCGTTGTACATAGATCACAGTTACTGTTTGCCCCCTAAAATGTTCTCCATATTTTAAGAATTTTATATTATTCTAGTAAATAAGCCATTAACTAGGAATCTTATTAGGTCGTTGGGAGAATTAAATATGCTAATATGTGTGAAGTATGGAGCCCAGTATTAGATCCATAGAAAGAATCGAATGGATTGTAGCTTCAATAATGGCGGTGGTAATATTGCTAATAATCACTGTGCACTGACTGCTCTTTGAATATTATCCTCGGTTTATGTTGTTAGGTCATATGTTACAGATAGCAGAGCGGTGTATGTTATATTTCACACACCCAAAATTCTGTTTCCCCCCCTTATTTTTGCTTTATTTATAATTAAACTTGATCTTTTAGTAAACTGTTATCAAATTGACTTGATACTGGGAGAAACAAAAACCATCAGCCAAACAATTGCTTTAGAGACAGGAGAGTTCTCATTTAAGTCCTTATATTTTGGGGTTTCCTGCATAAGAAAGGAAATGAGATAGGCTGTTTTTGTTGGGATAGTTGAATACTGACTTTTAACTAGGTTTTTACAAAGTTTTGGAAGCGTCATGTGCTTATAGAAGGGTATAGAAAGAAACATTTCTGTTTTCTCATACTGCTACATTTCCCCAAATATCTTTTATTAGGCTTTTAAAAAAAATTGTAGAAGTAGAAAGACAAATTAGACCATAATCTAATTAGGCAGGTAACACATATTAACATTTTAAAAACAGAAGTATCCGTGTGTATAGCAAAAAGTTCCAACAATTCAGAAAATTATAAAAAGTAAACAGTTTTCATTCCTCTTAGATAATCACTATAAATCATTCCTTTTGTATTCTTCCCCAAATTTTCTGGGCTTATATGCATATACATATATATGCATTTATATAAACTTATATAATATTTATTCATATAGTATTTATCAAAAGTATCATATTTTTATATGACATAAATAGAATCATAGTAGAGTCTGTTCTGCAACTTTGTATTTTTACTTCTCTGTTTTGAAGATTTTTTATTTATTAAGAGAATTAACATATGTGAAAGGCTTAGAACAATGGCCGGCATATTGAAAGCTTAAGAAATGTAAGTTATTTCAAAATCACATAGCGATGGAGTTACCATATTCTTTTTGGTGGCTTTATAGTATTTATTGAATAGATTATTCTATGAATGGACAGTTCAGTTCTCTCCAGTTTTTAAATTTGTTTTTAAAATGTTTATTTATTAATTTTTTAATGTTCATTTATTTTTGAGAGAGAGAGAGAGAGAGAGAGAGAGAGAGAGAGAATGGGGGAGGGGCAGAGAGAGACGGAGACAGAATCTGAAGCAGGCTGCAGGCTCTGAGCTGTCAGCACAGAGCCCGATTCTGGACTCAAACTCATGAGCCCTAAGATCATATAACCTGAGCTGAAGTCAGATGCTTAACCAACAGAACCACCTGGGTCACTCCTGTTTTTAAAATTTTTAAACAATGCTTCAAAGAGTGATAGATATTCATCTATGTTCCAAGTAGTTGTTTGAGAATTCTATACGATCATTTCAGAGAAGAGTGACCGATTATGGCAAAATATATAAATATCTTAAAAGGTGAAAGATACTGCTAAATTGCCCTTCAGAAAGTCACACCAACTACACCTCTGTCCTCAGAGAATGAGCAGCTTGTTTCCTCTCTTTCCCCGCACCTTTGAGAACTGTGAATATTTCCACCTCTGCCCTTGAAACCATCTCTACCGTCATCTGTCCATTGAAAAATAGTGCATTGTTTTCAAGTTTCTTACATTTGAAAGTGAGGTTTAGCATCTTTAAAACATTTACTGTGCCTTTGTGTTTTTTCGTATGTCTTTTCATATCCTTTACTTATTTTTATTTGGGACTATTGTCATCTAATTATAACTCTTTAATATTATGACATTAGTTTTTTGCTTATCATGTGTTGGAAATATTTTCCTTGTTTTTCCCTTGGTTTTAAAAGTTGTTTATTAATATTTATCATGAAGACATTTAAAAAAATTTTTATGTGGTCATATCTATCCCTCTTAAATAAGGCCTTTAATAATAAAATTCTCTTCCAAGGTTATTAAGATTATTGATACCAGTGGGTTTTTCTCAAGTTATTTTCCTCATAGATGCAACGTAGAGTGAAATCACTTGAACCAATGGTTATTCATATGTTCATATTCAGAAACATTGAAAAATGCCTATCCTTTATCATACATTGATCTGGCTGTGGTAACTCCGGACTTCAGCATAGATAGGAAGATGTGTACTTTTTTTGTATGCACTTAAAATGTTAAGCACTTAAAAATGTTAAGCCTAGAGTATAAACTTATGGGATTAGTAAGTCATTTCTTTCACAGTTTGTTTGCTTGTATAATATCAACACCTATAAATAGAATTTGGAGAATGATATGAATTTTCTTTCTATCCATATATATAGAAAGGATGCAGTATATGCAGTATAGTGTTGGCAGACAGTATGAGGAAACAGGTCAACACATCAAAAACTCCTACAAGTTTTCTTTGGAATTGACAACCTCTTCTTTTTATGGGTAGCTCTACTGATAATGGGCCACAGATGTCCACAGCCAGTAAAGGAGTGCACGTGAACTCCAGCTGTTCATCAAAAATAGTGGCTATACACACAGGAACTGGAGTGTTTAGTCTGTGCCTCACGTACATCCAGCTTTTATTTGATGATTTTTTAAAACCTCTTTGTTCTTTCGTAGGAAGTACACAGTTTTTGATTTTTAAAACATTAACTAGATGACAGTTATTAAATAACAGAATCAGCATGAATCCAAATTACATTTAGTTCAAACCATCATTTAAGGTATAGCTGAACCAAAGAGTTAAGATTTATCTTGTCCTGTTGGATGAGCCAAGGCTTGGCTTTAAATTTTATCTCCAACTCCTGTCCTTTGCTTGCTTCTGAAATGAGTGGAATCAACAGTGCTGAATACCTATTAAATTCCTAGTACTCTGCAAGACACTATTTGGGTGAAATGGAAATATAAGGCTTGGTAGGTTTTCATCCTTGTGGTGAATTTGCTGTGAAGCTGTTGGCACTTAAGCTCCAAGGCCCCTCACTTACTTGCAGGACCTCTACGTCATTTATATTCGCAATTTCTTTCTTTTTCTTAGAGAGGACCCTTCAGATTATATATGCTGTGCAAATCCTGGTTCCACTCTCTGAGAACTTAGTATTTTACTGCAAAAGATAAGGCTCACACTCGTAAAACAAGTAGACAACCACTTAAATTTGTGTAGAAATGGAACTTAACATGTTCTGCGGAAGTTCAGAAAAATAAAACTTGCTTATTTTGCTTCCTCCATGGAAATGTGAATTTGTCCATGTAATACAAACATCAACATGAGTATTTCTTTCTCCCATTTCCCACTCACTTAGACCTTGTGACCAGATGTTAATCTTTGTTCAGTTTCAACCAAAATACAGTGTGTGAAACCAAGTGTATTTCACAGAATCTGTATTTTGGTTGAAACTGAACAAAGATTAACATCTGGTCACAAGGTCTAAGTGAGTGGGAAATGGGAGAAAGAAATATTCATGTTGATGTTTGTATTACATGGACCGGTGAAACACTTGGCTTTAAATTGGCCATTGGGAGTTTTCATGTCTGTAATTGGGAGGTAAGCAATTAAACTGCACAAACTTACCCCGAAGATGAGTTTGATGTACTATTTTTTTGTTAGTAAATTGTGGTACAGTTGTTTGTGAGTCTCTGATATAATTTTTTTATGATTTCTCTTGGTTTCTTAATAGTGGATTGCTTATCTTTTGTGAACTCAACACTGAGAAATTACCATAGGATGTGCTAATCCTAACAAGTCAAGAATGGATTGAAGGCAGATGGCTGCCATCTTTCTTTTGCCCCTAGAGGAAAGCTTTTTTGAAGTCAAACTTTGATTTTCTTAAGACTTCACTGGGTGTTTTATGGAAACCAATTTGACAATAAACTATTAAAAAAAAGGAAATAAGGAAGTAGGAAAAAAAAAAAGACTTCCAATCATGTGGCTTTTCTTGTATGGAACTTCAAATGATTTAAGATTTTTTCATTCTGTTACATGAGTCTTTGTGATTGACCAATAGGCAGTGGTTTGAAGTTATATATAGCTAATTCCATGTGTTTGCTGATATTATCTCTTACTTGCAGTTATCAGCAGTTCACCAAATCCAGTTTTCTGTGCTTCTCACCATGGCTTAGTTAATTCTAGGGCCCACAGACTTCCTTTTTAACCTAAGAGAAGTTCCTATTCACTCATCTATTCAGATGATAGTTACCAGATGTTTAATATGTATCACATACTGTACTGTACAGGTGCTGTGTATAAGGTGGGCAAACTGGTCATGACTCCTTGTTCTTCATACTTAATGACTAGTGAGGAAGAGTAACATTAAATCACCATACAAGTCAATGTGTATAATTAAAACTGATATAATCCTTGGGACATAAGAACTAGATTCTGTAACAGAGACCTTAAGAGAGGATGGGGGGGTAGATATTACCCAAACAAAACTGGTTGTTGGCCAGTGATTTGGGAGTGTTTAAATAGGTCACTGCTGGGTCTGTGTGTCTGGAGTGTTTCTGTTTATTTGATGCACTCAGGCCAGATCCACCAACCTGAGTCTTCTGCTTCCCAAAGAGGACTCTTCTTAGAGGACAGGGGTACAGTAAGTGAGAAAGCTTGGGAGGATTTATGCAAATATATTATCATTATGGAGATAGTAATCTTAAATCTATACTTTATGATACCTGGGGTAGAAACACCTTCATATGTAAACTAGGATGTACCAATAACCAGTAAGAATGGAGCTGATCTTATGAAGTGAAGCCAGTTCCTCCACAGCACAGAGTCAGTCAAATATAAAGCTGGACAAAATAAGTGAGTCAGAGGAAGACATACCATATTATTTCACTCATATGTGGAATATAAGAAAACAAATAAGCCAAAATAAAAGATGAGAGAGAGAGAGAGAAAAAAAAAAAACAGACTCTTAACTATAGAGAACAAACTGATGATTACCAGAGGGGGAGAAAGCGAGGGGAGGAATGAATAGGTGATGGGAACTGAGGAGGGCACTTGTGAGGACCACAGGGTGATGTATGAAAATGTTAAATTACTATATCGTACACCTGAAACCGATAGAACATTGTATGTTAACTAACTGGAAAATAGAAACTTAAAAAAATATGAGGCTTGAAAACGTTTTATTTCCATAGATTTTGTCATAATGGCAAATATGTTTCCCTTTCCTTTAAGTGTTTTAGGATGCTTTATGGGAAAGCAATTTTTCTGTCTTTTAGGGATGAGATTCATGTGTGAGGCATAGAGTGTAATGGTTTCAGGAGTCAAAAATGAATTTGATTCCAGTTTTGCACTCCTGATTTGCTCTGCAGCATTGGGCAAGTTACTTTATCTAACTAGCCTCAGGTTCCTTATCTACAACATTAGAATGAATAATGACCCTAATATTTATAGGGTTATTATGAGGCTTAAGCTTGATAATATAAGTTCTTAGTATAGTGGCTGGCAAAAATGAAGTGTTTAGGAGATTAACGTTAGTTTTTTCTTTCTTCTTGGAACTTAATACTATTGAAATTATCTTCCTTATTTATCTTTCTCATTTCTTGACTGTCTCCCTTACTTAGTGACCATGTCTATCTTGTTCACAGCTGAATCCTTAGAGGGGAATGGTATGTGGAAATAGGTGCCTAGGAATTATCTAAATAATAAATAATGTTTATATATTATTCATGTCTATTATGAACCCTTGTATTGAAAGGCACAATAGTGAACATTACCCAGAATCTGCCTCCATTTAGTGGGATAGACAAATAAATCTAAAGATTTGTACCATTACTGTCAAAGCATTGAGGGCTCCGTTTGTACTTTGAAAGACTATTTTGGTGGGCACCTGGGTGGCTCAGTTAGTTAAACGTCTGACTTTGGCAAAGGTCATGATCTCACTGTTTGTGGGTTTGAGCCCCACATAGGCTCTCTTCTGTCAGTGCAGGGCCTGCTTTGTATGCTCTGTCTCCCTCTCACTCTACCACTTCCCCACTCACACACACACACACACACACACACACGCACACGCACACACACATACACACACACACATCCTCTCTCTCTTTCTCTCTCTCTCTCTCTCTCTCCCCCCCTCAAAGATAAACATTAAAACAATACTTTTTTAAAAAATAGGGGCACTTGGGTGGTTCAGTTGGTTAAGTGTCCGACTTCAGCTCAGGTCATGATCTCACTGCTTGTGAATTTGAGTTCCACATTGGGCTCTGTGCTGACAGCTCGGAGCCAGGAGCCTGCTTCAGATTCTGTCTGTCTCTCAGCCGCTCCATTGCTCATGGTCTGCCGGTCTCTCTCTCTCAAAAAATATGAAATAAAACATTAAAATTCTTTTTAACTTTGAAAATAGTTTTAAAAAGCTATTTTTATAGAAGTTTAAGGTTCATAGCAAAATTGTGGAATGTACAGAGATTTCCTCCTGTCCCCACACATGCCCACATTGTCAAATCCTCCACCAGAATGGTACACTTGTTAACAATCATTGACACATCATTTTCACGCTAAGTCCATAGTTTACATTAGGATTCACACTTGGTATTGTACCCTCTATGGGTTTGAACAAATGTGTAGTGACATGTATCCATTATTAAAGTATCATACAGAAGAGTTTCACCACCCTAAAAATCCTCTATGTCCTGCCTATTCAGCTCTTCCTCCCCTGAACCCAATCCCTGGTAATCACTGATCTTTTCACTGCCTCCACAGTTTTGCCTTTTCCAGAATGTCATATAGTTGGAATCATACGGTGTGTAGCCTTTTCAGATTGACTCCTTTCACTTAGTAGCATGTAATTAAGGCTCCTCCATGTCTTTTCACAGCTTAATAGCACATTTCTTTTTAGTGCTGAATAGCATTCCATTGTCTGAATATAATGGTGGACAAACTGCTCATGACTCCTGTAGTCTTCATTTTCTCTCAAAAAATAAAACATTAAAAAAAGGAAAGAAAAGGCCATTGTTATATCCAAGGCCATCTACGTTTTCTTCTATGTTGTTGTCTAGAGGTTTTATAGTTTCATGTTTTACACTTAGATCTATGATCCATTTTGAGTAGATTTTGCAAAAGCCCAAGGTCTGTGTCTAGATCAATTTTTTTGGTATGTGGATATCCAGTTGTTCATTCATCATTTGTTGAAAAGACTATCTTTGCTCCATTGTATTGCTTTTGCTCCTTTGTTGAAGATCAGTTGACTGTATTCATGTGGGTCTATTTCTGGTTCTCTATTCTCCACTGATCTATTTATTTTTACTAATACCATGTAGTCTTGATTACTGTAGTTGTATACAGTAAGTCTTGAAGTCAGGTAACATCAGTCCTATGACTTTGTTCTCCTTCAATATTGAATTGGTTGTTCTAGATCTTTTGCCTCTCCAAATAAACTTTAGAATTCATTTCTCAATATCCACAAAATAACTTGCTGGGATTTTGATTGAGAATGGGTTGAATATATAGATCAAGTTGGGAAGAACTGACACCCTGAATATTGAGTCTTCCTTTCCATGAACATGAAACATTTCTCTATTTAGTTCTTCTTTGATAGCTGTCATAAGAGTTTTGTAGTGTAGCTCATATAAATCCTTAACTTTTTTTGTAGATTTATACACAAGTATTTGATTTTGGGGTACATGCTAATGTAATGTGTCTTTAATTTAAAATTCCACTTGTTAATTGTTGGCATATAGGAAAGGAGTTAACTTTTGTATGTTGATCTTGCATTCTGCAGTCTTAACTGTAATCATGTACTAGTTCCCAGAGGTTTTGGTTGATTTTTTTCAGGTTTTCCATATAGATAATCCTGTCAGTTGTCCAAAGAAAGACAATTTTATTTCTTTCTTCCCAATCTGTGTGCCTTTTATTTCCTTTTCTTGTTTTTGTTTTTTTGTATTAGGTAGGATTTCCAGTACAGTGTTTAAAAGCAATGGTAAGAGGGGATGTCTTGCCTTGTTCCTGATTTTAGTGGGAAAGCTTTGAGTTTCTCATTGTTAAATATGTTACCTGTAGATTTTTATAGTTGTTATTTATCAAGTTGAGGAAATTATTCCCTATTCCGAGTCTGTTGAGAGTTTTATCATTAATGAATGTTTGATTTTGTCATATACTTTTTCTGTATCTGTTGATATATCATGTGATTTTTTTTGTCATTAACCTGTTGATGTTACGGATTACGTTAACTGATTTTCAAATGTTGAACTAGTTTTGTATACTTGGAATAAATCCAATTTGGTTATGGTGTTTAATTCTTTTTTTTACATTGTTGGATTTGATTTGCTATTTTTTTTTAGAATCTTTGCATCTATATTCATGAGAAATATTGGCCAATAGTTTTTTCATATAATGTCTTTGTCCACTTTTGGTTTTAGCTCAATACTAGCCTTATAGAATGAGTTAGGTAGTAGTCCCTCCAATCCTGTCTTCTGGAAGATGTTGTAGAGATTGATGTAATTTATTCCTTAAATGTTGGTCGATTTTACCAGTGAACCCATCTGGATCTGATGCTTTTGGTTTTGGAAGGATATTGATTATTGATTCAATTTCTTTAATATAGTTCTATTTAGATTATCTGTTTTTTCTCATGTGAGTTTTATGTAGATATGAATTTCTGATCTCTATAATATTCCTTCTCTCTGAGGAATTCCTTTTAAAATTTCTTGCAAACCAGATATACTAGGTAAAGTACCCTCAGTTTTTGTTTTTGTTCATTTGAGAAAGTCTTTATTTCTCCTTCACTTTTGATGGATAGTTTTGAAGAATACAGAGTTCTAGGTTGTTGGAGTTTTCTCTCAACATTTTAAATATTTCCATTCACTTTCTTCTTGCTTAGCCTCTGAGAAGAACTTGGATATAATTCTGATTTTTGTTCCCTTACAAGTAAAGTGGTTTTTTGTTTTATTTTGTTTGATGTGGCTTTTTTCAAGATTTTTTTTTCTTAGTTTTCATTTTCTAAAGTTTGAATCTGATATACCTAGGTGTGGTGTTTTGGGCACTTATTCTTCTTGGTGTCTCTGAACTTCTTGGATTTGTGGTTTTGTATCTAACATTAATTTGTGGGAAACTCTCATTCATATTCCTCCATTATTCCTTCAAATATTGTTTCTGTTTCTTCTCCATTTCGTATTCCCATTACACATATGTTATAACTTTTGTAATTGTCCCATAGTGCTCTATATTCTGTTTTTTTCAGGGGGGGTGTGTACTATTGTTTTGTTTGTTGGTTTGCTTTTCAGTTTTAGAATTATCTATTTTTATATTCTCAAGTGTAGAGATTCTTTCTTCAGCCATGCCCATCAATTAATGGATCCATAAAAGGCATTCTTCATTTCTATCAACAATGTTCTGATTTCTAGCATTTCTTTTTAATTTTTTAATTTTCACTTCTCTGCTTACATTATCCATCTGTCCTTGTATATTGTCTTTTTTTCCATTCAGTTCCTCAGCATGTTTTTCATAGTTAAAAAAAATTCCTAACCTGATAATTCTACCATTCCTGCTATATCTGACTTTCTTTCTGATGCTTATTCAGTCTCCAAAATGTGGTGGGTTTTGTTGTTGTTGTTTTGTTTTTAGCTTTTAGCATACCTTGTAATATTTTGATGAAAGGTGGATGTGACATACCCAGTAAAAGGAAATCAGTCTTTCATAATGTACTTGTAATGTGGAGGAAAGAGAAGCATTCTATAATCTTATAATTATAACAGTGAGCCTGTACCCCTGAACCATGAACTTCACCAGTGCTTCTTGGTTGCTTTATTCCTTTTTCTCCTCTTGTCCCTTAGGGAATGGATAGCGAAGGTGGGGAGACCTGGAGATGAGTATTTCCTTCAGCAAGGACTCCCCTAGGACCTTCAGGGGTTCCTGCAGAAGTTCCTCCCTTGGACTAATATCCCCTCTCACCCCTGTCCACACATGACTTGGAACTGAACTAATGTTTTCCTTAAAAAAAGAGAGAGAGAGAGAGAGAGAGAGAGAGAGAAAGGTAGAGGAAGGGAATTAGACTCAAATAATGTACCTCTGCTGTGGCTGGGCCCCTGACACTGTCACCTTCCACCAGCCATGTTTTCTCAGGATGGATTTTTGCTGTTTGGCTCTCAGTACCGCCCTCAGCTGAAGTGGGAAAAAGCAACTAACAACCTATCAGCTAGCAACTAAGGCTAGAGAAGGCTAGAGCTGGGTATTTTCTTTTGTCTGGATAGATGAGACTCTGGAAAATAGTTGTCCTATGAGTAGATGTTCTTATGAACAGAGACTCTGGTGCATTTCAAGATGGTTCCTTTTCACCTTCTTGTGTTAGAAGTACCAGGAGACATTTTTCTGATAATTTCAATGGGAACCTGGTCAAATTTGTGAAGGTATAACTCACAAAAGTGTGGCAGCCCATCTGTGACTGGGTCCTCCTGTAGTTTCTTTTTCTTAGTCTTGTCCACACTGAGTGTCCAGTAATTCATCAATTGCAGTTCAGGTTTTCCTACCCTGGGACTGGTTCCCATGGGGATTTCTGCTGCAATAAGTTGTGATTCATCGTATATACCTGTCTGTCTCTTCAGTTACGAGGAGCAATGGTTTGCCCTGTGGCCTTACTTTTCTGATGGATCTGAGAATAGTTGCTCATTTTCCAGTTTGGTCAGCTTTTCATTTGTTAGGATGGAGTGGCCATTAGTAAGCTCTTTGCATGCTGCACTGGAAACTGAAAGTTCTTTTTGCCAATTTTTGAATCATGTTGTACAATTTCTTACTGTTGAATTTTAAGAGTAATTGTATATTTTAGAAAATAGTTCTTTATCATATATGTCTTTTGAAAATATTTTCTCCCCCTTTGTGGCTTTATTCTCATTTTCTTGAGCATATGTCTTATGAGTGGAAAGCACATTGCTGGTTTCTCTGCTCAGCATCACTGGCCTCTTTATTTCCCCTGGAAGCTGTGAGGTGGTCATAGTAAACCTTCTCTTAAAAGTTTAGAACACACCTACATTTAGCTCTCAAATGCTTTCTTAGCATGAGGAACTAGGTAAGTGTTTTGAGATGTTAAACGTTATTTAAAAATAATTTTTAAATTTAGTTCTGGAATTAGACTATGTGCTTGCCCCAAGTTCCTAGGTCCTGCTTGCCTGCAGTACTCATGAGGTTCCATTACTTCCTTCTCTTTTAGTGGGAAGCAAAATTTCTAATATCTTCCCTCTGCTCTTTCAGGTCCAAGTCCAGAGAGTTATGAGCAGAGTGTTCTGAGGAGCAAATTCTGGAATCTAACCTTAGACTAGGGCCTCAGAGCATCTTAACAATGGGAACCATAAGTCAATGCCAGGTGCTGATCTCTTACAGCAGTAACACTTAAATGTTACTCTTAAACTCATAATAGGATTTTTCCCACACTTCTGTTTCTTCTGAAAGTTATTTAAATCTAACTTCTACCACTTACATAGGCAAGTTTTTCAAAATAATGCTGTACCATTCTCTTAATTTATTTTCGTAACTCCCTTCTCCAACTCACCACAAAATCAAGTGGAAGCAAATACAGTGGCTCACCTATTGAGTCTTTTGTCCTACCAGCCCTGAAAAAGTTGAGATTTATGGGCCAGTTGGCTCCAGCACGCTCATCCCATTCATAAAGTAGGAAAGCTTTCAGGAAATCCTAGCATTCCTTTGTTTCCTTTTTCAGTTTAAAATATAGACAATACTGGACATCCTGCTAGGGTGAGAATTTCTTAGAAAACAAAAGCCAATTCTAAGATTTGTGTTGTGGCAATGAATTTAAATAGATTTTCTCTTGATTTGAATGTTGATGACCCCACAGGCAAGAGCATTCTTGGATGGTATAGATGTTATGGATTAAAAAAAATAAAGACAGCTTGCTAGAAGATAAATCGGACTTAGATCTTATTTCCTGTGACTGTTAGGAAGATAAAAATATTTGCTGAAAGAAAAGAGGATTATAACAAGGGCTTTGAGAATCTTTGGGTATCAATGCTTCTAACATTGAAAAGAGAATCGAAAATATCCTTCTTGAAAGGTCCTGTACTCTTGCTGTTTCATGATTTATCAGGTGGAGAAAAAGAGTTTAGCTCATAAAATGATAGAAGATATAACATTTGTGATAATTTACATACCCATCTATGGCAGGCAGAATGATACCCCCTCGAAGATGCCCAGTATTAATCCCTGAAATATGAATATGTCGGGGTTCAGGCAAAGCAAAATCAACATTGCTAATTGGCTCACCTCAAAATAAAGAGATCATCTTGGATTATTTGGGTAGCTCGAATGTAATCACAAGGGTCCTTAAAAGTGAAAGGTGGAGGCAAAAGAGAGAATCAGAGAAAAAGATGTGAGGATGGAGACGGGATCAGAGAGATTCTGTGCTGCTGGCTTTGGAGATGGCAGTAGGGGACAGTGAGCAAGCACTTCAGGCAGCCTCTGGAAGCTAGAAAAGGCAATTAAACAAATTATCTTCTAGAGAAGATAGGAGTCTCAGCGCTCTCCTGGAAGACTCCTTTCCTCCAGAAAGGAACACACAGTCCTGCTGAAACTTTGTGTTGGATTTCTGATCTATGCAACTATAAAATAATAAATTTGTGTTTAAGCCACTGAGTTTGTAGTAATTTGTTGTGGCAGCAACAGAAAACTAATACATCAATAAAATTTTTGGTCTAGTAGAGAAGTTGTTCACAGTTTGATAAAAATAATGAGTTCTTGTCAGGGAGATGGACTCCAAAAATCTAATGCTCAAGGCTGCTCAAGGAAGTGAGGGTCAAGTGTTCATTCACCTTTACCTTTGTTCTGCTCAGGACATCATGCCCTGATCAGCCGTGGCTCACACACTCAGCGCTGGGAAGCATGGCAGGAAATCAAAGACAGGGCTTAGCCTCAAAATGACAAACACTGTTATTCTTTTCTCTCTGTAGCCACGCCCTAGCATTATGTTAACCAGAAAAATTTCATTCCATACTGTTTTAGAATTACATCCAACCCTAATCACTTGAGGGAAAATGAAGTAAGTTCTCCTCCTCGCTGGGTTGGTTGCCTTTGGTAAATCTTTATTTACTTTTGCCAAAGGGCCCAGCTTTCACCCAGATGCACTGCGGGAATTCTCTGTGGGAGTGTGGTGATTGTAGAACCCTGACTTAACAGGCTGGTAGCGCTGGTTCTGTTAAAGTTGACCTTGAAGGGATGCTGTCAAAGACATCACCTCAGGTCACAGCCAAACTAGGCTAGCTTTCTTTTCTTCAAATGAGATCAAAATATATCTATGAAGTACCTTGTTTGTTTTTTTAAGTGTCACTTGACCAAGAGAGGGAGGACACATAGTTATCCTTCTTTTGTAGAAAGGATACCAACTTGCTCAGCAGGCTTTTTTTTTTTTTTAATGTGCATTTGTTTGGAAACCACAAAACTGCCAAAAAACCTGAAAGGCAGAATACGTATATCCTGAGTAGTAACTGGAATATATTCTGGTTTTCAGTCCAGCTTTGATAATCAAAAGCAGTGGTCTTGACCATTTTCTAGGTGTTGGTGGGAAGGATGATTTGCAAGCCCCTTTAGGAATCTGCTAGAAACTATGGATCATTATTCATATAGAAAAAGAGGCACATCACTAAATTTTGCATACGGTTTAGGGATTCGCAGACTTTTATAAGTTCATCCAAGTTCCCTCCAGGAAAAGGCTCCTGAGCATGGGTGATGGGACATGACAGGTAGGTGGCCGTTATGAGTCAGAGGAGGGCAGTGCTCCTACCTTATATCATGATGGGGCAAATAAGTATGGTTCTGGAAATTATATTTATTAATTTCATTAAAGTAAATTTAATGGTTTAAAAAAGGTGTATCTGAATCTTTAAAACTGAAAGGGACTGATTTTGAGTTTTATGTTTTTCTTATCACTTTTCTCTTATTTGCCTTTTTTTTTTAACATGTGTATGCATGCATATATGTGCCAGAGAGAACTTAGCCCTTGGGAATGACATATAAATCAATGCTACATTGAATTTTTGTAAGCATAGGAGAGAAAAGTAGTCCTAAAAATGATCAGATACCACAATCCTACCCTCATACTTCTTGTAGGAGGTTTTACAATGCACATTTCGTAAGTTTCCGGATGAGCTCTGCAGGCGCACCTGTTGTGGTTGGAGGAAATGAGCTACGGCCCTGTCCTGATTTGTTAAGGTTGTATTAATTCATCTTGAACCTAAGACAAATCTTGACCTGCTGACAGCCTCTGTGGTTCTCAGAGTGTTGCCTGTTCCCTGCCCCAGACCCAGTCCTGTTTCTTCTACTGTCCTTCATTGCGGCTGCACTCCTGGCAGTGTGCTAGCAAGATGCATTCACAGTTGAGTGTTCGCAACTGCTTACCTGCTAAAAATGGAGGGAGGAGATCCTGAAGAGCCGCCAAGCCTGGTGGCAGAAAACAGATCAGAGAAGAGAAATGGATGACAAGGCCTTGGAGTGGAAAATAGAAGAAACCTTACAGCAGAGGTGTGAAATCCATCACACTTAACAAATAATCTTAAATTTGGATGGAAACAAGTTATAGCAGGAGAGACCGGTTGGTGTTCTTTCTCCGGAAGAAGAGGGATTTGGTCCCTTCTTCAAACAGTTGTGGGTTGGGGTTAGGGGAACATTTTATAACCATGTAGCATTTTGTAACTGTGAAGTGCAGCAGAAATGCTAGGCATTTTTCGCTGTTAATGTTACCTTAACTGTCAGGGACTGCTATGGAGATGACGTGGAGAATCGAAGGATAATAAGGACGGAGGGCCCTTCAAAGGAAAGGCCTGGAGAGGAGGACAGTAGCTCTTTCGGAGGCTTCTAGCTTTGTCTAATCATGGCAAAAGTGCCTGGAGAACCAGATCTAATGAGTGGAAAGTGCATTGCTGGCTTCTCTGCTCAGCATCACTGGCCCCTTGCACAAAAACAGAGTTTTTGCCTTGTTGTCTTTGACCTTTGTCTTCTCTTTGGATAAGCAGCTCCATGGTGGTAACAAAACCTTTCCAAGGTAGGCTTGGTGGCAGTGACCCACTTTTGAGGTCAGATTTGGGTGGAGAAGTGCCTACAGTGAAGGATAATATTTAGAGTGATTAAAAACAACCCACTTACTGATCTGTGGGATACAGTCCACAGTCTTAATCAAAGCTTCCTTGGTGTTCCAGACATCTGCTGGCTATTTCACCCGTATCATTCTGAGTCAAGGTCAGCTTCTGAACATTTTTCTCATACCTGACCTGTGTTCCTGTGGGTCAGTTAAAGAAAAATGCCTCGGACGCTTATAGGCTGGGGTTTATTAGAAGAGCAAAGACTCCCAGAGGGCCTGGAGTCAGCAGCTTCATGTGAGGTCTCTCTTTCCTTTCCTTCTTCCTCTCTGTTCTTTCATCCACCCCCAGTAAGTTGCTTCTTCCCTTCTCTTCCCTCTCCAGCCTCTCCTTTATTTAAAGTAGTAGGTGGTATTCATTCATTCATTTAGCAAATGTTTATTGAGCGTCTGCTAAGAGCAGGCTCCATTCCTGGCTCAGGGGATACAGCAGTGAGCAAGATAAAATAATAAAACCAAAGTCCTCACCGTGGCCTATCAAACCCTCATGATCTGTCCTTGTTACCTCCGTGCTTCACCTTCTCCTCTCCCTTTGCTTACTCCCTTTGCTTCTTACTCCCTGGCTTTCCTGATGTTTCTCAAACACACCATTCTGCCATCACTCCCCACTCTGCTTGGAAGACTCTTTAGAGATCTGTGGAGCCTACTCCCTCACCTTCTGGAGGATTTCACGTCATTGTCACGTTCACGTTGGGCCTTTATCACATCTGATCACCCCTGCCTGCTTCAATTTTTTCCATTGCACATTTCACTGTCTGACTTAGTATATGTTAACTCATTTTTATTTTATTGTCTACCTCCCCTCACTACAGCACATGCTCCGTGGAAACAGGGGCTGTATCCTTAGTGCCGAGCATAGTAGCTGCACATGGGCCTTAACAAATACTCATTGGATGAAGACTGGATGGGTAAAAAGATGAGTGATTGGGGAAGTGGACGAAAAGCCCAAGGTTTCTGACCTCACAGAACATATAATCTGGCGCATCGGAGACATAAAATAAATAACTCTAGCTTGTGTGTTCTGGTGGTGACTCTGGTTCGTGTCTGCTCCACTTAGTGGCTGTGTCTTCGAGGGCCAATTACCTCAGCTCTCTGGGCTTCATTTTCTTGTTTGTGAAATATGAATAATAATAATAATAATGCCATAGAGGATTCTTGTGGGAATTAGATGAAACAATCCACATAGAGTGCTTAGCACAGGACCTGGCATGTGGGAAGCAGCCAGTAATTATTATCTGCCATTCTTATTGGGCCACTTGGTGGAATCTAGTAGGGCCTGAAATGTTCTCCAGGATTACCCCCATCCTGGTTTGGTATTACTGAGACTTTTCTGTTACAGAGCAAAAATTAGAAAGTGCCCCCTACCAGAAGGACTGTCTATCCCTGGGGACGACTTTATCTTAGGATTTCTTTGCACCACAAATGCTTCTGTCCTCTCTTCAAACACATATTAAACACTTCATTTGTTCAGATAGGCTCCAAACAATAATATGTGTCCCCTCTGGAAATAACTGTTTCCTGCTTACATATCAGCAACCAGTTAAACATTATGTTTTTTGTTTTTTTTTTCCTTCTCTGGTAGTTTTTAGGCCGCAGTAAATAATTGCTTAAGACTGTACTTTAAGAGACATCTGTAAATCTTTCTTTTGCCTTGTGATACAGGGAAAACCATGTCAAAAGTCATTCTGACAATTTGTATCTTAATTTAAGTTTTACGAGTTACCGTTTAAAGGAGGCCAATTTCTCATTGGCAAGCCTTCTTAAGAGGCTGAAGCTTTGATCTTAAATCCGAAGGCAACTGCAGAAATTGGAGGTGACACTGTTGACAGGTTTGTCTGTAGCTATTCTACTGCCATTAATTACACACACACCCCTTTTATTTACTCCCCTGGAGTAGATGAATTGCACTTGACTTTGGTTTTTGATTGGAAGCTCTGAGAGGGTCCAAGAAACATCAAAGAAACTCTCTTAATCTAGTAAAACTAACTCTCAGATGACCTAGCCTGAACATTAAAGAGTTCTTGATTCCAGGGTTGGTCTAGTTTCTTTTCTGTAAGGCGTTAATTCCTTTTAATGATAAGAAAAGTGCAGGGGCAAATTATCATCCCCTCCCCATAAAATTCCAGAGGGTTATAGGCTCTTTAATTTTATCTCCCTTCTGAAGGTCTCCTTTGTAAAACTGTATATGCATTTTTCTTTTGTCTTTTCATACTGCTTATGCCTCTAAGACCTCAGCATTAAGGTCTTAGAACTTTATTTCTTTTGTATTTCAATGTTAGATTTTTGGAATGGTCACAGCTATCCTAAAGCTCTTTTATGATCCTGGACCTTTAGGAATGAAGGTGGAGACAGGTTAAGACACTTGTATAAGCAAAAAGCTAGATGGTATCTTTGCAGCAACAAAGTAGTTGAGTAGCCTTGTAGTTGAGAAGTCTGTTTTCATGTCTGCTTGGGAAACCCCACCAGACATCCATTTGCCCCCAAACGTAACCATCAGCATGCCTTCCAGGAGCCCAGCACCATTTGAAGCGTGACAGAGTAGTGAGCTAAAGAGACAGAAATCCTGTTCTCATGGAGATTATGTTCCAGTGGACAATTAACACAACAACTAAGTTAAACAGTCCCCACAGAAGACTGTGGAGGAAAATAAAGTGGTGGTATGGGGCAGCCAGGGGAGGCCTCACTGATAAAGTGATGTTTGAGCAGAGGCCAGCAAGAGCTGAGGGAGGGAGCTCTTGGCGTGGGGGATGAGGGGAAGAGGCCACAGTGAGCTCAGAGATTCAGAGGCACCAGGATGCTTGGTGTGAATGGAGCAGCAGGGAGGCCAGTGAGGCCAAGCAGAAGTGAGTGGGTGTAGGAGAAAAGGTCAGAGGTGTCAGAGAAAGTCCTTTAGAGCCTTGTGAGGCAGGTGTGACTTTAGCCTTTCCTCGGAGTGAGATGGGAGCCACAGGAGGGTTCTGAGCCAAACAGTGCCGTGCTGTGGTTTTCATTGAACAAGATCACTGTGACAGCTGGGCTGGTGCCAGGAGACTGGTTAGGTGTCTGTGACCTTGACCTAGACCAAAGGTGGTGGTAGTTTGAGCCAGGCTGGAAGTGATGAGGAGTGTTTGGATTCAGAGTACATTATAAAGGCAGAGCCCAGAGGATTTCCTGGTGGACTGTATGAAGAGTAGCCTGGGTACCTGGACCGTGCACGCTTCACACATGCTTTGCCTTCTTATTGATGGTCCTCATTGGTCTCCAAAGTATTGTCAACCAATCCTTCTGGTCCTGATCATGAATCTGTAGACACTCAATGGCTGAGAGAGATATCTGTGGGGTCTTCTGAGTACACGTTCTGAGCAGATGGTACCGGGTTAATTAGCAAGAGCAAACATCACTCACCAGTGTGAGTTGCTTAGTCCTTCTTGACACCATCTGACTGGACCTGTGGCCTCACATTCTCAGAGGGGAGCTGTGATAGGTGCTTATGTCATCCCAACTGGCAGCTCGGCCCCGAGTCTGGAAGACGTAGAGAAAGAACACTGAAGTATGAGAAGCTACAGTGAAGACAAGGAAGAAGAAGATCAGGAACTTTGTAGTACAGACAGCTCTAAAAAGAGAAATATTAGGAGATCTTTCCCTTTCTATTGCTTGTAGCTTCAGTTGGAATACAAAAGATGCAGCATTTTACAGATAACCAGAGAGAATTAATGAACTAACATAGAATATGACAAAAACAAAGATTAAGTCTTACGTTTGGTCCCTGTGGGCCGGCAGGAGAAGAATTTCTGGATCTCTCTAGTCAGATAGGTGGAAGGTAGAGTGGCTGTCCCAGAGCCCTGCTCTCCACCCGCTGATCTTTCCTACTTCAATAAACCGCAAAGTCTGTTGTGAGAGAAGACGAGTGCATCGTTCACTCTGACGGTGGCCAAGGAGAAAGCCAAGAACTCTGTTTGTTTAGGAGAAGTCTCATTTCCCATCCCTGCCTTGCTCATGTGGGGCTGAATAAATCTTAATCTGACTAAGTTCTTATCTCAGGAAAAGCAAAGAGTGGCTGTGGAAGCCCTCTAAATAGCAGGTGCGGACAGAATGAAGAGGGCTAGGGAGGGTGCAGGCCTGTGGAAAATACGTTCAGGAGGCCAAGAAGTCCATAAGGCTGATGAGCTGGAGAAAGGAGCAGGTGGAGGGGAGGGGGGCCAATGCCTAAGGGTGCAGACTAGAACCTACCAGGATACGGTGACGGGGGACCAGATGGGCTGGCGTTCGGTCAGAGCAGATGGTGGGCTTTTATTTTTAAAAGGATTTGTAAATCCTGGGAACAAGGAACATAAGGGTACTGGGGCCTTTAATCCCATTAGTAGAGGACAAAAGTGTTCTCTTTAAAAATGTAAACCTACCAATTATAGAATTTCTATTATCAAAACTTTGGGACAGAGTACCAGCTTGTGAAATGCCAAGAAATCTCTGGATTCTTTATTGAGGGGAAGGGAGAAACTGCAGAAATAGGGGATTCGTTGTGAGTTACTAAAAAACCTACTGCTCACGAATTTAAAGTGTACGTTCGGAACGAAACAAAATGTCATATATTTATACAAAATATATATGCTTGCTTACATATGGAGTTGGCAGGACAGCTAACTGTAATTAGGGACCTACTTGTTATTTACTAAATTTTGAGTTTATAATGAAACAAATTAAAAAATTGAAGCACCTGTCGCTTTCTAAAAAGTTGTCCCCTGGCTCCTCTCCCTGTTGCATAGAAATCCTGTTCTTCAGTCCTTCTCCCAGCCACTCCTTGAGGGTCCAGAATTACTCCCATAACCCTCCTCCTCAAGGACCTCTCCTCGAGGAGACCAGACTCGTGGGCATAGCACAGAGTCGTCACTGGGCGCGCGTGGTGGCGCAAGTGTGGAGGCGACACAAGGCACAAGCAGGGCCACACGATCCTTCAGTAGAGGGAGCAGCGGCCGTGTCTCCAGTCCCCGAGCAGTCTACCGTCTTTGCAGCGCGTGATACCGGACCCTCCTGCTGAGAGGCAAAGCCCAATTTCATCCAAAGAATTTCACAGAGATGTTGGCTCTTAAGAGAAAGTTTTAAGTAGTGCGATTCACTGTTAAATCACTTTTTTGTTTAGGCTGTCTATATGCCCAATAAGTAAATATCAGCATTAGTTTTTGATGCTATTTCAGAATTATTCTTTCCTTATTTATTCCTGAAAAGTGTAGCAGTTATCTGGTGTTTGAAATGGAATACGGTTGCTCTCCAACACCACTGAGTGGGTGTTTTTGTTTGTTTTGATCCATAAAGGTATGGAAACCTGACAAGCCCAAACTGTGAAGAGGATGAAAGCCCCAGTTCATCAGAGTCCAGGACGGTGATCCGGAAGTAAGTATGCCTTCTCTCTGTGTTACAGGCTCTCAGTCAAACGTCTTATCGTAAAAGAATGTAATTCAGTAGTTTTCTTACTCCTTTCTAAGGTTGTCATGGTTTTTCCCATAATGCATAAAATCATAGAGTTATATTTTTACTGTCCAGTGATAATTCATTTATTCATTCAGTAAAAATGTATTAGGCATCTGCCATGTGCCAGGCCCTGTGCTAAGGGAAACAGCTATGAACAAAATAAATAAGTCTCAGCTCTTATGAAGTTGGTATTTAGCAGAGGGGAAAGGACTCCACAGAAAAAAGATGGCAGGAGGGCAACGGGAGGTAGATCCTGAAGGAGAGTTTAATTCACAGAGGGTACCAGGCCTGGGCTTTCTGCTCTGGTGATATTGGAGCAGAATGTGTCCCGAATGGGGTACAGGCTAAGCTTTGTAAGGAACATAAGAAGAATTTAGAAGGTTTTGGGAAGAGCAGTGCTATGGCCTGAGTTGTATTTCTAAAGGCTTTTGTGGATCTACGTGGAAAATAGACTCTGGCATTGGGAAGGGGGCAAGAATGGCAGCAAGGAGCCTTGTTAGGATGCTTACAAGGGTCCAAGTAAGGGATGCTGGTAGCATGGACTTAAGGAGGAGAAGGAGTCAGGTGGTGCTGGTGGTAGTAAGTAGTAGTGGTGGTGATGGTGGTGGGGGTGGTAAGTAGAAGTAATAGTAGTAGTATGGTGATCAGGGTGGTAAGTATTACTAGTAGTGGTGGTAGTGCTAAGTAGTAGTAGTTGTGGTGGTGGTGGTAAGTAGTGGTAGTGGTGGTAAGTAGTAGTAGTAGTAATAGTGGTGATGGTGGTGATAGTATGGTGGTGGTGGTAAGTAGTACTAGTAGTACTGGTGGTGGTGGTGGTAAGTAGAAGTAGTAGTAGTAGTAGTAGTAGTAGTAGTATGGTGATCAGGGTGGTAAGTATTACAAGTAAGGTGGTAGTGCTAAGTAGTAGTAGTGTGGTGGTGGTGGGGAGGGTAAGTAGTAGTAGTAGTGGTGGTGGTGGTGGTGGTGTGGGGTCGGGGTGGTATTACTAGCAGTGGTGGTGGTGCTAAGTAGAAGTAGTAGTAGTTTTGGTGGTGGTGGTGGTGGTGGTGCCATTAGTAGGAGTGAAAGTGGGAGCAGCTTGTAGCAGGAGCAGCCTCTGCAGAGATCTTGAAGGTGGTGGTGGCAGGTGGTACTGAGGAGGTGGATGGGGCATGCGAGAGAAAAAGAGGAGGCTGGGACACCTCCAAGGGCTGTGGTGTGAGCAACTGATACACTAGAACTTTGGCTTTATGAGATAAGAAAGACTGGTGAAGAGGAGCAGGTGTGGTGGGGAGCATGTGTCAGTGATTTCGTCATAGACGTACCAATTTTGAGACAGTTGGATGAGTCTAGTTGGGAGAAGTCTGGACTGGAGGTATAAATCTGGGCCTCCTTAGTTTATACATGACATTTCAGACTATGGGACTAGGTGTGCCCTCCTGAGAACAAAGGGTAGATAGAGAAGAGGAAGATCCAAAGACTGAGCCTCGGGTCCCTCCTTGAGAGTTAGGAAAGTAGAGGGTCCAGCAAGAGGAGACTGGAACAGAGCAGCCAGTGGGGAAGGAGAAGAAAGAAGTTGTATCCAGAAGACAAACAAAGGAGGAGTTCAGGGGGCTGTGACCAATTCTATCTAATACTGCTCAGATGTCAAGCAAGAGGAGCCTGGGAAGCAACTACTGTTTTTGCAACATGTTGGTCTTTGGTCCCCTTGACAAGTGCAGCTTTGGTGGATGGAGGTGAGGGTCAAGAGAGGACAGAAGTTTGGAGGAGTTTTGCTGTAAGAGAAGAGAAATGGGCGGGTGGATGATCTGGAGCCAAGGAGAGTTTTTTTCAGTGCGTGTGCATGTGTGTGTGCGTGTGTGTGAACTAGGTGATAGTTTGAGAAGAATGTGGGAGGCACTGAAGAAAAAGGCAGGGGTGCAGGCCACTATGGGACTGATGTTCTTGAGTAGATGAGACAGGTGCTAGCGTGCTTGAAAGTACTCTAGGTAAATATTCGTCTTGGGGCCAAAAGTCTGGGTGGTTGATGCTATGGACTCTTTTAACTCCTCAGAGGATCAAATGATGGAATCCTTTCTTCAGAAGCCAAGGGTGTGAAGCATAGAAAATTGAATATCTTTTTAAGTCCTGGGTTAGGGAGTTTCAGTATTTTATTGGATGGGCCATAACCTTCCAGAAAACCAGACACACTGGTGTAGATTTTTGAATGTCAAACGCAAGATGTGGTGAGCAGAATACATACTTTTATTCTTAGGGGGCTGGGAAGGCTTCTTGGAGGAGGTGGCATTTGAAGTAGGCCCTGAAGGAGGGTGAAGATGTTGGTGGTGGGACCAAATCAGGGACACGCAGTGTGTGTGACACTTTGGAAACAGCGCAGAACTGGTGTGGCCGCTTCGTGGTGGCGTCTGCGCCAGGGAGAGGGCAGTTGTAGAGCCGAGGCTATCACAAGGGGGTTCACTCTCCCGAGGGAGTAGGACCCTCCCTGGTAAACAGTAGACAGCCCTGAAAAGGTTTTGTAGGAGGGAACCAGTATAATCTATTAGGTGATTTGGGGGGACGGCTTACTTAGAGTGCGGTCCATGCACCAGCAGCACTGGCACCCCCTGGGAACTTGCTAGAAATTCAGGATCTCTGGACCTGGATTAGAATCTGCATTCGGGAAAATTCTTGCATGATTCTGCGCATTTTAAGGTTTGAGAGTCATGGTATTAGGGGTTTTGTTGTACATTTTGTTTATCCACAAAAACTTAACAGAAATAGTAATTTTTTAAAAAGAAGCTTTTCAAATTAAGAAAATTTTAATGTTTATTTTATTTTTGAGAGAGAGAGAGATTCAGAGACAGGGCATGACTGGAGGAGGGGCAGAAAGAGAGAGGGAGACACAGAATCTGAAGCAGGTTCCAGGCTCTGAGCTGTCAGCACAGAGCCCGATACAGGGCTCGAACCCACAAACCACAAGATCATGACCTGAGCTGAAGTCAGACGCTTAACCAACTGAGTCATTCAGGTGCCCCCCAAAAGAACCTTTCTATATATGAATATTTTTAATCATAAACAAAAGGAGAGAATTGAGTGCCACCTTGTCAGATGTAACCTCCACCTGTGACTACATTCAGAAATAAGTATGTTGTTATCCACAAATTGTGGAATTGAGTCAGATCTGGAGCTGTATCATTCAGCTAACCACCAAGGAGAATAACAGTCTGAAAAATAACCAGAGCTTTTGTGTTTCCCAGGGAGTGTTTTGAGATTAAATAGGTTTCTGAGAAAATTGATTTGTGCCCTAGATGTGAAGAATCATGCTCATTATTTTAAAGTCCTATTATAAAACCTCATGGAACTTCATTGTGCACCAGGAACAGTGATGTGGGTGAGACTCCAGGATAATCTGTTTTAAAGGGCTTTGCAGTTTTAAGCATATGAGTCCTTAACAAAGCGCTTCACAGAGAACTCCCCTGAGGGGTCCATCATCTGGGGACAATGGTCTTTTCCTAAAGCCTCACAATGATTTGGTAGAAAGTTCTTGACCCTTTTCCTCAGACTGACTTGCCTTAAAAAAAAAAATTATGCCTGCTGAAAATATGCTACTTTATCTTATAATGGGCCACTCTGTCCTACAAATGCTGGAATGCTAAAATCCCTTCTCTCTGCTGACCTCTTCCTTCCTCCCATTTTCCTGCTTTCTGGCTGCTTCCTCCCCCCTCCCCCGCTTCTCCTTTTATTATTTTTCATCTCATCTCACCATTATCTTTTTGCTTTTTCTAAAGCTACCCCTCTCCTAATCATTTCTGTGGCTGGAGACGGTCCATGCTTTGTCTTTCTGAGAGAAAATCGGGGAAGCGTCTCCTTCATTCCATGTGTAACGTACTGAAAGTTCCTCCGTCATCACAGAGCTCTGCATCTGACGTGTTAGCAGTGACTGAAAGCATCCTAATGGCTGACGCATGTGTTGGAGATCTGGCTCTATGGCCGTTCTCAGTGGGCTGGTTTTGTCCCCAGAGGATAGTTGGCAATATCTGGAGACATTTTTGTTCCTAACCTGATGGTGGGTGGGGGATGCTATTGACATCGGGTGGGCAGAGGCCAGGCTCTTTGTGCAGCATTCTACAGCGCACAAGATGGCACCGCCCTCCAACAAAGAATGACCTGCCTCTAAGTGTCAATAGTGTGTAGATAGGAAACGCTGCTCAGTGCGATGAGGCTGCAGTCCTCAAGTGAAAACCCTCTTCATTGATGAGTATCTAGAGCTGTGTGAAAATAGGAGCAGGCTTATTTGGGGATTTCTCTATTCATGTCCCGCCTTGTACTGAGTGAATCAAATGCCGAGGTGGCCCAGGAGCCAGCCTCCTAGGAGGTGAAGGGCCTTGGGTGACAAGCCTGGAGAACTCAGGTTTGAGGAGCTCTTCAGTCACTGTCACTTCCCTGCCGGATGACCTAGTCACCTCACCTCCCTCAGTTCTGTGTCGTGACCTGAAAAATGAAGTGCTCGGAATGTATGCTCTCTGAGGCCCTATTCGACTGTAATGACATCGAGGATAAAAGTTTAGCTTTCTCTTCATCTTTTCAAAAATGAAAATGAGTATCAGAAACAGAGATATGGCCCCAATATTATACTGAGCTGTTTTATTTTTTAATTTTTTTGTTTATTTATTATTGAGATAGAGAGAAACAGAGTATGAGTAGGGGAGGGGCAGAGAGAGAGGGAGACACAGAATCTGAAGCAGGCTCCAGGCTCTGAGCTGTCAGCACAGAGCCCAATGTGGGACTCGAACCCATGAACTGTGAGATCATGACCTGAGCCGAAGTCGGATACTTAACTGACTGAGCCACCCAGGCGCCCCTTATATTGAGCTTTTCAGAGGTACCCTGGACTGCTTTTGTTGGTCAGAGTCTGTGCACCCATCTTTGATGAAATAGGAAAACAAAATAAACAGCTTCTTTGATGTGCTTGTTATGAGTCATGACATCATAACTGGCCGCTATGACCTTCAGTACAGAGATGAGCTAACGCATTGTATTATGGGGTCTGGTGAGAGGGACACAATGCCTCTTGTTTTCCTTTGCCGTGAATCTGTCTCCTAGTGATTTTAGGTGGGAAACAGACAGTGGGAATTCAGTAACTTTCTAAGAAGTAAACATCCTGTTTTAGGGCAATGACTTCAGTTCTGCAGATGGGGTGCAGTATGGGTGGGGAATCACTACTGAAAAATCCTCAACTATTTGGTTTTTCTGTTTTTACTGAAAGCATAGAGCAAGGCTCACATTTCATACAGGGTTCCAAATCCCAAGATAACAATCTTCCCTGTATTTCTAAATATGGATCTAATCACCCTTTTGGAGGATACAAGAACTTAGAAGAAGGAAAACATGGACATGCACATGGAACAGTCATGAGGGAAGATTGGTTTCTAGCGCCTTGGACCACAACTGAGTAGTGTTCTTCATGAATTTCAAAAAGTATCCCACTTGTAATTCCAGTCCTGAGTGTGCCCAGTCCAGGCTTTGTGCAATATCGGCAACCTTTACAGTTATCTAGCCAAAACAAGAATTCCTTCAGTTGCAAGGAATTCAACTTCCAAGGTCTCTCCCTAGATGTTGGGATCTGCCACCCAGTGATTTCTGATGTTAGCGCCAGACTGGTGTATATATAATAAGGCATAGCATGTTGATTTGCACAATCCCTAAACTTGCCACTATTTGGAAATCAGGAAGCTCACTTCTGTGACAGAAGAAAACATCTCTGCCCACATTCATTCCACCTGTGCCCTTTTCCTCCTTCCTGCTGACACTTTTACACCATAAAATGCTATCTATTTAGAATAATAAAATCAGAACCAGATGGAAAAGGACACTCTCTGTAGTGCAGATTCATTACCAGCATTGAATTCCGAAGTGAAGAGAATGTAAAGAAGGGATATTAGCCATACAGAACCTTGGCATCATGAATCTTCATTTCCTGAAATGGACCTAAAATTAGAATATATATGTATCTATCTATCATGTATCTTTATTTATCTATCTTAATTTTAAGAGGCTTAAGACTCGTTAGGAAATGACACTTTTTAAATTTCTTTAATTACTATTGTAATGTAGAAAGAGTTGTTTCCTTTTTTTTTTTTTTAATCAACTCTCATCACTTCCCTTCTGGAGTGCTGTGTGTTGTTTTCTCAAAGTCTTTACCACGGCAGTGCTTTAAACTGTTGAAATCATTCGGCTTTCATCCCCTCACATTCAGACAACGTGAATGTCATTTTTGGAATCTTTTCCCAGAAGTTGTAAATAGTGACACCAGATTTTAGTCACCAGTAAAGAGTCGTATAAATAGTAGCAATACAAGGCATTGGAAACACTTTCAAGAAAAGGGAGATAAGTTAAAGAAGGCTGGCTGTGATTCCTTAATGCCTGAGAAAGTTTACAGTGGAAAGCATTAAATAATCTTCCCAGCGAGTTTGCAATTAATATTCATTCCAGCAAATTCAAGTACCCTAAGAAGCAGTTGAAGTTAATATGGTGGATTTTATTTTATTACTATTATTTTTTAATGTTTATTTTTGAGAGAGTGCGCTGTGTTTGGGGGTGGGGAATGGGTAGGGAGAGAGGGAGACAAAGGATCCACAGGGAGCCCAAGATGAGACTCGAACTCATGAACTCACGAACCATGAGATCATGACCTGAGCCAAAGTTGGATGGTTAACCAACTGAGCCACCCACTTGCCCTGAAATTAATATTGCCAATTTTTAACAACAGTGGGGCAAAGAAATAGAGGTAAAGAACAGAGCAAAAATAAGATTGAAACCTTGAAACTAAAAAGAAGGAAAGACTTTAATGTGAAAGGAGTATTTTTACAAAGTAAAAGTACAATGAAAGAAGAAATAGAGAAATAATATGCTATATAAAAGAAGCTGATGTTGTCTTTAAAGCATCCACAGTGGACAAACAAAAATACAACACATACTTTCAAAAGTCATTGAAATCTTGAATCAAATTGTGCATTTAAGGGAAGGGAGTAGAAATTGGCTTTCTAAAGATTAAGGAGTAAAAGAACGTTGGTAATCAGTGGTTCAAAAAGAAGAATAATTGGACATCTAAGAATCTCCTGGGGTTCTCCAAGTGTGGGAGTGCGGCAAATGGGCATCCCAACCAGCCTGTCACCTGACTTGCCCTGCACTGCAGTGGCCACCACCCTGACTGCAGTTTGTGGTGTGCTTACTAGTGGGAGACCTTCTGTTCGTGCTTTGTATCTTCTTTCACCGTCACATATGCTGTGAGACGTTGTCCTTGTCTGATAGGTATATAGATGGAAGTTTCAGAAAAGTTTGGGGCGCCTGGGTGGCTTAGTCGGTTTGACATCCGATTCTTGGTTTTAGCTCAGGTCATGATCTGACAGTTTGTGAGTTCGAGCCCCACACCAGGCTCTGTGCTGACAGTGTGGAACCTGCTTGGGATTCCTCTCTCCCTCTCTCTCTGTCTCTTCCTGGTGCTCTCTCTCTCACGTGCTCTCTCTCTCTCTCTCTCTCAAAATATAAATAAACATGAAAAAAAGTTACATATTTTGACTAAAACCAAGCAGCTAGTTAAGTGAACTCTGGTATTTGGACTCCAGTCCAGTGGACTCCAAGACCTGGGCTTCTCACCATTTTGCTCTTGGGCCTGCCATTTCAAAATGAGCGTCGGGATGTCAGGTGCCTGTGATTTTCTCCCCCCATGCATGCCTCCATCACAGTAATCAGGTTGCAGCCAGAGTACATGAAGAACTAAGGTATATTATCACGATTGTGACAAATGTTTTAGCTTGTTAGCATCCTGAGATCTTGTAATTTGGGATTATTTACTTTGCCCTGTATTGTTTTGCCTGGTTTTATTACTGAATAAATGCCCTAAGCAAGGTCCCCAGACAGCTGTTAGAAATGTGGAAGTTAGGCTTGCTTCCTGGGGCAGGAGATGGGTTGCAGGATGTGAGGAGAGAAGAAGGAAGGTCATCTTGGTCAGGCCCCTCAATCTGAGCGCCTGCTTCCTGTTCCTGGGGCCTCGTAGCATCTTTCATTACCGACGGAAACTCCATTCTAATGGTGAAAAGTATAGGATGTGTCAGCAGTTTTTCATTAGAGGCCTATTTATAACATAAAAATACCCATCTTGGACTGTGAGGAATGGGAGCTGTTGAGGTCCCTGAGAAACAGTTTTGGCGAGTGGCAATGTCCTTTTGTGACAGTAATAGCTAGAGATCAGTGACTGCTTAGTAGGAACAGTCCCTGTGTAAGTACTGTGTATCCCTTTAATATTCCTGTAATAACTGTATCTATGTATCATAATAATTCTCTGTATGTATCCTTTAATATTACCGTAATAACTCTGTGTGTTATTAGTCCTCTCTCACAGAGGAGTCTGAAGGATAGAGGTTAAAGAGCATGCCCACGATCATATAGGGAATAAGAGAAATCTGGGATTTAAATCCAGCCTTGCCCTCTACACTCTGTGGCCTCTACTTTCCCTTGGATAAAAATGAGACATTTTCTCTTAAGAACTTAGGTCAGATCCTCCTATTTGTGCTTTTTTCCTTAAAATTAAGATTTTTTAAAAACATTTTTAAAACTATTTATTTCTTTATTATTAAGAGACAGAGCATGAGCATGGGAGGGGCAGGGAGAGGAGGAGACACAGAATCTGAAGGGGTCTGCAGGCTCTGGGCTGTCAGCACAGAGCCCGACCCAGGGCTTGAACCCACAAACTGCGAGGTCCTGACCTGAGCTGAAGTTGCATGCTTAACTGAGCCACCCAGGCATCCCAAAATTAAGATGTTTTTCACAACAGTTTTGGATTTCTGTAAAAACTGAACAGATAGTACAGGAGGGTTCCCATATGCCTCCCCTTTTATTCTCACGTTAATATAGCACATTTATTATAGCGAATGAACCGATATTGACACATTTTTAACTGAAGTCCATGGTTTATTCAGATTTCCTTACTTTTTACCAGTGTCCTTCTTCTGTTTCAGGATCCCGTCCAGGATACCACATTACATTTAGTTTGTCACATCTCCATAGACTCCTCTTGGCCATCACAGTTTCTCAGACTTTTTTGGGTTGTGATTACCTTAACAGTTTTGAGGTCAGATATATTGTACGATGCCCCTTTATTGGATTTTTTTAATCATAATTAGACTGAATTTATGGGTTTTTGAGAGGAATCTTACAGAGATAAAATGCCATTCTCATCACATGGTAACAAGGACACATACTATCAACATGATTTATGACTGTTGTTGGCCTTGGTCACCTGGTTGCAGTAGTAGTTTTCAGATTCCTCCATGGAAAACATCTTCCCCCCACCCCCTTCCTTCCCATACTGTGTTATTTGGAAGGAAGTCACTATGCATCACCTCCAATTAAAGAGTGGGGATTATGCTTGTCTTTTAGGGTGAAGTATCTAATCAATGAATTTGGACAACTTCTTTGGGGAGATTTGTTATCCCATTTATTAATTTGTTTGATCATCTATATCAGTATGAAGTAGGATACTTTTTTAAGCTTTGGGTTATAAGACAATGCTAAGTTTATTTCTTGCTCAGATAGTTCCCGTTTTGGCCACTGGGAGCTCTTTTGGTGGACTCCTGTGTCACTCTGACATGCAACTGTATCACTTGTGGGGTTATTTGGTTGTTTGAGTCCTTCTTACTTTCTGGCACTACACGATGCCCTTGGCTCATCTTACAGATTTCCTGCCCCAGTCCGAGAATCAGCCGTTTCTTCAAGGAGACCCGGTTCTTTCCACTGGAGAATGGCATTAGAATCCAAGATTCTTAGCCGATGGGGCTGGGAGATTCGTGTTTACACGGATTATGTAAATACACATATTTATGTATAACATTGTGTATCTATATTGTGTTCAACAAGAGTTCTTACTGGTGCCTCCACTTCTCATCTGCTACCACATAGATCATTCTAGTCTGCTCCCCTGGCTTGTTTGTAAATTCCCTCTGCAACAGCGAGAAAAGTGGCTTCCACCATCTGCCATTTACTTAACTGTTCCATTTTGGTATACGTGTACGTTAACTCATACCCTAGTGGGAAACAACTTTACCAACTAGAACATGGGGCTTATGCATAGTTCCTTTTGCTCTAGTCCTGGGTCTTACAGACTGCCATTCTTCTTTTTTAAAATAATGAAAATAGCTAATATTTTTTGAGGACTTACTATGTCCTAGGAACTATTCTAAATACTTTGTAGGTATTTAGGCCAAGGTCTCTCTTGGCCTCACAACAATTCTCTGAGAACGCATCTGTTATTGTTCCCATTTTACAGGTGAGGAAGCTGAGGCACAAAGAGGCTAGTAAGCCACAAAACTAGGATCCTAGTTAGGCTCTCCAGAGACTGGTCACATTGGCTATACTGCTCATGAACAATGGGCATTTCAGAGTCCTTTTAGTATTTTTTCCTTTTCTAGTGTAGTATAATCAGTGACACACTGAATAGCATTTGGTGACATGGAGTTAGGACTATGCACAATAATTCTCTTCAGTTTCTGTAAATTTGCTTTCAGATGCAGGGCCCATGCATCGAGTTTGGGACCAAAGGGCAGGTGTATAAACACTCCTGTCTTTGGATAATAGGTTTCAGGCTTGTCTCTTCCTATTCTTGGCCCTTCCCCGCCCACATTTACTCTGTATTTCTGTGTGTCCTTTCTGTCACAGTCTTCCTGCTTGTCCTCCTCCTCATCTTGGAGCTTCTTCTCTGTCACTGCCTCATGGCCCCTCACTGGCTTCTGTGCCCTGTGCTTGCCTGGTGCTTAGCACTGGCTCTGGCCCTGTTTGCGGTCATTTTTCTGACCCTTGGAATCCCTCTTTCACTTTCCCTCACAGCGTTCTAATCCCTGCTCAGCCTCCGTACCAAAATGCACTCTGGAAAATGTACAAGAAAGCATCACAAGACGACCTTGACAAGTCCAGATAGTAATGTTTCCATCTTTTCCTGACTTTTTCAGAGAAAAAGAGAAACAGGTTTTATGTTTTATGTACCCTCCTTTGTCCTTTATCGTCGGGAACCATCTAGCTGGGGTCTCAGAGGCAGCCTCTGAAGGGCAGCTTTCTCTGAAGAGGAAAATCTGCTCTGTGACTAGGAGAACAAGGTGGAGGGGTCTAGCTCAGAGTCGGTGTCAAGGTCACTTTGCTTCCTTTCCCTGAAGGGCAAAGTGCATTGGCTCCCCCCTCAGGGCTTGGCAGTGTCACCTGCCATATTGATTCAAAGGCCCACCTTCCACATGGATTTTCACCTTTTCTTTATCTACATTAGGAAAAGATTCAGTTTTTTAAGACTCCCCTAACATAGAAAAACAATTTGCTGCTTTTGAAAAAAATAGTCCCATATCTTGTTAAGTAACAATAAATTATTATCTCAAATAGACTTCTGGGGAGAGAAAACTCTAAATGGACAAAGTTATTATTTTTGTCATAATCTATTTCTTGGCTCAGAGGTTATATATCATGGGAGAGATGACTTCATATTTTGAAAACTTATTAGCTTTTTACCAATTGTAGAATATTTTACTACCAATGGGATTTTAATGTGATTTAATACATATGCATTCAAATCCCTATATGTATTTAAATACCTGTGGTTTGAGCATACCAGCAGCGTAGACACTCACCTCTTACTCTGCATTGCATGCCTGAAGGTCCCCACGGTGGCTATCAGTTCTATACTTTTTCCTTATACCTCTAAGCTAAGGCATCTGTCTCGTACTTTCCAACCAGGTGTTATAAAGTGTGATTTCTGTTTGGCTAAGAAATCAAATGAGTGTAGCAAATCTCACTGTGCTCCATCCCTCCCCTCTCTTCCACAAGTATTTCAGGATTAGAAAACATTCTACTAAAGAATGAATGAATTAACCAAGAAATTAAAGAGGAAGTAAAGTGCACTGAAGCTAATGAAAATTGAAACACAACAGTCCCAAACCTTTGGGACACAGCAAAGGTTGTCATAAGAGGAAGTATAGAGATTTCTCCAGGCCTTTCTAAAGAAGGAAGAAAGATCTCAAATACACAATCTAACCTTATACCTAAAGGAGCTGGAAAAAGAATAGCAAATAAAGCCCAAAGCCAGCAGAAGAAGGGAAATAATAAAGATTAGAGCAGAAATCAATGACATCAAAATAAAGAAAAAACAGTAGAGTAGATCAATGAAACTAGGAGCTGGTTCTTTGAAAGAACTGACAAAATTGATAAACCCTTAACAATTTATTGAAAAGAAAAAGCAAAGGACCCAAATAAATAAAATCACAAAGGAAAGAGGAGGGATCCCAACCAACACTGCAGAAATAACAAACAATAATATGAGAATAGTAGGAGCAATAATATGCCAACAAATTGGGCAATTTAGAAGAAATGGATAAATTCCTAGAAACATAAATTACCAAAACTGAAACAAAGAAATAGAAGATTTGAACAGACTCATAGCCAGAAATTGAATCAGTAATCAAAAGTCTCCCAACAAGGAACCCTCCCTTCCTATTCTTTAAATAGGTCTTCTATACATCCCTTGAAAGTGTTTTGCCCTCTCTTACCTCAGGATCTTTGCTTATGCTATTGGCTCAGATTCTTTACCCCACTAACTCTCCTTATACCTAAGATCTCAGCTGAACATTATTTCCTAAATCCTCCTGTGGAATCCCTCTTGTGACATTCATCACCTATACGGTTTTTGTGAATAGGGAAGATAAAGGGCACTCAAAAAATATTAGTTTAGTTAGTGAACTAATTCTCCCCAAGGGTCTGTTTCTTAGGAGGACGAGTCTTAGAGGCTGTGTCAGTCCATTCCACACACTGATGTCTGAGCATGTCTTTCTGTTCTCTATAGACCATTGTGATAGGTTGAACAAGGTTGCCAAGAATGCCTGAGGTAGAAAGCAATCCTGGTTGTCCCCTCAGCTATCAGGTTTGGGGTCCTGCCCCTGGCTACCCACTCCATATGCTTGCTTGTGACCGAGGGGTTTGCTCTGTAACCCATTAAAGACTACTTTGGGAAAGGAGGCCATGTACTACCTTTCCTCCTTACTGAGGTTTGATTACATCACAGTTGTAATCTTTCCATTTGGTTTCAGAAAGTACTTCTTCAGCCTTCCCAAGTCATTCAAGCAGCATGTCTTACAGTTTGTAATAGAGTTTGATGTCCCTGTATTTGATCTGTCCTGAGGGGGATGCCTTAGGTGGTGTGTGTGTGTGTGTGTGTGTGTGTGTGTGTGTGTGTGTATGTGTGTGTGTGTGTATCTGTATCTGTTTGCAGTAGCAGGCCTGGAGCCACACCTGTGGTAGCACAGTTTGTATTCCATGTCATCCTTTCTGTTTAGGTAGCAAATTCTTTGACTGATTTCCATACATGCTGATTGAGTTTCAGTGAGCCATTTTACCTTTTTCAGTCCCTTCCTTTTGTGATTTATGGCCAGTAGTTTTAGGCCTGCTGAAAGTTAACATTTCTCTTTGGGTATCTTGAAACATCCTTCTTGACATTATGTCCTGTGAAATCACAACTGATCAGTGTCAGGTAGATGAAGGCAGGTGTTATCTCTCTTCTCCAGGGTAGGGGTCAGTGGAGTTGAGTGACCTGCCCACCTCCCTTTGTTCACAGGGGGCACAGCTGGGTGGGAATTGCCTTCTTTCTTGTTCTGGTACAGAGCCAAGTAGCTTCTGTAGCTCAACAGTCACACCTTTCCTGTGAGTTTGTAATTTTAAATCAGATTTCCCTTCAGTATTGAGGTTCTTTGCACTCTTCCCAGTAATCAGTTCTGGTTGGTGTGTAAGCTAGACCTCCGGAGCGGAGCCAGGATGGCTAAGATGGAAATTCATTGGCCAGTGATTGATTCATTGCCATGATTCTGAAATGTTGCTTTCCTTTTTTAAGTCTCAAATGTTTCACGTTTTATCTGCTTTATAGTTTATCAAGAACGAGAAGTTTTCTTCCCAGGATTAGTAAACATAAAGGTACTGTAAGCTTTGGGCATGTGTCCAGGACTTTCCAGAAAACCTCCCTTCCTGGCATGCTGATAATTGGCCTGACCCATGTCGTATTGTGCTGTTTGTGTGTGTCTTTCCCTTCTTCTCTTCCTTCTTCCTCCTTCCCCCTTTACTCCTCTTTTCTGTGAAAGTGCTTTTTCTAGCCAAGTCAAGATCTGGTTTTGTAGTGAACTTCCATAGTCCTTTTCGGCTAAGCTGTGGGAAGGGCACTGTCACAAAGGGTAGAACGAATACCTTACCGCGCTAGCGAAAAACGTCAGACTGAGGAGGACAAAATGTGCACCTAAAGGCGAGTCCAATCTGGACTCAAGTCCCTCTTCAGGACTCCCCCAAACCTTTCGAGGCTTCACTTTCCATGAAAGTAAGCACTAAATGATGTGTCCTAGAGAGATGCAGAAGTATGCGGAGATCTGAACAAGGATACACATTTTGTAATTGTTTGTAATTCTGAGAACACAAAGTAACATAAACATTTGTATACTAGTAGAAGAGTACTTCTATTAATTATGGTGTGTCCATGCAGTGGGGAGCAGTAAGGTAGATCTGGAGGATGTGAATGGAGCAGTGTCTGTTTCATGCTATTCAGTGGGAACAAAAACCCATGTTGGCTAATATATACACGCGTTGTTGGATGGGTGCTCTTTTTTATTTTTATTGATCAATGTGAATTCTCATCCCTCCAAAAAAACCTCTGTTTCTTCTATCAGTGTCATTGGAAGAGTATTCTCTCACTGAACTATTAAATACTAAATGAGTAGTTATTTTAATCAAATCCACGCTTTTTTTGAAAAGTACAAAACTATATGTAAGAGTTAACCTGATGAAAGCAAATGTCAGGTGGTTCTCTGTTCTAGGCTGTTCCCCTACCAGTGTGCCTACTCTAGTTCTGGGCTCAGTGTGTGTCCGGGAAGAAGAGAAATTATTCATAGAAAAAGTCCTGTTCCTTATAATAAGGAAGTGTTAGAATGCTACTTCATCATTTTCTACTTCAATTCATGATATTTTGTGTGTGTGAAGAAAGGAGAACTAATGAATGCAATGTGTGGGTTCTCAAAAAGTAGAAGTCCATCAATTTGGAGGGCGTGAGGGTTTCAACATATGAACTAAGGGGGAGACACAAGCATTCATTCATAACAGATGATTGCGCAGGTCAACTGAGGATTGGAGGTTCACTGAGGAGAACCCATTAAGTTCATTTTGCTTATGTTTTCATTAAATCCCAGGGCCCATATTAATTTCCTCAAACTTTTTGGAAGGGAGTAAAACTTTTGTTTGGCTTTTTATTTAATCTGGGCTAAAGAGTTAGGGAATATTTTAATTATTTCTGTGGTTTTATGTCCCCTATTTCCAACATACTCATGTGAATATTATAGTTCCAAAGGCCCTCATCTTCTCATTAGTAAAGCAATGATATCCATAGCAGTGAAAACAGTTAGTAAATTTATTTTTCTCCTATTTGCACTTTACTTCCAAAAGTTGAGCATTGAATTGGCTTTCCTTGTACATGTACCTGGATTGCAGGCCGGCTCCGTGGTAGGAAATTGGGATGTGTGGAAGTTAGACACACCTGTGAAGGCCCCTCTTGCAGGCTCACATATGTGGATAATCCCTTGTAGTCTCTTTACAGGTTGTTGACTAAGTGAACGATTTGAAGTATACTTAGATGATAATTTAAAAATATGCTCACTATGTTTTCTATCAGATGAGGAATTTTGGTCAGTTGAGTCTTTAGCTAAAACGAAGTATCACATCACTGTCAAGCAAACATTGATTGATTAGTTTACCAGCCCCTGTCATCTCCAGCCATCACAAATGCACCCGCCTTAGCCCTGGGGCAGCTGGTCAGTAAGAGGCAAAGTACTGACTGTGTTTTCTGGCAGACACAGCCCGGCACGGCCTCTCTGAACATGAAGCGTACAATGAGAGCACTCAAAACACTTTATCCTTTTTGCCAGTCAGCTGTTTGTTTTCTCTGTGGGATGAGCACACGCGTGTTCTTAGTACCAAGGTGGGGGTGGGTGTGTGCCCACGTCACGGCCCTCTTTTTGTGCCCTGGCCCGTGTCTCTCCCGAGATATTCTCTGCTGAGCCATCGGTGGAAATCGCCTTCACAGTGGCTTTGCTTCTCAAGATTTTGTCTCTTACCTTTCAAAGACCTACTTCTCTATTAGGTACTCTACATCTTCTCCTCTTATAATTTGAAAAGCAAAAGGGTAATTTGGTGGGGGCACGTTTTGGCACTTATACTGAAACCCTGGTGATCTTTATAAAACTAAATTAATGCTGTTACCTTTTCCAAACCTATGCACTTCCTCTCGTTCGATGGATTTCAGGCCTCCTGTCAGTCAGTTATTTTCTAAAATGTTAGTACAGTTGACTTAGTGGTCTCTGACATGAGTGAATCCAGAATTGGAGACACATAATCTCCTTGTGCACAGGTTGCTGTGAAGTTGCCTCAGGACTCACTAAATCTCCTTTCGTGTGTCTTTTTTATTTATTTATTTTTCCCTGTATGGGTTTTTCCAAAGTTTATGGTCCTTTCTCTTTTTGGAACTTAATGAGTCTGTACCCTGTTCAACAGCCAACTGCTTTAACTTCATTGACATTGCCAGGAACTTTTGGGGGAACTCTCTGTTGACCCCAAGTTTTGCGAGGTGAGGCCATGGTGGCCAGTGGGTGCAGTGACTCTCCATTTCTCTCTCTCAGTGCAATCGCCTCGATCCTGAGGGCCTGGCTTGACCAGTGTGCAGAGGACTTCCGAGAGCCCCCTCACTTCCCTTGCTTACAGAAGCTGCTGGACTATCTCAAACGGGTGATGCCAGGCTCTGATCCGGAGAGAAGAGCACAAAATCTCCTGGAGCAGTTTCACAAGCAAGAAGTGGAAACTGACAGTGAGTACTCACTTGATCCAGATTCCAGGGAACAAGTTAGATTCTGATCCTGCAATCCCCATGTTGAAGAAACTTTCCCCCTGTACTGGATGAATGACCTTGGTTGGTCTCACAGAGATAGGCTGCTGGGGGACTGGTGGTGGGTAAAAACTCTAAAGTTTATCTAAATGCTAGTCACAGAGCCTAAGCATCTTAGAGCCAAGAAGATTTTCAAGAGGAAACTTGTTCCGAGAAGTGCATTTCCTTGGGTTTCTTCTAATACCATAAAGAGGTGGTCTCCTTAATGGTCTTTTACCTTCTCTTGTCAGCATGTCCCATGCTGAACTTGAATTTGCTTTTTATTATCTGCCTCGTGGCTCCTCTTTCTCTGTAATGGACGAAACCCATCACAACCAGCATTAGTCAGCAGGCAAAGACTAAATACAGGTGGTGCTCCAGCCCTCACAAAAGCTCAAAAAGCCATGAAAAAGTGTTTTCTCTGTCAGCTAGAAAACGTCACTGTCATTGAGCATCTCTGATGGCCTCATCAAAGGAAGTTTCAGTGCCTGTGTTTTCCTATTGGAGGAATTGACTGCCTGTTTTCAAGGACAAAGGAAGGGCCACCATTGCAGGTCGTGGGCTGCTTGGGAATATCAGGCTTTGAAGAAAGTCGGAAAGAGGTTAGGACAGGCTTTCAGCGGGACGATTTATCCCCTCACTGGCCTGCTGGGTGATGGTTGCCATGGCAGCTGACCCACTTGGAGCTTTTGACAGGCATTTCCCTGAAGTGACGCCTGATTTCCTCAGCGAGGGAGGGGAAACGGTTCCTCATCACCGATAAGGGAAGCTGCCTGAATGCCAAAGAAAATAACCTTAAATTCCAAACAGTACCTGTTGCATGTTTTATGTAGGGGGATCGGAGCGGTGGGTGCGGGGCGGGGGGAGGGGGCAGGGGATACAGTCGCATCATTAGAAGCTGACTGCCAAGTCCCCATATCTCAGATGACTTCATCTGCTGGGAATGCTTGAATACCAGGGGCACTCCTCCAGCTGCGGGACCTCAACTCCCTTCAGGCCTCCCCGCCTGTCTTTGAGCCGGAGTGGAAAATGCTGCGTTGGAGCCCAGCTCTCTCCCCACTGGGGCTGCCCCTGGCTCCGGGCCTAATTGGGGAACCGGTGGGACCAGTCGCTCATTGTTTCCGACGCGGGACTGGAAGGCAGAGCTCATTTGGCAGGCTGAGGCCGGGGAGAGGGAGACTGCCTGACTTTGGAAAGGCTTTTCAGCAATGCTCGGAAATGAATTTTTTCAAAGTTTGGAAAATTTGAATCAAGAAAGCTCTAAACTCTGTTTATTAAGCACAGCAGTCATCAGTGAAAAGGAGTTTTAGGAGCTTGGTTCTCATGGGCTTATTTTCTTTTGCCCAATTTCATGCTGGCCAAAGCAAAAGTTTTCCTACATTGTTTTTCAAAAGTAAAAGTTTGCCTCAAGTTTTTACTTACTTCCCTTTGGAAGAGAGTCAAAGGCAGACGCAGTGAAGGCCTGGCCTAGGCCCCCAAGAGGGAGGACTACGTAATCTTCGCTTACAGCAGCATCCAAGGCGCACAGCGGTCGCCTGGAGTGTTTGTTGAATGAATGAGAGGGTCTGACCTTACCACACATCCTCGTTGGCTGGCGTGGGTCAGCCTCTGCAAGGCAGAGTGAGTGGGATAGATTGATTTATATAGTAGCTAGCAAAAGGGGTGAGAGGCCCATTCTGAACCTTTGTTTGGGATTTCAAATGTCTTATTCCTCCGTTGAATTAGAGAGCACCAGAGTTGTGTGGAGGCAGAGTGGTGAAATCATAGGGTTTTAGGTTTTGCTTTTTTTTTTTTTTTTTAAGCTCATGCCTGTCTGTGTTCCAGCCTTGGGAGGCAGGCAGCCATCCCCTCCCACTTCTAGCCCAGCCCCATTCACATCAGTCTCTTCAGCTCTGGGGGTTGAGGGGCCATCCTTAAACCATCCTTAAATCACATACCTCTCCCAGAGTCGGCCAGGGCAAGTACCCACGTGGTGCTGTGACCGGGGAGCTCTGATTCCGTGTGCTGATTCCTTCAGCTTTTGACTTGGGCTCCAGGGAGTTATTACGGTGACGTTTCCCCCCCTCATTTCTTCAGTCTGTGCTCTGTGTTGTTTGCTAATTGATGATCTTATCCAAAATAAAGCTCAGGTGAATTTAGTTTCAGGTTCTTCTACTTCACACACAACTTCACTTCAGGTGGAAAATGAAAGTAGCTCCAAACATCTTGAGCAGATTCTGAAGACTTTCTTACAATTCTGAGGATTTCATCAGCATTTCTGACACCAAAATGTCCCCTTCTGCGACCCAATGCCTGGCCTGCTTTCATGCCCACTCCTTTCAGGCTTCTGGTTATAAATGGCCAGTGATTCAGAATTACATAGTTGGGCTTAGGAAGCAGTTTGATTCGTCCTTAAGGTGAGCAGAGGGTCTGAGGGAGCCCAAGATGAGGGAAACCCCCAGAATGTAGCCCACCTTTGCTTCTAGACTTTGCCTGACCTGGCTCTGTGCCTGGCGTAGCTATCAGTGGTTTATCAAAGGGATAACATGAGGCCTCTGAACTTAATAAAGAATCCAAGAACAAGGAGAGATTTAGAAGACCTCCATTTCACTCAGATTAATTGGGCTTACTATTTTCTCCTCATGGGTTTTCTGAAGTAATGATTAGCCCTCTTCTTTCTAAATGAAAGTTGACTCTACCAACAAGGTCATAAACAGGGGCACCAGAGGACTAATTTTCCTTTCCATCTGTGAACAGATGGGTCTCCCAACACCATCTTCTTCAGCCTGGAAGAGGAAGAGGAACCAGAAGGTGGAGGGTCCGCAGAATTCACGTGCTTCCCAGAAGACCTTGTGGCAGAGCAGCTGACGTACATGGATGCTGTAGGTCTTCTCTTTGTGCCTCAGACGGGCTGCTGCTTAAAATGTGGGGAGTGACGGTACTGTGGGCTGGGGAGGGCAGTGAGGTGATGTGATTTAAGTCTTTTCGAATCCCTGGGAGAGGCTGTGCCTGTAAGTGCAGAGGTAAGATGTGATTTGAATCAATCACCTGAATAATTCAGGCCTAAGCTCTTCTAGCAAAGCTGGGTGAAGGTGCTTTTTACTTGGCACTCGATACACAGAGGGAAATAAGAATTCTAATTCTCATGAAACAAAATCTATTCTGTTCCATGGGTATTTCTCTCCCTCTAGACTCATAAATATTTCCAGATCTGAAGTGTTTATTTGGAGGATTGTGAAGCGGTCAAAGTATAAATTAGGATAACGTAATGTGACTGTATCTGGCAGTTCATTTCCATGTGGGTTTCCTGTACTTTCCTGGAGTTTGTTAGCTATGCATATTTGATCTCATCAGCCACATATCCTAGCTCAATGTTAGCTGGTAAATAGACTTTTATAAATTATTGTGATGGTTTTATCACTTTGAAGAAAGCAGCAAATAAAGTGACAGTTTCCATCTAGTGAGCATGCAAATAAACTATCAGAAGCAAATCAGGTAGTCTACATAAAGTAAATCCCGGTGTTCTTTTTTATATAAACCCTTACGAGTCTTCTCTTGAATTGCCATACAGATGAGAATCCCATTTAGTCAACAAATTTGTCTTTGTTTTTGTTCCGCAGTTGATAGCGTAACAGAGATACCAGAAACTACATTGGTTATGACTTTTAGGCAAAGACCCGGAAACCAGGCTTTATGTTCCTCTTTTTTTCCTTTTGCTGCATGACATCGAATAGTTTTTCATTTTTTATGCTTACTTTCTTCATTTAAAAAGTCATGTGAAATAGTGACATTGATGACAACGTCACGTGCACTTACCAGGTGGTCACTGAGCATCCCTATGCATGATATACAATTCACGATCGTGAGTGCCTAGAACGTACCGGGTATATGATTTTGAGGTCAGAATCACCTCCATCCCCTCTTATTGGTCAGTAGTATAGATTTTTACCTGTCCTTTAAGATAGAAAAGTCAAAATGTTCTTGGTCATTTACATTTTCTTTTGGCCATTGTGTTCCGTTTGTTCCGTCGAGCAGATTGAGAAAGAACGTGTGGGCTTTTCTGACCAGTTAATAAATTAATTATTTACTTTTGTCTGTTGAAATAGACACCATGAGGCGAAGCAAGTCAAGCAGAAAAGAATTATTTGTCCATTTACAAAATACCAATTCACAGGTGACCCAGACTATGTGCTTTGCCATGTGAAATGTCTGTGTTGTCCTTAAACTCAGTTTCTCTTCTGTTCTAGCAACTATTCAAGAAAGTAGTGCCTCACCACTGCCTGGGCTGCATTTGGTCTCAAAGGGATAAGAAGGAAAACAAACATTTGGCCCCTACGATCCGTGCTACCATCTCTCAGTTTAACACCCTCACCAAATGTGTTGTCAGCACCATCCTGGGGGGCAAAGAACTCAAAACTCAGCAGAGAGCCAAAGTCATCGAGAAGTGGATTAACATTGCTCATGTAATTATCGTTTTAAAAATATTGTGTGTGTTCAGTATATACTGGAGACTGTTCCATCTCTCTGTTTAAGGGGGTCTATCCATTTGGCTGAAAGGCAATCAAATGACATATTTGAGGGCCCACTGGGATTTTGTTGCTGTTATTACTGTTCTTTCAAAGTAAGAAAAAAATTGTCTTTCTTAAGTAGGAGCTTAGTTTTCCTTTTTCCTTTAAAAAAATTTTTTAAATGCTTATTTATTTTTGAGAGAGAGACGAGGGAGGGAGGGGCAGAGAGAGGGAGACACAGTATCGGAAGCAGGCTCCAGGCTCTGAGCTGTCAGCACAGAGCCCTATGCAGGGCTCGAACCCATGAACCGTGAGATCATGACCTGAGCCGAAGTCAGACACTTAACTGACTAAGCCACCTGGTACCTCTATTTTTCCTCTTGAAAGAAAATTGGCCCCTTGCTCACGTCTTTCAGCTCATGGGCCTACACCCTGCTGCATCTCCAGGGTGAGCCATCTGTCTGCTCTTCCCCTTACATTCACAAACCGAGTGTCAGTTCTGCCCCGTGTTCGGTAAATGGAACCTGATGGTCCCAGTGCCAAACCGACTCCCCTTCACTGCGGAATGATGACCTACCTAGGCACCCTTCCAGCACCCGGAAGCATTACATCTTCTGCAGATTTGAAGAGCCGGTACCTTCTCAGAATCCTGACCCTCTTTCCTAAAGGACTGAGGTGCCCAGATTTCACATTTTTCTGGGGCTTTTCAGAGGACCTTCTATCTGAAGGGAGAAGGGCAGAGTTTATTCCTAGTCCTGAATTACATTCTGCTGAGCGTCAGTCTAGGCTCTGGGTCAGCTGTTTACGTACTGTATGACCTTCACTTATCAGTATCTTCATGACTGAGGAAAGGTGAACAGTATTCAGTCAGTTGGTCACCAGACATTTCATGTGCTTCTAAATGCACCTAGGCCACAATACTATGTAATTTTGGGACATCGTTAGGATAGGCACAATTAATGTAATCTTACAGGAGCCTATGGTCAAACAAGGAAGCTAAGGTGTTCTGAGATGTGCTGGAGTGATCCCAGCTGAGCAGAGGAGGAACGGAGCCCTCCGGGACTAGCTGCAGTGGTAGAGGACAAAGAGGTCACGTCTGGCGGGGGTGTTGAGGAAGGCTTCAAGGATAGGATGGCTTTTGGGTTTAGCTTTAATACGAGAGAGAATTTTTGGTATTCGAAGATTGAGTAAGATTTTTTTTCCTAGACAGAGGAAATTACATCATCAAATGCTGTGTAATTAACAACAGCTTTGAAAAATAATTAATATGTAAATATCTTATTAGTCCATGTTCTGGGTTATAGGGGCCAACCCTCAACCAAAACCATTTGCTTTCAATCCTAATATATATATTTTTTTATTAAGCCCTTCAGTTTAGGGCATAATGCTTAAAATTTCACACCCACACATTCTCTCTCTTTTTATTTTACCTTGTCTTTTGTTATCTTTGATCAAAGAGCAGGGCCATAATTGTGCCAGAGGATTTGCCTTACTTTGAATTTTTAGGTGCTCAGTTACCACAGACTTTTCAGTATATGAAAAAGTAAGAAAACAATATCTTACAGCTTAGATTTCCCCTTATTCTGAATTGAGCTAATTTCTCAAGAGCTACAAAAAGAAGTTCTGATAGAGTGGAATGAAGCATGGAATTTCTTCCTTCTCAGAATGATAAGAAAATATGCATAATTTTTTTTTTGCCATAAATGCCATATCCTTTAATCCATTTGTCTACTTAGAAAGTCTGTGGCAAGAATATAGCATCTGTGTGTACGACAGTGTGGCTCAAACAATGACTTCTGGTCCATATTACATATAAACTGTGCATGTAGGTGATAATTGAAATACAAGTTGAACAACTTGAGGTATATTCCAAATACCATAGTACATGTTTAAAAGCCAGAGGTCCTTGTTCTTGGTGATGTCGTTTCCTAATATTGAGGACATTGTGTCCCTTGAAATTGTGTGGAGTAATTTAGTAAAATAATGAAACTCATAGGTGGTTTCCTGCCAAGATTTATTTTACATTTCTTGCATTAACCACAGTCAATTTCTATTAAGAGGATATTTGAAAAAAAAAGATAATAGTTTTACACATAGAAAATATTTGTGACCTAATGTGATTATATTTTCTTGGACTGGCCTTGCAGCTATGTTTTCATTTTTCTTTTGCATCACATCTCCTGGAAGATACCTCCCCTTCTAGAAATGGAGCCAAATCTCTTTTGCACTCCTTTAAAACCCTTAGCTTAAGGCTCTTTCTGAATAATGTGTTCCATATGTTTATTACAATTTGCATGAAATATTCGTGCCTGAGTTCCTTTATTTATTGCAAGTTTCTTGATTTTTGGAGCATGACTTTTGGATTCTGAACCTTTGATGAACCATGGGTTTGGGTTTGGGTTTCGGTTTCCAGACTGACGACAATTCAGAGTGTGCTCTCTCGCTCGCTCTCGCTTTCTTTTCAAATAAGGAGAGAGCATTGAGACATTTAAAAAGAGTGGGCATGACTTTTGTAAGATACTTTGGCCTATACTCTAAGAAAAAAAAATGTTTGGAGCCTTATTTGGCATAGTTTTAAGTAGCCAGGATTTGGCAAGCCAAGTTAGAGAATGCTGGTCTTCCTTCTAGTCGGGATTAGCATGACTTCATGAAATGACCTTCGAAGCAACGTGCACTTCTGCCCAGCCATTTTGGGATTTCTTGCTTCAGATGTTCTGCGCAAAGCCAACCCCTTGCCCACGCGGTGTGCTTCTCCGTAAACAGTGGATAGATTACACACCCAAATGCCTGCATATGAAACGTCTCCTTTGACCTAAGGCATAACTCACTCTCCCCATGGTGCCAAGAACGGGACTCTACCTCACTGTCTGCTGTCGCCGCCATTCGTGCAGCAGGACTTTGACTCTAGGGTCACTGGCAGCCAAGGCTAGCCACTCCATGCGGTCGCTTAAATTTCGGGATCAGAGAGCCTTTCTCCTTACCCAGAAAATGACAGCCAGAATATTTCCTGTCCTCTTTGATTTTTGTTCTAAAATGCTGCCAAAATGAATTTCATTTTAAAAGCTCGGGTTATTTTGGAAGCAGTGAAGTACCAAGGTGTTTCTGAATGTTTATAACTGTGGCACAAACCAATTTGAAATGAAGTGCGTGTGTATAAAAATATTCCCTCTCGGCGAAGAGTGTGAAAGCCAAAGTTCCACTTGTGGTGAATGTTTATTGCCAAGTTATATACACCTCTCTGGGCAAGGGTTGGTCATGAGATGTTCGATACCATCTGACCCCCCAGTGGCTGCGGCCCGGCTCACACTGTGGGTTTAAAGGATGCAGTGATCATTCATTTTAGGGCATCTGTATGCTTTCAGCAGAAGAAAGTTTGCTTTCCCCAGCATAGCCCTGCACACTCACCTCCATTCGTGTTTTTATGAGGAAAGCTGGAAACCATAAAACTATAACAACAACGCAAAAAATATATTAAAGGGAGAAAAACAAGCATACAGTGCCAAAACCTATAAAGTGTTTCGGTGACTGGGGTGGGAGTAGGGAGCCACTTTTTGATGTTCAGTATTTATACAGCTGCCTATTTAGTGGTAAGAATTCATAGCAGCTGTGATACCTCTAAAACAGGAAACCACCAACTCGCAGTATTATTGATATTTAAAATGCCTTTTATGTTTTAATCACCCTCCATACAGGAATGTAGAATCCTGAAGAATTTTTCTTCCTTGAGGGCCATCATTTCGGCACTGCAGTCCAATTCCATCTATAGGTTAAAAAAGACCTGGGCCGCCGTCCCGAAGTAAGTTCCCAAGTGTCCGCTCTGCTTTCTTTGGCTGGGGTGACTTGGTTGCTGTATAAATGGTGCGTACGGGTCCTTGCCTTCAAAGCCCGTATTCTGTAACTAGAGAAACGTATTTGAAAGCCTCTGTGTGTCCCAGGCAGGGCACCCTTTACATGTAATCAGTAATGAGCTTTTAGGCGGAGCTGCTACAGAAGTCAGCCTCATCTTCGAAGTGCGCCAACATCAAGAGTATTGGCTTTGGGGATGATTTAAAGGGTGTGCTTATTATCTAGAGTCCGAGGGGTAAGTGTGTGGAGTGATGAAGTTACAGCAGTATGGCTTTTCCTTCTGGTTATTTCTCAGCCACATTCCAAAGCCCTAAGTTGTTCCAAGATGTGAGAGCTAGGACACTAGCTCTCACCATTCAGCAAGAATCTATTTACTTAACTTCTGTTTCAGCATGTTAAGTGCTCTCTTAGTGATATTAAAAATCCTTAAGTGTCCCTTCCAAGGGACCTGACTACAATTATTAATTGGCCATGTTTTATATTGTTTTTCTTCATATTTCTTGGTGTAACCTTTGGGACAGTGAATGATATAATGTCCTTATTGTTTCGTCATCTTTATTCCCCTATTTCCAGTGCTACCCCTGTAGACCAGAGAACTTTTGCCAAGGCGGGGAAGGGGAATGAGGAGGCAGCTCCGGTTCCCTATCCACACAGCTTCAGAAGCTGGGGAATGTGTCATGGCTACAAATGAGGCCAATTACATTCAACAGGTCTACCTAGGTTTGAACTAATCAAGGAGGCAGGCTGTCTCAGGAAAGAATGTGTAAACTGTATACAGTAGTACAGTCGGTTTCAGCCAGGAAAGGGGCCAGCTGGCTCCCCACGTAGGCCTGCCTATGTGGAATTGGAAGGCCTGGTCCTAAAGAGTGGAAAGTCTAGGTACTCGGATTCATGAGTTCACTCAGAGCTGATTAAGCCCTAAAGAACTTGACACTATCCACACTTGCAAGAGACCCAGATAGGTAAACCAGGATTTCATAAATTTATGCTGGAAAATGAGTGCATACCAGTGGGCTCATGCTCTTAGAGGAAAGTCTACTTGAGGGAAGTCAAATTATTTATGACATAAGTCTTTGATGAGCCGGCAGAGAAACCTGAAGTGGGTGGTTGCAATGCCTGGTGGTACGGAGCCGTGGAAGCCACAGCCACCTGGAAACTCCAAAGCTATGCTCTGTGGATAATACTGTTATCTACCTGGAGGAAACCTGGCAGACAGGCTTTTCAAAGTCCAACACAGTGTTTTTGATTACCGCTTATTTCTTGGTTCTTTCTCTTCTCCATTACTTTGAATAATCAAGCTGACTCTGTAGGTGAAAGATTAGTTCATTGGTTTTCCTTTGCATATAAATCTTATGAAAGATACGGGTATTATAAAAATCATTAGATGACAGGCCTTGGTAAAATACAGTGGGGAAATCAGATGCGTTCAGAGTCATGCTCAACAGCCCGAGCCCTCTCCTTGCGCTCCTCACTGCTCCCCAACCGTGGTATCAAAGACAAAAACAAAGGGATGGTCACCACCTGTGCGTGACTGCAGTGAAAGGTCATTCCATCTTTCTTTGGTAGTTGATAAATAGCACACTATGGAAAGTCACTTAGCCAAAGGTTCCTGCCACAGCAAATTTGAGGCCAAAACCCAAGTAAAAAAGTTAGTGGAGTTGGAGCTTAATCTCTTGGTTACCATATGAGAAGGTCCATACTTTCAGCTGGCTTTGTAAACTATGTCACCACAAAACAAACCTCAAAGCCACATTCTATACAGTGTGGGTGTCTGGTTTGTTTCTTCGTTGGTTGGTTTATGTTTTAGTGCGGATGCTATAGAAGTGTCACAGTTTCTAGAGAAGGCACTTTCATACCAGTTTTCTGTTTTTCATTGCTAATTTCAAGGAATGGGGTTAAGATCCCTTACTTGGTTATCATTTTCCCTATAATTCTTTATTCTAATAACTTTCAGTGAACAGAGAAGCCATGTATTTATTTCTATGTAGGCCCACAGATAATGAAGTTTTTAATTATTTTTTCAAAAACATAAATAGCTTTACTGGCTTGCTTTATTATAACAAAGTATTACACTCATTGTAAACAAGTAAGTGAATAGTGTCTTTCTCGTGATCTCAGAATCCCGCCTGTCAAGTAACATTGCCTTGTAAATTCTTTGCCTTCAGCGTCCTGCAGTCACTAACCCCGCAGGGGTGCAGAGAAAAGCATGAGGCCTATGGAGATGTAGTGTTCTAGAAGAAGCAGAGTAGGTGCTTTACATATGTGATTCTGCTGACTTCACAGCAGTCTTTCAGAGGGATTCCTAGTATTTTCATGGTATAGGTAAGAAAATGGAAGCCTAAGAAGGTTAAGTGATTGCCCACAGTCACTTGGGGGTGAGTGGCAGAGTGGGGATTTGAACCCACTCCCCTGACCACAGCCTGTTCTGCTTCCATCTGTTATGACTCCGAGATGAGAGCACCAGCCTGTGATTCAGGAAATTTGGGTTCTATACCTGCCATTCTCAACATTTAGCAATGGAAATGTGGGCAAGTCCCTGACCCTGGCCAACATGATTCCTCAGGTCCTGCGGGGCTCTGTGTGTATTCTGAGATAGAATTTTTAAAAATTGTTTTTTAAGTTTATTTTAGAGAGACAGAGGGAGTGAGAGAATCCCAAGTCAGTTCTGTGCTGTCAGCACAGAGCCCAACGTGGGGATTGAGCTTACCAACCATGAGCTCATGACCTGAGCCGAAATCAAGAGCCATACGCTGACCCAACTGAGCCCCTCAGAAGCTCAAGATCTTTTTTTAAAGAACATGTCCCATTTGAACAGCTTGATGCCCCAATTCAATGATCTTTTATGATTATAATGTACATGGTTAGAAAAATCCCTCTCTTCACATAGGTGACTATGTCTACCTTAAAAAAAAAAAAGCTATCCTGCATGAACAAAGTCATTGGCTTCATCTGTGCTCACATGACCCACTGATCCTGAGATCAGTGCGATCCCTCTGGAGCCACAGGTAACTGAGAGTGCAGGGCCCAAGGTGTGGGACTTTCACGGACTCGTTATTTGTGAATATTTTCTTAACCCTCCTCACAGGGACCGGATGCTGATGTTTGAAGAACTTTCAGATATCTTCTCTGACCATAATAACCATTTGACCAGCCGGGAACTCCTAATGAAGGTGGGTCTCTTGGTGGGGGTCCTGGGTCACATGTCTAGGCTCTGGAGTCCTTTCAAGAGAGTAGCATGAGGGCTCCTTAAATTCCTACAGTCCCGTGAGAAAGCCTGAAGGGGCTAAAAGGCAGAAATTTTGTTTTTATGCCAAATCTAAGGAGCTTGGGGCTGAGAAAACTGAAAGTCCAGGTCCTCAGCCTCCAGTTACACAACCAGATTGTGAAACTTGTGCTCCTGTGTGTATCTCTTTGAGCTGCTCTGCAGATAGGTGAGTGAGAGGCCCTGGAATATCCCTTCTCAGCAAAACATCTTCTAGAACGACAGAGGCCAAGCCTGCAATTCCACATCCTTTATTTGGACTAAATTGCACAGTCTGTCAGCAATATTTATTGAATGCTAAGTGAGTTCTGACTTCCGAACTACAGGCAGGTAGAAGTATAGTTTGGTTTATTTTATTTCTCCAGACATTTGTTGAGTGTCCAATATTTGTAAAGCATTGGAGCAGCCTCTAGGAATATGAAGGTGACCAACATAGACCCTGTTTTCAAGAATTCAGCCTCCAGGTGGTGGGTGTTGGCACTAAACAAGAACAGTCAAGTAAAGGTACAAATACCAAGTTGTGAAGGATCATCAGAAGGGAACATAGGCCAGATACTATCTTCACAGCCTTTCTAGAAATTTCCTGTGAATAAAAGCCTACAGTAGATTGTATCATCCTTGTTTTGCAGATAGCCAAGACTCAGAGCAGTAAATAATATCTCTTAAATCACACACCTGGTAGGTGGTAGAGCTGGAATGTGAGCCCTGCCTGGTGAGACTCTAAAACCTATGTTTTTATCACATTGCCATTAAACTGTTTTTTTCTACCACTTAGGAGCAGGGGATAGGGTAGATCAGAGAAAACTTCACAGAGAAGATAAATTAGTCATTGAACAGCTCTTGATTGAACATGCATTATATACTAGGCATCAGAGGTACAACCACACTGAAGGCAGTCTTTGATCTTAAAGAGATTACAGTCTCATGGAGGAGGTGGAGAAGTAGACAATTATAAAATCATATAATATGCATTACCATAGAGGGAAGCCCCGAACTGGGCAATTAGAGGATGTGATCCTTGTCCTTGGTCTCTTTTTCTGTAAATTGGAGACAAAAAGAGTATTTAGTCCACTGACCTCATAGAATTGTTTTAAAGATTGACTAAGATAAAATATTTGAAAGCACTATGCAAATGTATTTGTAGTATTTGGCATGCTATGTGCACAATATGAAGCCAAGTATGCCTAACAAATGAACGCGAATAAAGTATGTGCTACATGTGCAAGCCTTGGGCAGACACTTGGAGTAGGGATGAAAGTCCAGTGGAGGTGAGGCTGCTACGAAGAGGCATCCACTTGATGACTGTTAGGTTTGTCATTCCTATAAGGGCATCTGTTATGGTCTTCCTGACTGTTGTCCTTCTAAGTCCTACCCTTCCTTAAGGTCTCATTGTGGACTCTGCTGGGTACTCAGAAAGTCCTGAAAGCCTCCTGCAGGCAGGGACACGGTTTGGTTTTTTCACTGTTCTATCCCTGATGCCTAACAGTGCCTGGCAGGCAGCAAGTGTTCAGAAATGACATTCAGCTGCATGAACGGGTGGACCTTGTGAGTCACGTGACCTTAAGACCCTGCCTGCTCTTAGCCCTTCTTGGAGTAGGTGATATGAGCAAGGCAGTTTCTGCTGAGGTCTGACTCTGGCTCTGGCCTACCTGATTATCTGCACACTGGACAGTGCTTGCCAGGATCATGTTACTCCCTGCTTCACATCCCCCTGGATTTGCAGACTTTAAATGGAAACTCATCTGGCTGGAAGGAGATGGCTTAGTGGTCTCCCTGTCAGTGACACAAAGCGAGACTAACTGGAGCCACATACTCAAATCCCAGTAGCTCTGACTCATCCCCTCCAGTGCAGATAAGCTGAACGCTGTGCTGCTGACTGCCTGGTGCCTTCTGGCTGGAACCTTAGGGGCAAAGTCGTATCTAGACATTAAAGATCCTGTAAACTTTTCTTAAATGTAGAAGTTTGCACTAATGCTCTTCATTAAATTTCTTATACGTGGCTCAAATCCCAAAGAAATGAAAAACTTGGCTATGAATTCATGTGGTCTGTGCATTATCATTAACGATAGTATAATGCTCTGGCCAGGCCATATGTATATGTAGATCCCTTTCCAGTCACCTTTGTTGATCATTCTTCATACGAAGTATATATTTCTGGGTGTTAATTCTCAGCACAGTTGTAAAAAAAAAAAAGAAGAAGAAGAAAGAAATCAAGGTACTTAGGTTCTCAAAAGAACCACTGAGAAAAACTGCTGGCCTGTGTTTCTAACATGATTTACAGTTGGATAATCTTTTTTTATATAAATTTTTTAAATGTTCTATTTATTTTTGAGACAGAAAGAAACAGAGCATGAGTGGGGGAGGGGCAGAGAGAGACACACACACAGAATCAGAAGCAGGCTCCAGGCTCTGAGCTGTCAGCACGGAGCCCAATGTGGGGCTCGAACCCATGAATGTGAGATCATGACCTGAGCCGAAGTCAGAGGCTTAGCTGACTGAGCCACCCAGGTGCCCCGACAGTTGGATAATCTTAGTCTTAAAGACTGTCTTCTCTTCTATTTCCGGGTAGATGTCATGTTCCACCTCTGTGCTATTATGGCTGAGGCATCATGAGAATTAGCAAAAATCTAAGGTTTTCATTATAATTGTTGGAAAAAATGTCTTTATTTTTCTCAAAGATTATCTTTGTTTTAAATTTATGTATGTATGTATGTGTGTGTATATTTTTTGAGAGAGAGAGTATGAGCAGGGGAGAGGCAGAGAGGGCAGGTGGAGAGAGAATACCAAGCAGGCCCTGCACTGTCAGCACAGAACTTGATGGACTTGAATTCACAAACCATGAGATCATGACCTGAGCCAAAATCAAGAGTTGGATGCTTAATAGACTGAGCCACTCAGGTACTTCTCAAAAATTATCTTAAACCTGTTAATACCTCATGATTTCTGGAACTTCGATAACTCTGAGCAGGTGAATTATAGAGTCCATACATTTGAAAGCACTAGGAAAGCAGAATGCCACCAAATCATCCTGGGTCTTGGGACTCTTGGCGAGAATGCTCCCTGGTTGAATTGATATAAGCAACCATGAAAAAGGCCCTGGAGTTTGGCCGTGGTAGAGATGGGGGCGTGGTGAAGCTCCAAAACATACTCAAGTCCGGGTTGGACCGGGAGACTGTTAGGACTGTGAAGGCCCATTCGGATAGTTACCATCAATTTCTGGGCAGCCGTGTAAGCAACCCTGATTGAGAAGGATCCAGTGCCTGGAGAACAACCTGGTAGAAAGGCCCCTCTGAGGCCCAGGAACAGGATAGCTGAGGGAAACCGAATTCTGCCAAAGACAGAGGTGGAGAGAAGGTGGGACTCAGGTGAGAAATTGTTATTAGACAGGGGGGGGGAGAGGAAAGACAGAGGTGCAGGAGCACAGAGGGGGAGAGAATGTAGGAGGGAAGTGGGGGCATCCAAACAGGGGCCATCATTCAGGGGAGCATTTCCAGAGGCATGAATGTAGTGCAGAACAAGAAGGGGACTTTGGCAGAACTGGGGCACTAAGGGCCGAGCATGGCAGCCAGAGGAGCTGAAGGAAGGAGCCAGAGTGAGGCCATCAGCAAGCCTGTGAAAAGTTCCAGGGATTGGTGGTATGAGAGATGCAGAGTGAAGCATTTGGGGCGAAGCAGTGGAAAGCTGACACCATTTGATGGCAAATAGAAGGTGCTCAGCGGACGTCTCATCGGGGAGAAGTGGCTCCAGTCGGTCTCCTCAGTTATCCAGACGGGAGGGGAGACTCACTCTAGAAATCACAGAGTCATGAAGTGAGCAAGGCTGCTGGCTCTCCTCACAAGGCTTTGCCCTTTTCCCAGCAAGGAGCCTGTCCTGAGCGCCCTTCCCTGCTGTCTCTGCTGTTCTGTGGCTCTTGGGAGCCTTTTAATCTGTCAGGAATCCTGCTGAAGAATTTTAGGTGTATCTTCAGTAATTTCCACACATGGTTGAGAAATTGGAAGGGAACCAGAGGGGCTCACACAGGACAGGGATGGCCACTTGTCTTCAAGTCAGACAGAAATGATTTCTCACTGCAAGCAAATGCTCCAGAATACAGGAGGGCTCATCACCACCTTGCATGGGAAATGGCCCATTTTAGGCTGCTTTCATTCATTCCCAGGAAAAACTATAAGTAGGGGTTCGATAAATGATACCGCTCCTCATTATCGTTTGTAACAGGGAGAATGACAATAGATCATGAGTCACCGTGGGTTCTGGACCCAGGGTAGGGCTGGTGAATGACAGAGGGTGCCGGTGCCTCACTGACCTCGGAAAGGCCAAGTCAGTGCAAACGACGCTCTTGCAGCACGTGGCAGGGGAAGGTCACATGCTGTGGTGATATTACAAACCCCAGGAAGACTGAGGAAAAGCTACTGTCAAGCTTGTACCCAACTGAATTGTGAAATTTGCCTCCCATTCATACAGTTCCTGGAAAATGAGAACTTAACAAGACCCTGAAACCACAAAACCAAAAACGCTGTGTTCAGTCAGCAAACTCGAGTTTAGTCACTATTGTGGAAGAGTTTGTTCTAGTAACAGGAGAGAAGGGGTAGCCATCCGTCCTCACGAGCCAGGATGAAGGAGTGACTTGTATGAGCTCCAGACCCGACAAACGACCTGGGAGGACAGATTGGCAGAAAAAAATGGGGGAAAATCATGTGAAGGTCTGGCTTTCATAGATTAGTGCTGCACCACGATACTGGACTTCCTCAGAAAACTTCCGGTACAAAAGTTTCCTTCAGCTAAGAAATACCACAGAAGTATTCCCTTTTTCACAGAATGCTGGCACATGTATTTCAAGCCCACATCAAGAAATCACAAAATGTACTGAGGAAGAGAGCATCATTTCCAGGACATGTGATTGCTCTGAGTGAAATTCAGGACATGTAAAAATTGTCTCCCGCTTTGGGAATTGCCTGCCTTATATTGACCATTGAGGTTATCACCAGAAGCAGGGTTCTTCTTACAAAGCAGGGGGAAAACAGGATAATCTGAGGCCAGGAGGCCTCCTTGCAATCGGACTGCTTGCAGCAAGCCCACCAGACACGTATATAATTCAGCCCAGAGCCTGTCGGAGGCCTCTTTGTTCTGCAAAACGCTGGTGTTTGTGTACAGGTTCCGCACCAGAAACTAGAGGCCCCTGCGTTTCTTTCTAGCGTCCCTCTCCATCACGCTCCATTCTGAGTGTGTTTCTGTTTCTTAGGAAGGAACCTCAAAATTTGCAAACCTGGACAGCAGTGTGAAGGAAAACCAGAAGCGGACTCAGAGGAGACTTCAGCTCCAGAAGGATATGGTACGTACGGCCCGCGGTCTTCCCTGAGGGTCCCTCAGAAAGCAGCCCTGTGTGGGTGGGGGGCTGCCGCATGGGACCCGCACCTCCCGTCTGCAGGATGCCCCCACTGTCAAGAATGGGCTCCCTCTTTTACTTCATGTACAAGCCTGGGAGGTCTGTAGGAGAGAGATTGTCCCTCCCACTCCCATTGACCCAGTGGGAAATGACACTGATAGGCATAAATCCTAGCGTTCTCTGGAGTGTTTGTTCTTCTAGAACAAGGCAAAGTCTTTGTCAGGTAAGGCAAAGTCTGCCGCAGGGAGGCTCCTTTCCCTTTTGCTGTCTTCCTCCATCCACTTCCTCACTTGGAAGCTGCAGCTACCTTGGCCTTGAGACCTCCTGGGCTTCAGTTCCCAACAGGAATCCTGCTCCAGTCAGCTTTGGACACACGGTGGCCCAGGACATGGGTGCTGAGGAAAATGTCTGCTCCCAGGAGGACTGGGTGCACGTACTGGCAGATCTTTTCGTTTCTTCCAAACCCTCCCTCCATTTTCCAGCTTTCCATACTAGTCCCAAGAACTAACCAGACCCTTTCTTGTTCTAGTCATTCAGTACTCAACGGAGTATCATACCTCCCTTCTTAAGACTGAGAGACAGTTACCATCTTTAGCCTTATTTTAAAAACTCTCCCTTTTAGCGCGCAAGGGGGAAAACCAGAGAGAGGAGATGAAAGACCGACAACCTTTCTCCTCCTTTGGAAGGCTGGACATAAATCAGAAAGATTGTGTTTGAGTGGTAGGACTCTTCTGTAACATAAAGCTGGTAAAACATTTCACAGCATTTCAGGCTTTTTTTGGTTGTCCAGAGATAAGTTAAAAATAGCTACTAAAAAAGATTATTTTAGTTCAGGATGAGACCTTGTGCTCATAACAGGGAAGGACAAACTGCCTCTGAGAACAAGTCTCTGAGGTGAACCTCTGCCAGCAGCTCTGGCCAAGAAGACAGCCAGCCTCACGTGGAGCAAGGCCCTGGCTGAGACTGTTTTCTTCCAGAACTTCCATACATGCCTGAGTGGAAGTGAGGAGCGGGTGTCCGTGCCAGCCTCTTTTTATTTTCTCTTAGAACGGTTAGTGCCTCAGTGGCCTTATGGAGAACTGACATGAGTTCAAAGGAAATTTGGTGAAACCAGTACTGTGTATGAAGTGATTCTACTTTCATTCCCAAGGGACAATTTTTTTAAAAATGAACTTTTTGTTATGGAGTTTACAGAAAAGTTCCAGGTAGAACAAAGAGTTTCTGTGACGCCCTCACCCCATTTCCCCGATTGTTAACACGCTCTCTAACCGTGGCACATCTGTGCACACTAAGGCACCAACACCTGCAGGCTCCTGTGAACTAAAATCCAGACTCGATTTGGATTTCACCACTTTTGCATTAGTATGCCCTTCCTGCCCTGGGAGCCAGGCCAGGGAGCCACGCCGCATTTAGCGGGCCTGTCTCCCCGGTCTCCTCTGCTCTGTGATAGTTTCTCGGTCATGACCTTGACAGTCCTAAAGAATACCATCTTGTTATCCTTAGAATGGCCCACAATCAGAGTGTGTCTGTGTTGTTTTCTAGTGAATACGCTGAGGTTACCGGTTTGAGGGAGGGACATCACAGAAGTAAAGTGCTGTTCTCATCGTGTATCAAGGAGTATGTGACATCTGGTGTCACTGGTGATGTTAACCTTCGCCACTTGGTTAAAGCATATTTTGCCAGATTTTCCACTTTTCAGTTATGTTTCCCTTTCCCACCTCTATTCTTCGGAAGGGAGCCACAAAGTCTAGGCCAAGGCGCCATTTTAACAGTGACGCTGCACCGTCTTGTGGCACACACTCTCCATCAGTGTACAGTGCCCCACTCTCACCGATGGCGAGCCCTTTCCACACCACCAGGAGTATCCACACACTCAGAGACACTGTGTCCCTTGAACAGCCTACACGTGATATGGGTCTTTCTGTGACCCCCCTCGAACATACTTGTAATGTCTCTTGGCTCTGAGGCTTGTTTTCATAACTTTGAAAGTTAGAGCTTAGGTGATAGATAGAATGCCTGTCCTTCTTAAAACTGTCATCCATGAAGGTTAACACTAATGGCCCCAAGTCAGGTCTTGAATGGACTTTAATGTTTCTCCAGATGTTGTCAAAGCTTACCGGCCTTTCGGAGGCTGCTGCTTCATCTAGGCATGGCCGCCTGCCAAATCTGGCCAGCAGCAGCCTCACTGGCTCCAGCGCGGAGGCCTCTGGACCCCTTCAACTTTTCAGTAACAACAAAGACCGTTTTGCTCTGCTTGCTCTTCAGGGGGTGATGCAGGGAACTGTGCCCTACCTGGGCACCTTCCTGACTGACCTGACCATGCTGGACACTGCTCTTCAGGACTACATTGAGGTGAGCCGTGGGCACCTGGTGGCCTGGATGCCCAACAGAGAAATTCCCTTAATCGGTGTCTGTCGTGGGCCCATTAAGGACACGGCACTGTGTTAGGCACCATGAGAAATACAAAGGAGAGTAAGTGGCGCACCGTTCAGTGGAAGAAGCAGGTGGTGACTGTGGCAACACTAAGATTTCAGACAAACGCGGTGAGAGAAGAGAGCAAGTCACCATCAGGTCCGTATGTGGGGGTGGTAGCAAGGCCTCATGAAGGAGTGGGTTTGAGAAAGATCTTATGTTGAGTAGGACTTTGTAGAGTGGGCCTGAAGGGTGATATGCCTTTATATTCCCCTTGGTGGGGTAGGGAGGCGGTCAGATGCTGGAGGCGCTCTTGTGCTCTCTCTCCTGCACGTGTGCACATGCTTGCTCTCTTTCTTTCTCTCAGTGGGAAGAGAAGTGAAATTTATCTACTTGTTAGGAGCTGTAATAAAATATTAAGTGGCAAGAAATTTGACCTTTGAAGTAAGATTTAAGGATGGCTTGTGTAGCTAAGTTTACCTCCCCTCCTGGTTATCACGTGGATGAGCCTGCTTTTACGCCATCAGAATTTAGCAGGCCGGCAGTTGTTTTGCACAAACCTACCATGGTGCTGTTGTGGGCATGTGCATTCATTTTGCATTTCCTGAACTCTATCTCTTCCTCTCCTCTCCCTCAGCTTATCTCAGGAAACACTCATTCGCATTGGGGAATTTTGGGGGAGTGACCAGTGACCTAAAAGTTAAATTCAGCCTGCTGAGAACAGAAGCTGTGGGATGAAGAATTGAAACTTAAGTTTTCGTGAGGCTGCGTAGAAGGGACTTCCCTTTTGATAAACCATTGGCAGTTTGGATTCCAGTATGAGTCAATGGCCATCTGTTTTTGTTGCTTTGGGTCAAGAAATAAAGTGCGATGGAACATTTACTCAAGCTTTTGCCCTACTGGCTCTACAAATATATTTGGATTCTGAATTGTAACTTTATCATTATTACTTTAGTTAGTTTCAGACCTTTTCTTTTTAATTCAGAGAGAGCGCGAGAGAGTGTGTGCACATATGTGAGCGGGGGAGAGGGACAGAGAGAGAGAGAGAGAGAGAATTTTAAGCACGCTCCATGCTCAGCATAAAATTGGACTTGGGACTCAATCCCATGACCGTGGGATCATGAGCCTAAATCAAGAGTCGGACGCTCAGTTGACTGAGCCACCCAGGTAGCCCTGGTTTCAGACATTTTTATAAGAAGGCTGCCTGCGTATCCTATCCCATTATGATTAAATGAATGTTTTTCTTTTTTATCCTTTTTTTCTTTTTTCTTTTTAAAATATAATTTATTGTCAAATTGGGTTATACACAACACCCAGTGCTCATCCCAATGAGTGCCCTCCTCAATGCCCGTCACCCGATTTCCCCCTCTCCCCTACCTGCCAATCAACCTTCAGTATTGTTCTCTGTACTTAAGAATATCTTATGGTTTGCCTCCCTTCCTCTCTCTTTGTAACTTTTCCCCCCGTTCCTTCCCCCATTATCTTCTGTTCAGTTTCTCAAGGTCCACAGATGAGTGAAAACATATGGGATCTGTCTTTCTCTGACTGACCTATTTCACTCAGTATAGTACCCTCTGCTTTTCTTGAAGCACATGCTGATTCTCTTCCTACATAGGAGCCAAAATTCTAGTGTCATTAATAATTGTGACTTTATCATCCCTGTGATATATTTTAATGAGACATAGGACAACATAGGTCTGTATTTCAAAGTAGCTTGGTTTGTCACTATTTTTTTAATTTAATTTCTTTCAGGGTGGGCTGATAAACTTTGAGAAAAGGAGAAGGGTAAGTAGAGGTCTTGGCTGCATTTCCATTTCACTTCATCTGGGCATTAAAAAAAAAAGAAGAGGAAACTTAAGCTTTGAATTAGCATCTATCAAGGATTCATCATATACCATTGTGCCTTGTACGTTCCTATGTATTACTCCCCCATCGTGCTGTGAAATAGGTTTTATCTTCCTCAGCTTGACCAAGGGTCTCCTGGTAGTGGAGCCAGGAAGGAGCCCTGCTCTGCTGCTCCAGGGCCTACATTTCTTTCCTTACTCCCTTGCCCCACCCATCTCATGTTTATAATTAGCTTGGGCAATAACAGGTTCATCCTGCGAAGGAGAAGGGGCTTCAGAAGAGTAAATGACATGAAAGAGTTAACAAAGTTGGTGAACTCTGGGTCTGAGAGAGAAAAAGAGAGGGTCTTCATTGTTACACGTGGATGGTTATTCTTTTCCTTTCCTGTCAACACGACAAGGGGGTGTTCAACGTCAACTTGAATGCTTCTAAGAAAGGCAGTACTTTAGAGTCCTCCTCAATGTTTTTCTCCATGTTGAGTAGATAAAATAGTGGATAGTTTTGCACTGCACTGAAAAAGGTAAAACAGGGCTTTGAAAATTTACTATGGTTTTCATGTCAAAATACTGTGTTTGAAGAGATACATAAATGATTCAAAGGAAAATGAGCAAAATAATGCCTTCATGCCCTCCTCCCCCACCACACTCCTTATTCTTTACTTATTCATGCATTCTTTCACATTCCACAAACATTGCTGGCATCCCTAATGTGAGTAGAACACTCTGATCAGTTTGGGGATTGCAGCAGAGAAAACCCAGATCTCCCTGCCCTCATAAAGTTCACAATCCAGGAGGAAAGTAGACAAATAAGGAGGTTATAGTGCAGCTGATAAGGGCTTGTGAGCAGAAGTAGAGGGTATCACAGGAATATGTAAGAGGGCCATCTATCCCCAACTTGTGGAGCCAGAGAAACTTCCAGGAGGAAATGACATTGAGTTAAAATGAAAACTTCAGGAGCCAACCAGGCTGAGCTCATCAGTAACAAGATATGCTAACACAGACAAATCTAAGTCCCCTGTCCCTGGCAGAGTAGAACATGATGGTAAGTGTTCCTTGAGGATGTCAAGACCAAGAGCTGAAGTCATTGGATGGGAAGTTGATGCCCACAGAATCTGCTCATTGTTGAATTTCCTCCATCATGTTCTGGACCAATAAAACAAATTTACTTCTTGGCCGCCAGAGTTATCCATCTTTGTCCTTGAACTTCAGAATAACCCTGGATGGTACTGTCTTTCCTTTTAAGACTATCATGTTAAACTTTTGGAAAATTTGAGTATAAAACCTAAAGTTAAAGCTTATACCCTTTGTTGACTTAAAAAAAAGTCTTTATTGAAACATCTAGAGAAGTATAAATAATTTTGGACATAATTATATACTCGCTTCTCTTGTGAGCTTTAAAAGATTTGGTGAAAGGATTTACTGGAGTAGTAAAAACCCAAGGATTCGGGAAATCCAAACATTCAAGTTTATGAGGCCCTAGACTGTTTAGATATTCAGCCCTACCAAAACTTATTTACTGAGGGGTAAAGGTTGAAGAAGATGGGGATGGGGAACTTAGGAGCCTCCGGACTTAAAGTCAATTTTTGGCTTTATCTTTTAGGACATAGTGATGGAAATGTAAAATATACTTTGGAACTACACAACTTTAAAAGATAACTTTTCTATCCCTAGAATGAAAACATGAAAGAGAAAAAGGAAGCCACTATGGCTTTAGGTAATAACCAGTTCCGGTTGCTCTGCTAGCTTGTTTTGTTCACATAAATTGCTTTTTCAAGGAGAAGGGAGGGTTGACAAGCATACAAAGGCTTCAGGGATTCAGAGTTGAGATTCACGGTTCTTTTGCTTCTAAGAAAGGCAGTACTTTAGAGTCCTCCTCAATGTTTTTCTCCATTGTTTATCTTAATGTGTGTTTTCTTGTTGGAAAGATGTACACACTATTTGGTTGGCCTTATTATTTACTTTTTTTTTTTGGTGTTCTGTCTGCTGTAGGAATTCGAAGTGATTGCCCAAATAAAACTCTTACAATCTGCCTGCAACAGCTATTGTATGACCCCAGACCCAAAGTTCATCCAGTGGTTCCAGAGACAGCAGCTCCTAACAGAGGAGGAAAGGTAGGTGCACATACTGCCTATCAGGGTGGAGTGCAGGTGTTGGCGAGAGGATACTACATCCATTTCCTCACTTGGCCATTTTTTCAGCAGCTGTTTATTGAGCAGCTACAGGATTCTAGATCCTTCATCTTCAAAGGGTAATGGTATAGCAGGAGAAGCTGAACTGATGGTGTCAGAAGATGTGCTTTCAGATTTTTGGTTCCACCATTTATTTATCTTTGTAACCTTGAGCAAGTCACTTTTTCTTCCTGATCTTCAGTATGCTCATCTATAGAATGTTTGTTTGTGAGGATTACATGAAATCCTATTTGGAAAATCATTGTTAAAGTGCAGTTCATCACCACCACCACCACCACCACCACCACCACCATCGCCATCATGTTTGTCATTTTTGTTCATTGGTACCAGCTTTCCAGGGAGCTTTCACCTGGGAAGGAGAGACAGACCCATGAAAAATTGAAATATGGTGGGTAACTAAAATGCCACGGGATCTGTGGGCAGGAACATTTCCTTCGGCCAATGATGAGGGGAGGTAGGGAAGATCATTGGAAAGGTGTAAACATTTGGGCTAGGCTGTGAAGGAAAAGGCAAGATTTCACCAGGAGAACTGGAGAAGAACATTCCATACAGAGGGAAGAAAAGGAGCCAGGGCTTGGAGGCCTGACATGGTTGGCATTGGGAAGAGCAATGAGAACTGTCTTGGCTGGCACACAGGGACAGTTTTCAAAATCATGGTTGACAAGCATGGAAAAATACGTTAACTCCAGAGCCTTGACTCTTGGCCCAGCAAGGGTATTAGCCTTTACCCTGTAGTCTAGCGGATTAGAGTCTGCAGGCCGTATCTGGCCCACCACAGGTTTTTACATTTTTAAATGGTTGGGGAAAAAAAAGAGAAGATTAGTAACATGGGACAGTTATTTGACATTCAAGTTTTAATATCCATAAATAAAGTTTTACTGGAATGCAGCCCATTTATTTACATCTTATTTATGGTTGCTTTCATGCTTTAAAGGCAGATAATTTAGTGGGAGAGAGAATATATAGCCTGCAAAGCCTAAAACACTTGCTCCCGGGCCCTTTACAGAGAAGACCTGCTGCCCCTGCTGCCCCTGCTGCCGACTGGGGGTGCCCTGGAAGATCACCATCAGGGAGGGCAAAACTGATCGCAAAATACGTGTTTTGCAAATGAGGAAATTGAGATTCAGAGAATAACTGAACTGGTCACTGATAGAGTTTGGACTTAAACTCCAGTCTTCCTGACTCTCCAACCTAGGCCCTCCAGGTGGTTGTGTAATGTTGGGCAAATCACGTACCTCTGTAGACCTCAGTTCCCTCATTCGGAAGATGGGTGGTTTCTGAGGTCCTGTGTAATCCCCGTTGCATTAAAACGAAACCTGTGATTCAGGACCCATTGGTTGGTGAAGATTTTTGTTTTTCTTTGTCATGTAGAAAATGAAGCAGGTACTGCCTCTCTCTACGTCCCTGCTCCGATGATCAGTTTGTATGAATTAACCTTCTCTCTACGTGTACGCCCTTCTCACATACATGCCGTGGCTGGGGGTCTAGATCAGAAAGTCTAGGCCCACAATATCGGCTATAACAATGAACTTTTTGTTAATTGTAATAATTGACTTTTTAGTGATTAGAAGAATCTTGCTAAGTATATCCTGTTTATTCTGCCCTATTTATAACCACTTGTAGAGCTTAAGTTAATATTTGGAAGATTCCTGTATCAGTGAATCCCTGTACATGAGCAAACACCTGGATACATCTTTAGATTTAAAAAAAAAAAGCGCACGTAATTAACAACTTACAGGCTACCATTCACCACACTGACCCTTCCTAACCTACCCAGAACCAAATACATCTACTAGTTAGAGCTACCAGCTTTCATAAAAGACATTTCAAGTCATATATAAATCCCTCTTGTGTGTATGGAAGTTATATCTGCCTGGCATATAAGTGTCTGAATTTGGAGCATTTTTAATTTAGGCTGTGTTGGCACTTAAAAATCATATTTAATGTATGTTTACCAGTAATATAACTGCCTCCGTCTGCTCATTAAAGATGAGTTTACAGAAGTCTCTTCTTTCATTTCTCTTAGACAAAAAATGGAGCACGTGCGCACACACACGAAGTAGTGAGGGAAGGTACCAGACACGAAGTAATTCTCCCCCTGGCTTCGTAGCCAGATGAGAATGGTCAGGAAACAGAGTGGAGTCAGCCTTTGATGCGGCCAAAGCGCCCAGGCCCTCTCTGAGGCATGCAGCACTAGACAGCTGCGGTCCATAGGCCAGGGGAGGGGTGAGGGGAGGGGGCACACATATAAATTTTAAAATCTTGGCCGTTTAGACCGTGCCCTCTGACACTGGTGGTGGAACAGCATGGCATGTACCCTTATCTGAATGGTCAGAGACCTCCTCTAAAACAAAATCGGCAGATCGCGTGCATTTCAGTCTCTTCTTCAGTTCTCAAGCTCTGCCCTCACGAGCTGCCTTCTCTTCCCCAGCTACGCTCTGTCCTGTGAGATTGAAGCAGCTGCTGACGCCAGTGCCACCTCGCCCAAGCCTCGGAAGAGCATGGTGAAGAGGCTCAGCCTGTGAGTGCCACCCGCAGGTCCCAGAGGATCCCCTCAGAGAAGGGACGGGAAGGGTGTTCAGTACTGTAGCCCTGAGCCGGCGCAGAAGTGAGGAGCAGCTCCCTCCCTTGTTAATCTTTCTGTCATGATCCCTACAGTTTCTAAATCAATTCCTTCTTTTTCACTGTTCTCTGGTATGGACCACCGTCACGTCCTGCCTGGGCACCTCCCACAACATCCTTACTGGCTTCTGGCCCCCACAGTTTACTCTCCACCAAATAGTCTGGTATGAAAACATACACCAGATTATGCCACTTCCGTGCTTATCTGAATTTGCACCCAGACTCCTTATCGTGGCTTCGGAGGACTCTCATGGTCCTCCCCCAACCTTCTTGACTACCTTCCTCTCATCCAACCTTCCCCCTTCGCTGAGACCCAGCCACGCCCATCTTCTAGCCATCCGCCAAGCACACCAGACACGTTCTTGCTTCAGGGCCTTTGCACCAGATGTCCCTCTGGCCTGGCATGTGTGTTCTCTGTGGCTGACTCCAGAGATGGGCAGCAGTGCTCACTCCAGAGAGAGAGCCCTCTCTGGTGCCACCACCTGCCCCCATCACTCTTAGTCACACTGGCTGCTTCCCATGGTGGAACGTAAGCAGCCAGAGAGCAGGACCCTTGTCCGTCATACTCATGCAAGACACACTCCAGAGCCAACTTCATGACACCGGTCTTCCTTTAAGTAAAATCAAGACCCTTCAGGGTCTGCATGTCATCCCAGCCCCGCCCGTCCCTTACCTGTCTGTCCTCATCCTCCCCTGCTCATTCTGCTCTGCTTTCCAGCCTCCCACACCTCCCCGAACATGCTAGACACACCGTTTCTTCTGCTTAGAACACTGTTCCCCAAAGAGCCAAGTGACTCACTCCTCACTCCCTTCAGATGTTTGCTGAGACATCACCTGCTCAGCCTTCCACCAACCACCTTATTTCATACTATGCCTGTCTATGGCACCCTCTCTCACCTTCACCTGCTTTGAATTTCTCCATTGCCTTTACCTCCATGTGACATACTGTATGCTGTATGTGTCTGTTAATTATCTCGAATGCAAACTCCATGAAGGCAGGCACGTATGTCTCCTTTCTTTTCATTGCTCTATCCCCAGAACCTAGAATGGTGCCTGACACATAGTAGATGATTAATAAATATTTATTGAATGAATACATTGAGCCATGGGCCAACACTACTTTAAGAACAATACATGTGTTTTTCATCCAATCCACAAAATAACCTAAGTGGTAGGTCCTAATGTTATACCAACTTTATAAACCAGGAAAGTAAGGCACAGACAGGGTAAATAGTGTGTTAGTTAGTGGAAGATCTGGATTCAAACTCAAAATTTGGCCGTAGAACCAAGATGCCTTTTTACCATACTGCCTATGGTAAAAATACTTTCTGAAAGAAGTGAGGAAGGGAAGATGGAGCAGGAGGTAAAAAGCGGAGGAGGAAGATGAGGGAGGGTAGGAAGACGAGAAAGAGGGAAAGGTTGCAGAGGGTGGGAGGAAAGAATGAGAGATTGTTACTTAACTAGACCCTGTGCATTGATGGCAGCCATTTTTACAGAAGAGCCAGAGAGGATCAGGTCTGTGTCGCCGAGTTGATCTCTCAGGTGTTAGACTCCGAGATACATCAGGCTAATGGATCAAATGAAGGCTAAAGAGGGATTGTCATTTGATTAATAAATTGTCTCTTCCCTTTGAAGACCTGTACCTAGATCTGATCTCTGGGACGGTCAGCAGTGGCCGGGGACAAGCAAGAACAGTGATTAGGGAATATTGGCCAGTTTTTTCTTTTGTGGCAGGGTGGCTTGGGAGCCCTGCTGACCCGGCAGAGCCCAGCTTCCCACCACTTATCTGTTGTGTGAACGTCTGTGTCGTCATTTGTGAGACCAGAATAGTCGTGTTCATCGCACTGGGTTGTTTCACAGCTGGCGGGGTTGTAACGCTCCTCAAACACTGCCTCACTCTCAGAGGGTGCCTAGAAAGCTACCGTTGTTTTTTTTCATGAAACAACTCTCTGTTACTGTCCTTATTTATTTATTTTTTTTTGGTCAGGATTCTGACTGTTTCTGTGGGTGTTTGCTACTTCCCAGCACTGTCTATCCACCTACTCACTGAGTCCCAGTGAGACACAGAGGCAAGGATGGCACGTGAACTTGGATCTTGCCATATTTCCAATTAACATGTGAAGGTCCTTACTGGGTGTGTAGGGGTGATCTCCTACTAAGGAAGCTGCTCAGGCTTCCACCTGATATCAGGTGACAGCTGATGATTTTGTTGGGATTGTGATTTTATAGAAAGCATGTTGAAGGTAATCTTGATATCTTGCCAAACCTCTGCCCAGAGGCCTCCCCTGGCTCTCCTGAATGCTAGATTTCTGAGCTCACGGATTGGCCCTACAGAGTTTCCATAGCATCCTGCCATCTTGTCATGGCTGCAGTTCTAGAGGAGAATGTACTCTCTTTTGAGGTAACCCAAGGGCCTGACCGCGCCTTGTTAGTTGGTAAGATGGACACCTACACAGGGAATCAGAGTCCCCAAGAAGTGGGTCCAGGAGTGCCAGGCATCTTGATAGTCTTATGCAACAGAAATCATTGGAAATTTCTGGACCTGCTATGGTAGGCAGAGGTCTGCATAGGTACATCTAGTCCTTTTATTTATTTTTTAATGTTGGAAGTTTATTTATTTTGAGACAGAGAACGAGCAGAGGAAAGGTGGGGGGAGGGGCAGGGGGATAAAAGATTCAAAGTGGGCTCCTTGCAGACAGCAGAGAGCCCGGCACAGGGCTCGAACTCATGAACCGTCAGATCATGACCTGAGCTGAAGTCAGACACTTAACTAACTGAGCCACCTAGGCACCCCTGGTGGTCCTAAGTGCTACTACTGCCTTTGCCTCCTTGCTGCTTCTTCCCTGTCCTCAGGCAGTAGCCACTGTAGATGCATTTTGATATAACCGCTTCCCACTACCCCTCTCCAACCCAGCCATCCATATTTATTGTGCTGGGTGCTCTAGCACCCCTGGTCCTCTCTTTGCACTGAGTCTGACACATGCATAAACCTTGCAAAGAGATTTACACGAGGCAGGACTGTCAGGATGCAGTGCCGTGCATAAAGTGTGGTAGGCACTGAGTACACTCTTTCATTGGTGAAATCTTGCCAAGATGCTTGAGTTTAAACCTTTGATATCTGCGTTTGAACATTTATTATGAATAAAACAGGCCACATTGTCACCCTTCGTATTTCTTGTGCACATAAGGATGATTGTATGCCACCGATTTCCAAAATATTTCATGATCTTAGAATTTTTTAAAATGTGGAAAATGTACCTTTTGCTTTCCCCATATTTAATGATCCATTTTCTAAAGAGGTTGGAAAGAATTTTGAAGCCATAAGGGAAGGCGTGCTTGGTCTGAAGGTCAGAGATGCCTTGTATTGAGCTAGAATTAACCTTTACAAAGCAGAAATTACCTCATGGAATTGTACAAATGGAAGAACCTTTAGTCTTTGAACTATCTCATTCTAAGTTAGATTCTCAAATGACGGGCTGCCAACCACTAGTTCACAGCCTTCAGTGTCTACCTCGTAATTCACGGAGGTGTGTGACAGTGGCATTGTTTTTTCTCCTGTGAATGGTGGTCAGAGTTGAGGGCTTTCCCCTAGAGCCCCAGTAAGACTTGGAGGTCCCAGAAAGGAAGTGACATGGAAAGTGGGACAAGAGGTGGCGGGGTGGAGATGAGGCAGAGCAAAGATATGCTTCAGGTCTTAAAATTTGAGCTTATAATTCCTGAAATATTTAATGAAAAATCAAGTAGTTCTACTCTTGTTATTTTGTCCAGTCCGTGATTATTGGCTTGGCTGCATTTGCTAGTTTCTTTACATGCCTTTCCTTCATGCATCTTATCCTCCCTCCTTTGGCTCCTCTTCACATTGTCTGTTAATGCCAACCCTCTCCGTCTTTGTCTGAGAATGACTTTATTTTGTGCTCACTCTCAGAATTCTTTTAGCTGGGTATGGAATTCAAAGATGAGCATTATTATTACTCAGCACTTTGAAGACATTATTCCATGTCTTCTGACTTCTGTTTGCTTTTGAGATGTCTGCTACCTATTTAATTACCATTCCTTTGTATTATGCACCCCCCACCGTTGCTTTCAAGAACTTGTTTTGTCTTTGATATATCATTAGACAGTTTAAGTGAGGATTGAGTCTTATTTATCCTACTCAAGAAGTGGTTCCTGGATCTAAAGATTCAGGCAGTTCATTAATTCTGGAATCTTCTCACCTACCATCTCCTCTGGTAAGCTCACTCTTCCATTCTCTTTATTGTCTTCTCTTGGAACTCTTCTTACACACATCAGCATCTCTAATTCCAGTCTCCATCCCTTTTGTATTTTCCATGTCTTTTTATTTTGGTGCTGATTTCTGAAGATTTTCTTCAAATCTGTCATCTTGTTCACAGTGCTTCTCTTAAACAGTCATTTAATCCTTCCACCGAGTTTTTACTTTAATCACTAACTTTTCTAGTCCAGAAGTGAGTTGTTTTCCAGATGCCTTCCTGTTCTTTTGTCAGGATGTCTTGTTCTTCTTTCCTGTTTTCAATCTTTTCTTCTTATGTCTTCAATACTTTAAACATATTTATTTTATAGCCTGACCCATGATAGACATTCAAACATTTATCAAATGAATGAATAAATTATTAGTTCTCTCTGTCAGTTCTTCTATCTGAGGGTCTCAAGAGTCTAATGTTTGTGGACTCCTTTTGGGTGGAATTATTTCCTTGAATGTTTTTGTAATTTTGTATTATGAGCTTGTCTTTATCAGAAAATCCTCCTGAAGGTGTATTCCTCCAGAAAGAGTTCTTAATTCTAGTTTGCACAGAAGTATAGGTAGCAAAGTATAGCATAGTAGCAAATCTGAGTAAGGTGCTGGCCAAGGTCACACATGATTTCAGGGGAGACATTTTTCTTTCCCCCAAGGTCAGGCCAAGACAGATCAGCTTCCTTGTTGTCTTCTTGTGCCAGTAGGAAGAGATTCTTGTAGCCCATCTTTTTACTAAGGATATAGCTCCTTGAGGGTCTTGGTTCTATAAGAGATTTCAACTCCCCACCTTACATAAACAGAGGCCTTCATTTTTGGGTCTTTATATGTGCTAAAACCCATGTTCCTAGCTCCCTAAGATTGGTACCTACCGCTGCCCACCCAGACCAGCTGCAGGATTAGCTCACATGATTCTGGTTTTCAGTTCCCTTTTCATTTATGGCCTGTAGGGATTTTCCTTACTGTGTTGCAAGCTCAACTTTAAAAAGAGTTTTTAATGTTCCTTATCCGGATGTTTTATAGTGAAGTGGTTTAGCTCGTTGTAGTTCACCAGATTGTTGGAAACAGAAGTTGTCCTCCTTGGTTTCTTGTCCAAAGCAGTGTCAGCTTCTTCTTTGGCCGCATTCATAGTTCGTTTTATGATGGAAAGTAACAGGGATGTGGTGTGGGATTTTGATCTGCCACTGTGATCTATTCCATGTTAAAAAATGAAGAACTATTCAGTTTTCATTTCTAACTATTCTTTAGAAAGATCTGAGATTAATATGGCCTCTCGTTCAGCTAAGCAATTTGTGTGTTCTTTGAGGTTGGAAATAACCTGTTCAGATGAGATGTATACTATGATCTATACTTCCTACTTTATAGGAAATGTTTTTCAATAATGCCAGGGCACGCAAGACTAACAAAACAATTAAGGGGTTAATTACCACAAAACATTTGCTAAATCATGCATTCCAGTTTGTAAACAGATGCCTGGCATTATGTGCTTTGCAGATTGTTTCTGGGGTCAGACATTATTACCAGTAGCACTCCCACCAAAGAGCAGCCCAAGTCCACTGCCAGTGGGAGCTCTGGCGAAAGCATGGACTCTGTCAGCGTGTCGTCCTGCGAGTCAAACCACTCAGAGGCCGAGGAGGGCTCCATCACTCCCATGGACACACCTGATGAGCCTCAAAAAAAGGTATACGCTTATTCCCTTCCCATAAGTCCTAATATAAACACCTGACATAGTTTAATGTTTGCAAACGAGAATGTCTGTTTTCAAGTTTATCACTGTACAGTATGTTGAAATTCATGTTTATATGAACTGTAAAGTAGAGTTCAATCTAGGGACCCATTCCTCATAGAAACTGGTCCAAAAACAATGAGCATGTTGGTTTAGTCATCTGGCCTTTGAAACATTGTCCTGGGTCCAAAGGTGACCGAAGGATTGTGGCCTGTCACATGAGGTATACTTTATTTAGGAATCATAGGATTTTCTTAGAAGGAGCACAAAGTCAAGAGATAGAGATGTGTCAGCCTCTTGGTGTCATGCCTTGTCTTCGCCATGCTTTTGCATTACTCAGAACTCAGTGACTTGAAACAACAGCCACTTAGTCTCTGTCACGCATCTGCTGATTGGTTGATGTGCACAGGCGTGGCCTTGGCCATGGGTTTGATCCAGGTCTGCTCCTTTCATTCTTCTTGGAGTAATGAGGCTATCTAGGGCATATTGTTAGTAGGCGAAGACACGTGAGCAGGAGAGCAAGCCCAACCCCATAGGTGTGTATCAAGCCTTTACTTTCCTCGTCATACCAACATTTTATTGCCCAAAGAAAATCATGTGGCAACATCTCTCATAAGTAAGTGAGGCAGGGGACTCCTTCTAATGGGAGGAACTGTGGAGTCACAGGGAAAGGACATGGATACAGAGGGGCATAAGGAATTGGTAGCACGTATACAATCTGCCGTGTCCCAGAGAAGAGACAGCCATGAGAGGTGATAAAAGAATTCCCATAGGGAGTGTCCATTTTCCATGGCTTCATAAAGAAATAAAACAACAAGATGTGTCTTACTCTTCTGTACACATCTGCTTTAATCTGTTGGTGAAGAAGCTTGAATCAGAAACATCACCTGTGATGTGACTGGAATTTGCACTATTTGAGGGAGATTTTTGGCCAGCCAGACTTGCTGTGTAAGTGACTGTTAGCCCCTTAGCTTATGCGTAGGCCAGGGCGGTAGAGTGGTAAGAATTCCTCCCTTTTGTTTGTTGCTGCCATTCTGTAAGGGGTCGGTGTGCAGTTTCACACTGTGTTATGAACAACAGCAGCAGCAGAGGAGCCCTCCAGTGACCTCCGCACAGTGCAGCCCGTCCAGGCCTCACCCTCAGGGTGGGTACGTCTGAGATGTCTCAGGTGCTGCCCCAGCTGGGTCTCTGGCCCTTCTGCGTGGGCGTCCAGAGGCACATCCTCCAAATGTTGAAGGAAAAGCTCTGCAAACACCTTGGAGTCTGTTCTCTGAGGCATTATTTTCGAAACCAGAGATGTAATCATTCTCCGTGACTTGACATACAGCATTGAATTTGTCAAAACCTGGAGTGAGGTATCATTCTTCACCTTTAGGCAGGTTCTTATTCTCTGTGGCCCCCTTTTCCGATGGTGGACATCCCACAAAAGTGACAGTAGAGGTAGATCACACATGTCTTTGTGGGATTTCTCTCTGTCCAGGAAGGGGATGGAATCCCCTTCATGCCTGTGGGTGCATCGGACGTGTGTGAAGGTCCAAATCATCCTTTTAAAACTACACAGTAGTATCATTTGTACCCCCTTTGTGCATCCTTCTTGACTCCTCCTTTATCACACGGGGGCTTCAGTTTCTTTCACAAGTCAGGAATTTTTATTCTTCAGATGAACCTTCCTCAGAGGCATGAATTTCTGTAGGTTTAAAGCTGAATCATTGACTTGGACGCACACACACGCTGGGCTGCAGTATCCTTAAATGTCACCTAGAAAGGCTTTGGTGCCACTGCTCCCTGCATAACGGGACCTGGATGACTTCCGCAGCCTCTCCCTGCCCTGGATCCTGAGCCTCCAGATGTCCGGCCCATGCCTTTCCCTGCGGTGCTCCACGAGGCTGCTCTGTGCAGTGACGTGTACCAGTGTTCCTTTATCTTCATCCCCCTGATCATGGTTTCTAAACATTTGTTTTCCCACTTGCTCCTCATAGCAGATTCTAAGAACTAGGGACTTCATCAGGTGGTCCGTTTACAGCTGCTGTACCTTAGGCATCTTCCAGGCTTTATCATAATCATAAATGTCATAAAATGATGGAAAATCTAACAGAGGAAAGGGGATTATATAGAGGAAAAGGGAAGTGAAAAAAATTGAACTGGACAGCGGGCCCTCTTGGCTACTGTGTGTGGTGCACCTTCAAGCAGAGTGAGGTGATTCAAATTATGCACCATCAGTTTGCTCTCACACTGAGTCACCAAGTGGGTTCACTTGGGAAAATAGACAAGACATGTTCCTAAGCCATATTATGGTAGAGTCACAGTTAGACTTCTACATATCAGCTGGCTCTAATTAAACTAATCATATAGTAGAATTTAATGTAAAGTTATGCTATAGGAAGAAGAAATCCTTAGGAAATAAAATAGAATAAACTCCACTTTACCTGGAAGCTAGATGATCAGGATGCTAAAATTCTGTACTCTTTTTCCTTGGAAAAGTAGACAAGTATGAAAGACATAAGTAGGTTCCTTATTTTTTATATGACTTCTGAAACATTTGTTAGGATTAATGTGGTATAATTTAGCGTAAGTCATTCTGAGAAATTACTTGTAATTTTCTACAATAAGAATTGATATTTAAAATGATTGAATTTAGTGTTGTTTTTTTTTTTAACACAACCTAATGCATTTTTGGCATCCTATTTCTTTGGTAATTAGTCTTGCATAGTTTATGGTAACTATGTAGTTAACCAGAAAAGCACATTAACTACGGCACCTCATTCCTTAATTCTCTTTGATATACAACGTGAAAATGTATACAGTTGGTTCTAGAAACAAATGTAGAAAGTGATGGAGCTTCTCATAGGCTGTGTTCCCTTTGGGCAAGTCCCTCGATTTCTCTGAATCTTTTTCCCCTTATCTTTATAATGCTCTGCATTTGTTCACAAGATAGTTGTTCAGAGCATATGAGATAAGATCTATATACGAAAGCTTGTCACAGACATCACAGTGCTAAATATCACCAACGTGGTGGTATACTATGTTCATTTACCACGTTCTCATCAATGAGACTGGGCCTTGGCTACGTGCTTGCTGTGTGAACCTGGCCTTGGGAGTCAGGAAACTGGGGAGCATGTCATGCTGGGGCTGCCAGCAGTTTTGTCTCCGGCCTCCAATTCCTCAGCAACAGAAAGCGATTGGGGCCCAGTGATGTCCAGGGCCCTGATGTTCCATGCAGAGCTGTAGAATCTGTGGCCCTTATCTTAGAAACTTCTAAAAGTATAGACCTTTCTCTCCTGCTACAAAATCCGTGATGTGGCGCCAGGAAAGAAAACTTGGTGGTGGGCATGTTAATCAGCGTTCCTACACACGGCAGTGAGACTGGAAAAACAGTTGGGAAGTAAGGCTTCCCTCCAGCCCTTGTAAAGCTTCTGCCTTCCTCCCGGAGTCTGTTTCCCTCTAGTTTCTGGTATTTGCTGCCATCTGCTGGTCACTTCCTTAAGTGCAGCTGCAAACTGGGGAGTTTTGAGAACTGCCTTGCTTCCATCCTCACCTGGAAATAGAGTGACCAGGGCAAGTACTGAGTCGCTGACAGGCATCTGCTAACAGGGTACTTACCCCAGTGACAAGACGTGTGTGTACTGTGTGCTGTTGTGGAGGAAGTAACTGAAGTTCATTCATCTCAGCATCTACTTCTGCTTTGAAAATTGTGAAGCATGCCCTTGGCCAAGGTTCTAATCTGTTTCCTTCTGGGGTGTGTTTACTCTTGCAGCTCTCTGAGTCTTCCTCATCATGTTCTTCTATCCATTCCATGGACACAACTTCCTCAGGGATGTCGTCCTTAATAAACCCCCTCTCCTCCCCTCCGTCCTGCAACAACAACCCCAAAATCCACAAGCGCTCCGTCTCCGTGACCTCCATTACCTCGACAGTGCTGCCTCCCGTGTACAACCAGCAGAGCGAGGACACCTGCATCATCCGCATCAGTGTCGAGGACAACAACGGCAACATGTACAAGAGCATCATGGTAAGGCGCCCAGGCTGCACCCCGGGTGTGCGCGGTACCGGCGTGTACGTAGTATGAACGTGAGCCAGAGCCTCCCTGGGCATACACGGCAATACATTTATATAAGCATCTACATAGCAGCGGTGGCCATAAGATACAATTTTTACGTCTTACAAACTGCTAAACCTTACCCTGATCAGTGTCGCTTTTTTCACAACTGTCCGTTTGGACGACTATATAATGTGTCCCAGGGAAGGTTCTGCTCCTGCGTCTTCCTAGGAAGTCTTCCCGTGGAACTGCATGTCTGGATTTATACCGAACTCCCATGCATTCTTGGCAGTGTCCTCCATGCTGGCCAGTCTTTCTCCTTTCTCCTTTGGAATCAGACTTAGTGAGGTGAATGATCAAACTGGAAATACAGTTTGAGTCCACAAGCAACTATATTTTATAAGTTAAAAGAGACAGATATTTCTGAGCTTCTTGTAAAAAACTGTGTTTCTGACACTCTCAAAAATGTCTTGAATCAATGGCAGGCTTTTTGGAACACATACAGGCCTCTCCTGGCAGTAACCTTAGGCGTGTAATTCCAGGAAGAGACTCCTTCGTTTATAGGACACTTCGTATACTGAGGAGCAGGCTCTCAGGGACCCGTCTTCTCCCATCTTTATCACCTGCCTCCGGGGAGGGCACACAGAGTGCTCACGAGCTCACCTCTGAATGTGACCTACGCGCTGTCTTCTGACATTCCGAAGAAGAACTTTCCTAAAGCAGTCATCGAATCACCAAAAGATTCTCGAACGTTGGATGTGTAGTTGTCGCTGGGCCAGGCTTTGTGGGCGGGGAGAAGAATGTGGCGCTTCCGTCTTTGAGGGCCTTGCAATCTAAAGGGCGCTCAGGAACTCAACCTGTACCCGATTCTCTAATGGAGGTCAGACCAGACTGAAAAGGGCCTCCCGCCCTCATGTGGGAGTTTGTGTCCAAGCGGCAGTGGCGTCTCACTGAAGGCTTTTAAGTAGCAATCAGATTTGTTCACTGGAAGAGTAGTCGCCACTGTGGAGACGCTGCTCTGGTCGGGAGAGATGGGAGGCGAGGAAGCGGGTTAGGAAGCTGCTGTCGTTTTCCAGGAGGAGGTGAGGAGGGCTTGAGAGACGGTCGTGGCTGGAGACTACATGGACTTTTGATTTTTATGAGGTAGAATTGTAGAACCCGTTGGTTTAGTCATCAGCTTTGGGTTACTGTTGTAGGGGATGAGGAAGAGGAAAAACTAAAGGCTGTCCAGGCAGCGTGGTGGTTGGTGGTCCTATCAAGTGAGGTGCGAACTACTGGAGGCGGAGGGTTTGGGGGGGCACTTACCCTGAAGGGGCCAGTAGCTGACACACTCTGGAAGATGGGCAGAGCCCGGGGCTGGTGCCAGGCTGGTCCTGGGAGTCGTCCAGCCCACGGGGTGGCAGGGGCGCGCAGGGAGTGAGGGCAGGAGACCAGGCTCAGGCGGGAGGGGGAGCGCGGAAGAACCACCGAGAAACCACACCAGCGGTGGTGGTGGTGTTTCCGGTGTGCCTTCTCCACACGGCTTCTCTCACACGTGCTGACAGAGAAGTACGTCCCACCTCGTAACTCAGCAGTGTCTCTGAAGTAAAAACTGAGAGGTGACACATGCGGCCCCGTGGATGGGTCTCTAGAACACCACGTTGCTCTACAAAACCAGACACAAAAGATTCCATGCTGCAGGAGTCTGTTCTTTCAAAGATAGTCCAAACGAACCTGTAGCGTTAGAAGCTAACCTCAGGGAAGAAGCAGAGGGAATTCTTCGCATGCTCTACTTAAGGCACGAGAAGGTCACGTGCTGGTGTCATTCGGTATCGTTCCATTTAGTACACCAGCCACATGTGGCAGTTGAGCATTTAAAATGGGAATAGTCCAAATGGAGATGTACCGAGAACATAAAATATATATACCAGATGTTGAAGACTTAGTAGAGAAGAAAGGATTTCTCAATAATTTTGGTCTGGATTATATACTGAAATCATACTCTGGATGGAAGGGATTAAATAGAATATGTTGTTAAAATTAATTTCCCTTTTGGGAAAACCGTTTAATATGGCTACTAGGTATTTAAGATTAGAAACGGGGCTGGCGTTGTGTGTATCTGCCGGACAGGGCCGGCCGGTTCAGGACGTCAGCGGGAGGCTGTGCGCTTGCGCCGACTGGGACCCCGCCCCACTCAGTACATCGGGTGGGACAGGGGGACGAGCACTCGGGGAAAGCCCTCGGCTGTATCCCATCCTCATCTGGACACACCTGGGGGAGTTTAAGGTCAAGAAAATAAGGATAGCCTGGCTCTCGCCTCAGGTAGGTTTAAAGTGGACAACTTAGCCTGACGTTAATCACCTTAGCCCCCCATCCGTCCCCCAGAGGGATCCTCTCTCTTTCGCTTTCTGCTTCTGGTTCCATTTGAGCCAGCTGTGGGAGTATTTTCCTTAGACTATCAAAACACATATTTCCTCTTTTAGAATTTTGTGTGCATCATTTCTCCCTTGTAAAGGAATATGCCGGATGTTTTGGTAATAGACAAATGAACAGGGTCTTTGTCGCTTACAAGGACCCCATTGTAATGCCTGCTGTTTATTGAATCACAAACACCAGCTGCTGCTCCAGACCAGAGGGAGACATCTAGGTCCTTCGGGCTCTGTGACAGCTTCTTGGAGAAAATCAGTTGTCTTTTCTTTTTTTTTTTTTTTTAAGTTTTTTTGTTTTATTTATTTATTTATCTATTTACTTACCTACTATTTCTCCTCTTACCTCCTGGTGAGAACAGCTTTTATTTTTAAGTAACAGTAATTTGTGGGGTTTTGTGTGTGTGCACACATGTATTCTTTCTGTTGCAAAGAAATCACTCACGGGATGTTACAAAAGTCAGCCCGCTTTTTCTGTCGCTCTGAGCACCCTGCCAATAGTTGGCTGAAATACAGAGATAAAGGGGAGACCGTCAGAACTGGAGGTGAGGGGAAACTTTACTTGCACTTTAAAAATGCTAGATTTATTATTTTCAAACACCTAGGAGCTGACTTTTATTGAAGCCTAATTTACATCAATTACATACACAGATCTTAAGTGTTCAGTTCTTTGGGTTATTTGATAACTACCTGTATTTGTGTAACTATTGCCCCCAAATCTAGATAAAGAACATTTTTCATCCCCTCAAATCCCTGTGCCCCTTCCAGTCAGTTTCCCCCTTGCCCTTAGTGAAGGTTCAGGTTCGTCATTGTTAGTTTTCTAAAGCCATAGATTAGGTTTGCCTGTTTTTCAAAGAATTGACTCCTGTTCCATGTAATCTTTCATGTTTAGTTTTTTGGGAGGTTTTTTGTTTTTTGTTTTTTTTTGCGCAACACGATGCTTTTGAGATTCATCCACGTTGTTGCATGTGTCAGATCTGAGTTTACAGCTGCTGAGTTGTGCTCTCTCAGGAATGTACTGTAATCTGTCTGTTTCCCCTGTTCTCTGCCGTCACGGGGATTCGGGTTTGTTCCAGTTTGAGGCCATTATGGATGAATCTGCTGTGAACATCTGTGTGGAAGCCCTTTTGCAAACATAGGTTTTCATTTCTCTTGAGGTTGCCGGGTCTTGGGGGTCTCTTGTGCTCTTTGAACCGGTCCTTGTGCAGAATTGCAGTCACTTGTCGCCCCCAGGTTGTGGCCTGGCGCCATGACAGCAGCTCAGTGGGTACAGATGATTTTAGCCCAGGACCAAAAATGCCACGCGCTTTCCGCGGCCCCCTCCTCCTCCACCTTGCCCGACACTGGACGCCCAGCCGGTGTGGAGGAGCCCGGCAAGGGGCCTGCTCTAGTTTGCTGTGGGGCGCACTTGCCTGGGGGAGGGGGGCGCCGTGAGAGTGCGCTGTGGTCTCACCGCGGGGCGCTGTGGGGTCAGTGGCCCACCATCATTCAGCCAGGAGGGTGGAGCCAGGACTAGAACCCAGGAGCTCTGGCTCCTGGTCCCGTTCTCGGCCCACCAGCCGCCACTCCCAGGAAGACACATGGCAGCGAGAATGAGAGGCTCAAGAGAACTCTGTCAGGCAGCAGGAAGCCAAATACTCAGAAGCCCGTCGTTGTCTTTTCAGCTGACGAGCCAGGATAAGACCCCCGCCGTGATCCAGAGGGCGATGCTGAAGCACAACCTGGGCTCAGACCCCGCTGAGGAGTACGAGCTGGTGCAGGTCATCTCGGAGGACAAAGGTGGGCACACGTCGCGTCTCATGGCAGGTTGCCCGGTGTGAGAAGTCAGAGACCGAACACCGGGGAAACAAGCAGGGGTGTGTAATGATGCGGGAGTGGTGTGTGAGGACCTGCCGTGCCCTCACTCGTCGCCTGAAGCGTCTCAAGCTGCCCCCACAGCAGCCCTGTTGGCCTCCTGCCCGTTCACTGTAAACATTTTTTTTAAGTTTATTTATTTATTTTGAGAGAGAGACAGAGCAAAAGGGGGAGGGGCAGAGAGAGGAAGAGAAAGAATCCTAATCAGGCTCCACGCTGTTCGTCCTGAGCCTCCCAGGCGCTGCTGCCGTCTCTATAAGCTTCCTGCAAGCATTCTCCTTGGAAGGGGCCTCCCCCGTGTCAGAAGGGGAGGGGAGGTGGGGCCTTGTGGGTCTTTGCAGATAGTCACACACCTCGTTTATCCAGTAATATGTGTCTCAGTTGTATGTGAACCTGAAATGTAGCCGTCCCTGTAGTAATTTCTCACTGTTTCAGTTCATCATGCGTGAGAGGCTTAGAGGTTTATCTTTCAGTTTCTCTTTTATTTTTTTATTAAAAAATTTGTTTGATGCTTTTATTTAGAGGGAGAGACACAGAGAGCAAGCAGGGGAGGGGCAGAGAGAGAGAGAGGGAGACACAGAGTCCAAAGTGGGCTCCAGGCTCTGAGCTGTCCGCACAGAGGCTGATTCAGAGCTCGAACTCATGAATCGCCTGGTTATGACCTGAGCCGGTATTGGAGCTGAGCCACCCAGGCGCCCCTCTTTCCGTTAATCTTTATTCGTGATCAATGTTCCAGTCGCAGAAGCTTCTAACTTCAGAATCTGAAGGCTCGTTATGTCACACTTAACTGAGGCAAAGAACTGATAATCTGGGAAATACGTGAGTATGTCTAGGAGCCCATTGTTGGCAGAAATTCCTTTTAGGAAAACTGAGGGCAAATACTTTCCCTGAATGTATCTATTTGCCAGTTTGACTTGGGGTTGTATTCGTTGAGAGGAGGAGACAAGCCGGTAGGCAAGTCCTCTCTACCCTGTCACATCATAGAAACTCAGTCAAAAGAAGTCTCTTTCCAGGTGCAGTTGTTGACTGAAACTAACCCTATTTACTGGCAGACCCAATACTAACCAGGTCACATATCTTTTTTTTTTAATGTTTATTTTTGAGAGAGAGAGAGACAGAGCATGACTGGGGTAGGGGGAGGGAGAGAGGGAGACACAGAATCTGAAGTAGGCTCGAGGCTCTGAGCTGTCAGCACAGAGCCCGATGTGGGACTTAAACTCAAGAACCATGAGATCATGATCTGAGCTGAAGTCAGAGCTCAACCTACTGAGCCACCCAGGTACCCCCAGTTCACATCTTAATGCTTGTTTCCCAACTATAGCAAAAAGAAGAATTATAAAAGTTGGGGATATGGGAAGGGACCCCCTGTTCGTACTCCATTTGGCCAACACATCCTCCAGGCTGTATCTTGGGCCCAGAGAAGAGTAGCTGAAATTAGAGTAGTACTTTTTGTTAGAGATGAAACATACAACCTTTGAGAAAATTCTTTTTCAATGACTTCTTGGGAGCTTTCTCATTCACCTGAGCCCTAAGTTGTGGGGCAAACCCTTATCCATTGTATCTTTTCTTGTAGTTATAGTTAAAATTCTAAGTCTAAAAGGTGATCTCTTGAGTTTTACCATGTTGCCCACAAAACACCACTACGGTGAGACCAGTTGGTCTGAAGAACCAAGAATCCTGAGGTTATAGACTGGGCCCAGTCTTGTTCACCACTTGGGTAGTCTTCGGCGGGCTGCTTGATCTCCTTGGGCCTTAAGTAGTGAAAAGGAGGCAGCACCCTACTAGTCCTTCATACCCCACAGGGTGGTTGTGAGGATAACAAGAAATAATGTGCCTAAAAATACTTTGAGTGTATGCTAAGTGACCTATAGCTGTGAGGTGAATTATTACTGACCTCGGAGTATGTGGACAGGAGATTGGGGGCCCTTTAGGGGAGTTATTCTTTATGCAACATTTGTGCAAAATGTACTAGAGTCACTTAGAACCTGATTGCATCAGTCTTGCTATAACTTCAAACATAAGTTTGAAGTTAACATAAGCTTGACTGAATCTATTCTGCCGTCAGATGCCTCTAGAGATTGCCTCCCCCACTCCATTGCCCGTTTTACCTTTGATTTCCGTTTGGTTTTTTTTTTTAGATACCCCTTACCCCTGACTGCTAAATAGCATATTTCTTATTTTAAAAATATAAATGAATTTGCTTGATAATTTCATGTTATACTTGGAGTGGTCCCTGTTCAGAAATTGCAGCTGTCTGATTGGGAATCATTGAAATAAACAACAGTTTAAATATTTACAGATATACTCTGTCTTATATAGATGCTATTTAGTATTCAACTGGTTTGATTTGGGGTTACTTCAGAAGATATTTCAATATTCCAAGTAGAAAGTTCTGGAAAACGTTGTAGACTTTTTTTTCTCCCCCATGTCATTGTATTCTCTCAGTCTCTGAGAAAAGCCACATGCTGGAGTAGAAAATGGACCACAGAGGGAAGCATACCTGGGTTCTAGCCCCGTTCTGCCACTGACTAGCTATAATCCGGAGTATCATTTAATGTCTCTTGGCCTTTGCTTTCTACAGCACTTTCTTCTAGCTAAAATATTCTGTATTTGAATGAACACAGTCCATGGGTCAAATTTCCAAGATCATATTTGCACTTCATTTTTTAAAATTAGGATTGAGGAGTGGTTGGAACCAATATTGGGGTTGGTTATCATTGTTCGGTTCAGTTCACTTTCCAAGAACAAAGGGCCAATGGTCCTTGCTTTGTGGCTGGACAAAAAAAAATTTTTTTAAATGTTTATTTAATTTTTGAGAGACAGAGACAGAGCATGAACAGGGGAGGGGCAGAGAGAGAGGGAGACACAGAATCCGAAGCAGGCTCCAGGCTCTGAGCTGTCAGAGCAGTGCCCAACATGGGGCTCAAACTCACAGACTGTGAGATCATGACCTGAGCTGATGTCGGACGCTTAACCGACTGAGCCACCCAGGCGCCCCTGGACAAAATTTTCCACCTGCCACTGTCAGTGCTGGGCTGAACTACACCAGCTGACTGCCTTCTCTCTCCTTCTCTCTTTAGAACTCGTGATCCCAGACTCAGCCAATGTCTTTTATGCTATGAACAGCCAAGTGAACTTTGACTTCATTTTACGCAAAAAGAACTCCATGGAAGAACAAGTGAAATTGCGTAGCCGGACCAGCTTGACATTGCCCAGGACAGCTAAGCGGGGCTGCTGGAGCAGTAGGCACAGCAAAATCACCCTCTGAAAGGAGGGACCACCGGCCCCTTGCTTGCCAAAGGCAGAGTGGGGCTGAGAACAGGCCATGGTGATTGCAACGACCACCCAGTGTTAGAGGATCATCGGTGAAGACAACAGATATTTATTGAGTACCTCTAGTGGGCAAGGCACTATGACAGGCATCATGGGGAAAATTGGAGATGAGTTTGACATGAGAAGGATGAATGTTTCACTGATTCTCTTGGACCTATTTGAGACTGAAATGCAAAATTATCCACTTTTATAAATATATATATATGTACACATATTTGGTATGTATGTATGTGTGTGTATATATATATATATAAATATATGAGGGACTTAGGGGATATTCTGGACTATGGAAAAATGAATTTGCACAATGGCCTGGGAAGTTGAGGTCACTTTTTACAGGGAAATAGAAAGAACTGAAAACCTAGTGTTATACCTTCCAAGTAAATGGAATCAATCCTAGGAATACAGAGTGTCCTTCGCGCCAGTATTATAAGTCCAAACTGCTTCTGTAAGGGCGAGAGTCACGTTCTCCATCAAGTGCCACCAGAAAAGATGTGCAGAGGCTGGGACTGCCACGGCTGAATGAAAGGCCACTTTGGAAAGGGTTTGGATGAGCCAGTGGCTTTTGACCTCCGCCTGCATCTGCCATTTTCTGCGACCCCAGGGAGGGCAAGATGAGCTTCGGAGGCCCCATCTGACTCACGGCCCAGCCACCGTGACGCCTCTGGAGCCACCGCAAGCCCACTTTGATTTCTGGCAACTGCATTGTGTTTCCGTTCCCCCTGCTCAAGAACATATCACAACCATTACTGCACAAGTAGCCATGCTCTTTGATGACTTATCAGCCAGAAAAGAAAGCACAAAAGGATGGGGACTCATCTGGACACTGAACCTGCCTCAGAATGCCACTACTCCATTGCCGTTTCTGATCGCCTTCTTTTGCATGTAACACTATATGTCTGGAGTCTTTTGCCATCTGGATCATAGTACCTCTGTATTACGTGCAATTTGTTCCTCAGGTGTAGAAATTCCTACTGCGATTGACTCTATTTGATCATTTTGAGCCTGTGAAAGATTTCAGAACAGCAATCGCTCTGTTAATGGCCCCTCGAAGGTGTTCTTTGCTGACGGCCGTGTCCTATTTTACTAACTTTTATAGCATTACTGTGCCTAGTCATGTGGAGAGAAATGGGGCTACACGTATTATCTAAGTCATTTCTTAATGAGGTACATTCTTCCAGATGGAATCGATAACATTTTTTTTCCAGGTCCCCACACTCGCTTTCACGGTGTTACTGTTAAGTGACATTCTTGTCTCTAGTAACACCATCACCCTCTCCCTTCCGGATCTGAGCTGTGCTGGGGGTTTGAACTAAAAAGCCATATGTGCGATATCAACATGTGTAAGAAGCACTTTCAGAGTGTCCTTTTTAAGAAAAAATTCTCAAAATTCCAGTTCTTATTCTAAAAATAAAAAGAACAAACCCAGATATAAAGCCTAGATTATAACATGGAGCTTTTTTTTTTTTCCTTTTTCCTAATCCTGTAAAGACCGCTCCCAAAGGTTCTGTGAGATTTATGTGATGTAAATAGCCATATGAAATCTGCAAGCAACACCAGGGAAAGTTTAGAGATTTGTGGCAGTGGACCAAAGAACGAGCGGGGAAGGCCTCAGATTTCCCGTAGGTCTTTCTAGGCGAGCAGACTGTGCATCGTAAAGAGCAACTGGGTTTCAACCAGTCAAAAAGCACTTTGTTCTGTTTGCAAGACTTGTCCGATTTGTGCTTCTGTGCTTGGAGGAGAGATGGCCAGGGTGCTAGACACCAGGGAGACTGCAGTAAATGTAGCCTCAGCCGGAATTTCTTGGTCGAAGGTCACAAAATAGAGAGCCGTCGGCCTAGTTTAGGGGGCGGCTTCAAAGACAGACATGTTGTGCCGTGTGCTCGCCCTGGGTATTGTACTGTATGTGTAGAGTCTAGATTTATATACTGCAATGTAAAAAAATATATATATATATATTTTCCTTTTTTAAAGACAATGGAAATTCCAAGTAGATAAAACACAGCCTCATTTATTTAATGCCACTTGAAATGTCTTACATCTGTTTCCCGGCGGAAAGCCGGGTGATGCTTTAGCTGCTCGCATGCTTGTCTTTCTATGTCTCCAGCATCTGTTTACCTTTTGGTTAAACTAATAAACTGGTTTGGGACTTGGCTGGCATGTGCTGCCAGACCCAAAGGGACTGTATCTGGAGTGTTCATCAGAACCCAGCGTCCTGGGTTCTGGGTATGTCACTAGGCTTGTGGGAAGCCCGCTCTGGCTCAGTTGGAGGGAGCAGAGGGGCAGCCGGTGGCCGACTTAGGAGGGGTCCTCTCCGCTGGTGAGCTTCACGAGCATTCAGGGGGGAGAGTGACGTCCTTAAGAAACCACAGTCAGATATGATGCTTTTGCCAGATTGCTATTCTTAGGGGTCATGTGGTGGGAGACACTTATAAAAAAAGAAACTGACCCAAGGATCTTAGGATCCAAGATAGTACTTTGCCTCCTTTCTGAGAGCCTCTTCCCTAGGCTGCAGGTGCTACCAGCTGAATAATTCTTGACAGCAGCCACGGTGCTCTGGAAGCCCGGGAAGGTCTCCATGAAGGGAGGAAAGAAGGTCTTTCCCAAAAGACCATCGGAACCAGACCAGCCTCATTCAACAGATGCACAGTACTGTCTTTTCATCATGGTTCCAAAAAGTTTCCACTGGACTCTTAGATCCAAGGTATCAAATTTTCTGCTGCTTGTGGGATTTTGGAGAAAGCCAACTAACTAGGTGTTTTATTTATTTTTTCTTAATTTTATTTTTGAGAGTGAGACAGAGTGGGGAGCAGAGAGAGAGGGAGACCGAATCTGAAGCAGGCTCCAGGCTCTGAGCTGTCAGCACAGAGCCTGACATGCGGCTTGAATTCACGAACCATGAGATCATGACCTGAGCTGAAGTTGGATACTTAACTGACTGAGCCGCCCAGGTGCCCTGAGGTGTTTTAGTAATTGATAATATGAGGTGGGACAGGAATAAGAAAAGGGATTTCTATCTCTGGCACTAAGTACTGTTTTTTCAAGATCATTCTAGAAAACTGGTTTCCTTGTTTTGCCTCTGTCTAGAAGCTGGACTTGGTTACTGTCTGCCTTAAAATTCCCTTCTTTGGAGGCTTTCGAAGTCGTCATGCAGCACAGGACCACAGGGGGCATGTTATGGAGTATTACTCTATGCCCTGATGCCAGCGGTATCAAGAAGCTTCCTGATGCCTGCTCTCTTTTTCTACAGATGCTGTGGCAGTGGCGCTGATTACAACTAGTGTCCCTGGTTCCACTATGAGGAGTTATTTTCCTCGCACTTTACATTATTTCCCCGATAAACTCTTAGCAGGAAATACTTCTGGAAGGGATGTGTTGGGCCAGGTTCGGCTAGGCCGACGTAACAAACCATGAAATCTCAGTAGCTTAAGACAGTTTTATTTTTCATCGTGTCATCATGGAATGAGAATCAGGCAATTCTCCTTAGAAGACTTCCGCGACCAGTGGCTCCAGTCAGCCTCCATCTTGCCAGCCCTTCCGTCTCAGGGCTTTCCTTCAGGCCACAGTGACGGTGGAGAGAACTCACACTGTTCCCAACTGCCCTGACCAAGGTAATGGTGCCACTTCCATTCCCAGTCCATTGGTCAGTCTGTGGCCTTGAGTTACATGCAGGGCAGTGGGGGGGGTGTGGAGAGCACCCGCAGGAAGTGGTGAGCACGAGCCATCTCTGCCACAGAGGTAATGGTGCCACTTCCATTCCCAGTCCATTGGTCAGTCTGTGGCCCTGAGTTACATGCAGGGCAGTGGGGGGTGTGGAGAACACCCGCGGGAAGTGGTGAGCACGAGCCATCTCTGCCAGAGAGGAGCTGTGTGTGCTCAGCAGGGTGCTTGGATTCGTCCTTCTGTCCACAGTCAACAAACAACTCTGGAGCGCATGGCGGTGAGGACTTGAGATGCGGTCGAACAGAGCAAAAGAGAGGAGCTCAAAGGAGAAAATGCCGGAAATAATTTAATTTTGTCCAGAATTGGATTTAAAATTAATTTTCAGCTCTTTGAATGCGATGACCACCAATTTACATGCTTCTAATTCTGGCCCCTCCTTTGACTAAACTAGGAACTACTTTACGTTTGCACGCAAACTATGAGATGAAATAGAAGCCAGGCAGATTTAGTTATTTTAGACTCAGATTTTGAAAACCAGTATTGGGTATGGTTAAAATTCTGGTTAAAGCCAGTTCTTGGTGTGGTTTCTCAGCATCCCTACCCAGCGGACTGTGGGAGCAATTCACTTATCTAACACGTTGAGGAATCCAGTGTATTTAGCACTTCCATAAGATTTGAAAGGCATCTTACAAAAATAGTCGGTCCCCTCAGACTACAGATATGGGGGTGGAGGCCCCACAACAGGGGCAAACGTGTGAATTATCAGAGCCCCGGTATATGCGCACTGGGCTGGGTCCTGGACCCAGGAGTCTCTCCTGACATATTCCTCCACAGGCTCAAGGAGCTGAAGGCAATGCCTGGGGTCTGTTGGCTCCATTCCCCAGCCTTCTGATGATGAGAATTCACGTGAGCTGTCTTGGTTAAATGGTGTCCAATTGTTTCCTTAAAGTCTCCGGGGAACGTCCCGCTGCTGGTCAGAACACTGCCACCTATCTAACTGGGCATTACTCCATCTCACAGATGATGAGCCAAGGCCATAAGAATCAGGAGTGCTTTGTGAGTTAGATCGCAGCTAGGATTTGAATCCATTTCTGATCCATGAACTCAACTGGGGGTGGGGTGGGTGCAAGGGAAGGGTCTCCTGCAAAAAGCACCAGCTGGGTGAAGAGTTAAAGGAGGAGTGGATGTGACTGGGGCTTAGGTGCCATCCAAGACCGCTAGAACTGGGCTCAGCCTCTGGTAAGCCAGCTAGCAGGACCCAAGTACTTTATCTTAGGCTTCTCTGAAGCAATCATTTTTATTCCCACCATGACTTAATCCCAAAGCAACAGTTTGTGCTACAGTTCTAATTTTTTTTTTAATTTTTAATGTTTATTTTTGAGAGAGACAGAGACAGAGTATGACTGGGGGAGGGATAGAAAGAGAGGGAGACACAGAATCTGAAGCAGGTTTCAGGCTCTGAGCTGTCAGCACAGAGTCCACACAGGGCTTGAACTCACTGACCACGAGATTATGACCTGAGCTACTGTCAAGACACCCAACCAACTGAGCCACCCAGGCGCTGCTACAGTCCAATTTCTTACACAAAGGGTATTAGTAAATCAAAAACATTTTAAAAATGAATAATTTAAATGTGGATGGCTATAGCCATTGAAAAGAAGAAATCAAGGCATCATTTTCAAAATGGGAGAAGTATTCTAAATGAGACGTGTTAGCTTGCCACCTGACATACATTTGTGATCCTCATTTACACATTATGTGACATGCAAGCCTCCAGCAAAATGTCATCAAGAAATGGGTTTGATCAGCTAATGATATATGAGGTTTCATAGGTGGGAAGTAAACAGGGGTTGGTGCTGCAAGCTTCGGTGTATATTGGGCTGTGTGTGTGTGTGTGTGTGTGTGTGTGTGTGTGTGTGTGTGTGTGTGTGAGAGAGAGAGAGAGAGAGAGAGAGAGAGAGAGCGCGCGAGAGAGAGATGGAAACATTAGATAGGAGCAAGAAAAGGCAGAAACAGACTTCTACCAGGAGCTTTGCATGGAGCTGGAGAGAGTGGGTCCTAGGCCACTCACTACCCTCGCTAGGCAAAGTTAATTTAGCTGTTGCCCCATGTGAAAAGTAGGGGCTGGTGGTAGGTCCTAGTCTTGAGGTTCACGAAGTATTAAATTCCCCCACACGCACAGAGAAAGCATCTTCCCTGAGTCACAGTCTCGGAGTTAGCTGCAGCATTGGTGGGAAGCTTCTGGAGACCTGAGGGAGTCCTGTATTCCCAGAAGCCTTCAGGCTTCCCCCGGGTGAGCAGCCTCACACGGATGTGTGTGGCCCAAAGTGGGACATCCTAGGCTCCAACAGCACCCTCCGTGGCCACCGCCCTGGGGACAGGCTGACTCAGGGGCTGGAGGGCGGCCAGGGCCCTGGAGCTTGTTCCACAGCCGCAGCCCGGGAGCTCATGGAGGCGGTGGCCCCTGGCCGGCCGCCGGCTGCCGGCTGCACAGTGGGAGCACCAGACTGCTGTGAAGTGAGCCTGGCTGAGCTGAGGGTCCCTCCAGCACACGGAGGCACGCGTGGACATCACACGGAGCTGGTGGAGACGCCCATGAGGGCCCCTTCTGGATTCCCTCTGTGGTCGGGGGACAGTTTTCTCACCAGAAGGCCGGCCCCCTGCTCCCTGGTCCTCCCTCCTCTGTGCTCACCCAGCCATGTGCTCTCCCTGGGGAAGTGGCTCTCTGTGGCTCGGCCCTGGCCAGGGGCCATTTTGATGCACCAGTGGAGGTGCTGCTGGCCCACGGGCCCACATTCCTCGGCAGGCCCTGCCACCTGGCAACACTCAAGTCACTGAGCCCAGGTGCTGCCACCTCCACTGGCAGCTTCCCCTGTAGCGTTGTCCTCTCTGGGCCCCTCCCTTCTTTGTCTGGCGGGTTCCCCAAGCCTCACTTTCCCTGCTGCAGGGCCTGTACTGGTCTCTTATCCCTCTGTCCCTGTACTTCCTGCCTGGGCTCTGTGTGCTGTGCCCTGGAAGGCACACCTCTTCTCTCTGGTCAAATCCCCTGTCCCCTCACACTCCCCACTGTGCGTGGGGTCCTCCCTGGGCCCAGCCTGAACAGTAATATCTCCTTCAAGTCTTTGCAGTCAGTGCTGGAGGTTTTCAAAGCAGCCACACCATTGGCACTTAGACATCTCAACTCCTTCCTGGGGCCAGAAGCGGGGGTGGGGGGTTGGGGGCAGAATCTCTAAACCACCAGAGGAAACTTTGTCATATTTATTTTCTAAGCCCTTCTGAGGACCAGAGAGAGCGAGCGAGAGAGCACTGTCCACTACATTCTGGAAATCAAGTTAGCCCAGGAGCACGAGCCCAGACATCTGTCCAGCCTGCCCTAGAAAAAGAAACACCAGAGGAGCCCCCTCTGGACCCACAGGGGGTGCGAAGCTGGCACTCTGCATGCCCTGGGACGTGAGGTTTTATTAAGACACCCATTCCAGAGGCAGTCAAGCTGAAGAAACTACAGGGAGGGACGTAAAAATAAACCCAGCAAATTAAAGAGCGGCGATTCTTCATTCTTTCCACCCTTTTTGAGGGCAGATGGGAGGATGGCTTTGGGCTGGAGCAGCTCAGCTGGTGTCACCCAAGCAGCCTGAGCAAAGATCAGTCCATATGAATACATCTATGGGCGGAAGCCAAAACACAGGCCATTTTAGGTTAGGTAAATTCACAGAGCAGAAGGAAGCCATTCTCCTGCCCAATAGCACGTTTTAATACGGAGCCACTTGCCTTGGAATCCCACTTGGTGTTTAATAATTCTGTCAATAAACTCGAATGTTCATCTAAACTCTTCACACTGTGATTCAAGCCACATCCTCTCGTCCTGTGCTCATGATGAGGCACCATTTTCGTGTCATCTACTATAACGCAACGCGCTAAAACCGCCATCATTATTTCTCTCTTTTCCAACCAGGCAAAAAGGACTTCCTGGTCAACACGATTTGGTGGTGTCTTGTCTCTGCCCTGATTGACTCAAGGCTGCCGTCAGCCTCCTCATCTGCCACTGCCTCTCCTCCTGGCCCTCCTCCCTCTGCCACATTTAATCAGAACGTTCTGCGGGGAGGAACGTTCTCTCTGAAATAATAAACCTCACCACAAAACACAAAACACGGGCATACTATTTCCAAGGCTTCCTGTTTTTTGTGTCCTATGTCACCGTGATGTGGTATCTTCTTATCAAATGACCAGCCTCATTTTAACTCTCACTTTGTCATTATTTAACTCCTCGGTGAATGGATTTGTCAGTCATGGATATCACTTCTGGATTCTCTCTCTCCCACTCTTTTTACTTGGAGAGAATGTCTCAAAAGCACATTATAGAAGTCTTATATTTATGTTACACTTTATTTCACCATAAGAGAAAAGACCCACAAGTTTGTCGTTGAATGGGACATTCTCTTGTTTTAGATACCAATGTTTTACTGGCAACTTCTGCATTGTCTGTCAGGACAGTTACCACACCTAGAATTCCCCCATAAACAATGGCCTCTGCATCGATGACAGATGATAGGTGGGGGAGGGAAGGTAGCTGACTTACCTTACCATCGTGATCAGGTCTCAATCTCGTTTCCTGTCACCAACCCCAACGCATCCCCGTCCGCCATCACTTCCCAGCAGACCCCTTCCCAGCCACACACCTTCCCAGTGCCTAGAAAACATCCCCGTGCACCATACCCATACCCAACCTTCCTTCCTCTATAAATGCCCATTCACACCCCCAACACCGACACAACTGTCACATCCCCCACCACCTTCCCAGCAAAACTGCCCCAACAGCCCTCCTTGGCAGAACTGAGTTCCCTGAGGTCCTATATTCCTTCTTTCTGTAAAAGTCCTGTCTTTTTATAGCCTAGAAAAATTTTCTGCTTACCCACCTCTACCCAGTAGTCTAAAACAACCCCCACCAGACAGGAAGGTCAGGGACCACGTTTGCCATGAGGGCAGGCAGCAGTGCTGGCTACCTCTGGCCTCTGACATCCTTGGTCCAGCGCAGACCTGGGATTTCCAGCAGTGCTGGCCATTGATCGGTGTTGGTGGAAGGAGCAAACAAATCATATTGCTGAGCCTTTTTTTTCTTTTAATTTTTCACAAAGAGCTCTAGAAGGCAAGTAGTTTATCATCTCCCCTCCCTGAAATAACACAGCACGATAGACCGTGTAGGATTCTGGGACTCTGGCTCTTTCTTCTCTTCTGGAGTTCCTGCAGTGAGCCCCAGGGAGCCCAAAGCAAGGGCCACACTGTGTGTCCTCTGCGAGTTGTAGATGCTCAGTCCACTCTCAGCAGCACCAGCACTGCTGAAGTCAGGGTCGTCTGTCCAGAAGATCCCACCTTGGATCCCAAGATCCAGAGGGGGATCCAGATGGGGGAATCCACACAGGGTTTAACTTACAAAGAGATAAAAGAACAGTGCCGTGGCCGGAGGCAAAGGTCTGTGACTACAGAGGTCAAATGTCTGAAGACTCGGGCAGAGGCAGGAATAATGAGGCCAAGGAGCCCCAGAATTGCTGAAGAGGTGACTTTTTAAAAACAAATGTGGAGGGGAGGAGGTGTTTCAGATCACAATGTTCACAACAAAAGAGCGCTGCTTGGGATCCCAGACCTGAGCAGGCAGAAGCAAAGTCTGGGCTAACAGAGCCAGAACTTTATTCACAGTAGAACAGTCCTAGTCTAAAATTCTAAAACTTAAGACCAATGTCTTTTAAGAATGAGAATCCATAAACCCATCAGACCAGCTGACAGCAAAAGAAAAAAAATGTTCTCTATTAAAACAAAACCACACAAAAGTCAACTCAATCTTTCTCCACTCCCAGTGTCCCTCCCACCCTATTAAAAAAATATATATCATGAAAGCCAGGCACACTTGCACACACTCAGATATGCAAACAAAATGCAAAATACCCAAGGGAACCTTAGGGATCACCTAAGGGTTTTTCACTAGCTCCCCAGATGTCCTTTCTGTTTTTCTAGGAAAAAATAAAATAAAAAGGAAACAGGCTCTGCCAGGTATGTCGAAGCAGTAAAAGACTGGAGTCGGCTGAGATCCCCTTCCTCAGCCTCCTTGCTTCCTATCCATGCGGAAGAATATGGACAGAAGTCAGGAAGGAAGGCGGAGGCCAGTGTTCTTTGGCAGACAAGCTACCTCGTCCTGCAACCTGCCGCCTTCCCCAGGGAGCGCTAAGCTTGGTTCCCGCAGCAGCCCTGCCCACGGGCTCTGCTCCAAAGCACGAAGCTCGGGGAGGAGGGTGTGGGGAGGCTGTTTCTGGAGGCAAAGTTTTACTGCTTGCAGGAGGGCAGACGCAAACCTGAGGCAATCCATCGTGAGATGTGTGAGGAACACAGACCATGGAACTGGCAGAGAAGATGTAGCCCAACCCCGCGCTGTAGAGAAAATCAGTCTGTGAGGAGAGCAGAGAGGTCATCTGCCCGGGATGCTGATGCGAGAGCCTTCCCCGTTGTTGGCCTAAATCAGCTGATCAGTCCCCTGCCACGCCCACTGTTTCTGACCAAGGTCTGTCATCTGAAATGGAGAAGCCTTCCTTTCCAGATGGGGAGACGCTCCCACGCAACAGGCCTGCCTTGGAAAAGCCAGGCTGGGAAATGCAGGAGAACCAGATCGCACACTCACTGCTCCCTAGGGCGCTCGAAAGCTTGAAAAATCTGTTTCTCTGCCTTATCCTACAGACATTTCCCCCACATTTTGTAGAATAAATAATTCAAAATAGAACGAAAAACCCAGGCAAGGACAGTTGCTGGCCTGAAAATGTGCTCTGCCTCTTAACCGTGACTCATACAACTTACACTCACAATTCCTTCCCAGGCTCAGGGGCCAAGGGGAGAGTGTGACGGGCTGCGGCAGCACAGGGACCCTGGGGACAGAAGTTAGACACCAGCCCTAACCCCTTATATATTAAATTTATCTTCATAAATAAAGCATCCTAACTCAAGTGACCATAATAGAAAAGGCCAAAGTCTTAGTTCTTTTTTCCTCAAATATCTACACAAACTGTCAAATATCTAACAAACTATACCCACATGGCAAACTTGACATCTCTGTATGAGAGTTTCAGCTGCCATGATAGTCAAGGCCAAGTCTCAGACAGACCCAAATACCCATCCCTACTGGTAATGAGGACTAAGATGAACAGTTCATTTGGGCTCCTGATATAATTCCTTTAAACCAAAGCCCCAATTGATTTTAAATTATTTGATGCCCCTCCCCCACCAACTCATCATACACAAGTTCTCAAGGTCACATCTGTGGTATAAAATGGTCCCACATGACCAACAGATGTGGTCAGCTGGCTTGGCCACCTTGTCCACCCATTTACTGATGTGACAATTCTCTTGGATGAGTCTCTGGGCCATACTGTTGATCCTTCATGTAGGAAGCAGTATCATCTGGATGATAAACTAAAGGGCTAGGTGTCTACTTTGAAGTTCATCTTGATGGTTGCCATAAAACCTATCTTTTAGCCATCCTAGGAAATTTGGGTTAAGTTTCCCTATTCTCCTCCCCTGCCAAGAGTATATTAATTAACTTTGCTCAATCACATCAGACCACATTGGTTAGAGGACCATGGCCGATAAAAGAAACTGGAGCAAGCAGATGAACAGCCCGTTAGAAAAAACCAAGGGTGGCAAACCCCCCACAGAGCCTTCAGAGCTCGTCCCTTGAAGGCACAGCATCCAAGGAGGTTGGCGACGGCAGGGCCTCTGTGTTCTTGGCGTTGCGGTGGATGTGACTTTGCTTCCGGGACTTCCAGGAATGTGTCCTGTCCCAGTCTGTGGCCACTGTCTCATTGTCCCAGATGGTCGAGGTCTCTGTGTCACTCAGATAGCCTGGCTGGCCCGTGTAGTGCGTGGGGTAGATGAGCAAGGGCTCGGCTGAAAAGGCTTTCAAGTCCCTGGATTCATAGAACTCCTTGTACTCAGCTCTGCAAACAAGAAGTGGAGGGGTGTATGAGGGGTTAGGACACTTAGAGAACTGGGAGAAAGAACAGAGGGGCCCTGCTGCTTATCTCTTAAAGCGTCATGGATGCCTTTGATTATTTTTAAAGTTGTGTCCTTTGTGGAAAAGTTCAGTCTACAAACACAATAAAAGTTTCTTTAAATGATTTCAGATGACCTAGATGAACACACAAAAAGAAACTTCAGTCAAGATATTTCTGTTTTCTTTAGGGGCGCCTGGATGGCTCAGTCAGCTGAGCATCTGATTTTGGTTCAGGTCATGATCTCACAGTTCATGGGTTCGAGTCCCACTTCAGGCTCTGTGCTGACAGCTCAGATCCTAGAGCCTACTTCTGATTCTGTGTGTCCCTCTCTCTCTCTGCCCCTCCCCTGCTCATGATCTCTCAAAAATAAATAAATGTTTAAAAAAATTTTTTTAAAGATACTTCTGTTGTCTTTGGATGGACTCGTTTAAAAGATGGATTTCAGGTCTTACTCGAAAAGCTAAGAGCAAAGCTCTGACCATAAGGATAGATCAATGTGTGGCAAATACCCTGTTCCTGAATTAATAAATTAGCTGAGATCTGAATGGCAGCGGTGGGATGAGTCAGTGTCGGCTTGGAGGCATGCCAACATGGCTTTGCAGCCCAGCTCCCTGTCAGCGCCAAGTGGAGGATGACTTGGTGTCCCCCATGGGGCTCCTGTGCACATTATATGAGGGGACATCTGCTTAGGTCCTAGGTCAGTCTGTACACCAAAGGTGTTAGTTTTCATTCTGTTACAGAGATGATGGTTGACCTCCATGGTCCTGCTAGGACACAAGGTATAAGGTCAGTTGCATCATAGCGGGTGAGGAGCCCCATCTTTACTGAGGACAGGAGACAAAATGAGCAAGACACAGGACGGGAATTCTCAACCACTAAAATGAAGCCCTTCTAGGAAGGAGATTACCCAGCAACTGAGAGAAGAAGCCGAGGTTAGAACCTGATCTCCTGCTCCTTTAATGAATTTAGGAATCATTGATTAAGCAGAAATTATGTGTAAGAGTTTGGACTAGGTCCTAAGGACACAGAGATGTGAGACTGCCCCTGCCCCAGTGGGCTTACAGGTTACCGGGGAGACTGGACAGGCAAACCACCGATCTCCATGCCCTTGGATGAACACTAGGTCAGAGCTTCTGTGCTGCGGGAACCAGGAGCACCACACTGCCTTCTTCCACGCCGCCCTGCTCAGCGGCCACCGCCACCCTCCCTGAGCCTCTAACACAACTCTGTGATTGCGGGTCTCACAATACGTCACAAGGACTGTTTGTGAGTCTGAATTCCCAGCCGGACTGTAAGCTCTGCAAGGAGGAGGATGCCTGCCCGACCAAGTCCACATGATAGATTGAGGAATGAATTGACAACTTTGAGGCGCTCAGGAAGATGATCTTCTCCTTCAGGTGTATGAGTTTGTGGAAATAAGATCGAAAACAAGGAGAGGACCGAGCACATTATGTCCAGTTGAACTACACACTGGGCATTACAGCAGACTCCTTTGCAAGACTCACCATTTCTGCCTCATCTTCCCCAGCTATACAAGGGGATAATCACTCAAGTCAGCCCCTCTGGGTCATGATTATAGAAAGATCATTTGGGAAAACAGTACATCTTTAGAAAATGTCACATAGTCCTGAGAAACTGAGTCACGATATGAGAGCGCTGTGCCCACGGACAGGCCGGCAGCACAGGGAGACTCACACGGGGTGCTTGTTGTACATGACCGGTAGGAACTCGTCCACTGGCAGCATCTTCCCAAACGGATCAGCTCCGACAAGCTTCTGGGCTCCTTCCAGAGAGATGACATAGCCCAGCGTCCAATAGGAGTAGTCAGCTTCGACCAGATTTCCCACGTTGGGCACTGCCTTCTCCGGCTCCTTCACCTGCATCCTCTTCCTACCAATATAACTAAAAGGAAGTAGAAGGAGGAGAAAATTCCAATTTGAATATTACACATCCATAAGAACAGGGCACAGGTTTACAGATACTTGTGAAAGCTTGGACCAGCTGTGTCTTATATTAAATGGATCAGGCCACAAAGTGAGTGCATCCCATCACCAGCCGTGACTGTCACCCGCCATTATGGGGCCATTTTCCTGGCTCCATTTATCAACATCCCAACAGCTCTTGCCTAGCGCTGTGCTCCAGCCTGGCGGCTAAGCTGTGGAGAGACTACGAGATCTCTCAGATCATTTCCCACAGAGGGTTTGGGACTTCCAGCTGTGTTTACAGAGGTTGGAAGTGGACCAAAAAAAAGCCAGATGTGGGAGTCCTGAGTTTTTTGTTTTCAAGTCCCTAGAGTTTCAGCCTTCCATGTTTTTCAGACAGCTCTCCAGATGCTGGCGGTAAACACAGGAGAGAAGAGGCTGTGGGAAACAGTCTACAGTAAGAGACCTGGGAACCAGAGTGGCCCCCGAGGGGGTCCTTCCTGGGGAGAATGAATAAGAACGCCTGCCTGGCTTCCCCCTCCTCACACACACCTCGCTCCGCCCTCACTGTGTTCTGAGAAAAGCACCAGGCAGGCAAACCATAGGAAACTCTTAAATACAGAGAACAAACTGAAGGTTGTTGGGGGGTCGGGAAGAGGGGGAAATGGGTGATGGGCATGGAGGAGGGCATTTGTGGGATGAGCACTGGGTGTTGTATGGAAGCCAATTTGACAACAAATTATATTAAAAAATAAAATAAAATAAAACTGAAGAGGTGTAAAATATTTTTTTTCCCTTAAACAAAATCATTTCAGGAAGAGGAGAAGCTGTTTACTATCACAGTTGAAAACTTAGAATCTAGATTGAAATGTTTTGTAAGCATAAAATACTGGATGTTAAAGATGGTAGAAAAAAACAATGTAGACTCTCTCATTAATAGTTTTTAAATATTGATTACCTCTTAAAGTAATAATATTTAGAGATGTTGGGTTAAATAAAATATATTATTAATTTCACCTAATATCTTTTACCATTTGAATGGGATCACTAGAAAATTTTAAGTGATATATGTGGCTCAGGTTCTACTCCTGTTGGACAGCATTGCCCTAGATGATTCCAGTGGGTGAGTTTACACTTCTCATTGACTATTTCCTTTTCCTGGAAAATGTCACATAGCAGCCATGGACAGCTTTCATGTTTTGAGTGTCAGTAACATTTGTATCTTATTCATTTTAGAATAAGGTGAAAAGTTTGTAACCACTGCCATTCTTCAACAGTATATAACTGATATCAAGGGAGTATTTTGACTTCATCAGTCTATGACATTTAGAACAGATTTTTGGACCTGTTGGTACTTTGTCCCAAGAGATGCACCAGCTAAGCGACAAGTGGACAAGAACCTGTGCCTGACATTAGCCCGCCATAAGGACTCCCCAGGTTGTCTTCTGAGTCCAAGGCTTAGGCAACAGTTGCCTCTGCGCAGGTCAACTGAGGTAAAATGGCTTCCAGGCTCCATGGCTCAGACGTAGCCACAGGTTGTAGAGCTACAGACTCAGAAAGGCTTGACTTCTGGAGGATTATGGGAACAAACAAGGATCCTCAGGGATAGTGTAGAATCTAGTCACATGGCTGACATCTGACAGGGAGCCAGTCTCTTTTTATTACACAGTATGATTTCTGGGTCTATTCTCCATGGATTAGTTCAGCCACTACTAGGTTTCTTCTGGGCTCGGAATGGCATGTTTTCTGAAAGGACAAGTATTCCAGCTGGGCCCGTAGTTAAGTTTCCCTCCGAGGATGGGAGGAGTAAGGACAGCTTGGCTGTTGCAGCCACTCCAGAGGAACAGGCTTTGATTTGATGAAATTGCCTTTGACACACAGCTGGGAAGCCAGCGTAATGCTTGGGAACGTTCTGCCTCATTAGAGAGAAGTAAAAAGCATCATTTGGTTAAAAAGAAAATGAAGGGAGAGGGAGAGACAGCAGAGGGAGAGAGAGAGGAAGACAGGGAAATAGAGGGAAGAGAGAGAAAGAGACTTACTTCCCAGAGACAGCTACCAAAGCATTAACTAAATGTCAATTCAGAACCAGCATCACCCTGGTGAGCCTGGGTTTCCTACGACAGCCTCTGACCCCCCATCAAACCCAGCTCAGTGTTCTTACTGTTTGCACTTCACACTTCCCTTCCCAAGAGAGGCACTTGTACGCTGACCTGTAGCCCCCATACTGTCAGAGGCTACAGAGGAAACCTGATCTCAAGTGTGACACAGGACTCCTTGAACGAATGCCTCCTCCTCTCTTTCCACAGCTCTCCCTGCACCTGTGGCCTCCCTGGTGGCATTTCTGCTGTGCTCCCACGTGAGCACTCAACCTGAAGACTCCTGACCTGCAGGCCAGTTTCGTTCTCAGCCTGCAGAGCATAGAGATGCAGAAACCAGGGTCTATTCTCCACTCACTTCTTGTTCTTGGGGACATTTATGGAGAGAAAACCAGGGAAGTGGAAGCTGGAACTGTATCTCCTATCAGCTGGGGAGGTGGGGCCCGCTGCCCCCTGGAAAGAACTGGGTCCTCTCCATGCTCTGGGATAAGCTAACTCACATTAGTTCCCAGTCCAGCTGAGCCTGGTCAATGTCATCCATCAGCTTCATCAGCTTCTTCTTAAACTGATGTTCAAAGCGCACGTCATCCTCAATAACAAGAGTCTTCTCCAGCTCTCGGTCAATTACCTGTAAAGGTCATCAGTGGAAAGATACCCTGTGAGATGTTCTCTTCCTATTTTTTACTTAAAAGTTTTAAAAGGTTTATTTATTTTTGAGAGAGAGCGAGAGACAGAGTGAGAGCAGGGGCGGGGCAGAGAGAGAGAGGGAGACACAGAATCCGAAGCAGGCTCCAGGCTCTGAGCTAGCTCTCAGCACAGAGCCCGAACGGGGCTCGAACCCATAAACCGTGAGATCATGACCTGAGCCAAAGCTGGACACTTAACCGACTGAGCCACCCAGGCGCCCCATACCTATTTTTTATTAGGTAAATACATCTTATAAAGTCAAGAATATAGTAGCACAGTATGTAATAGCTCATAACTGGAATCTAAGCAAATGCTGTCTAATGGTTACATGAGCAGGTGTTTATTTACAGCAATGAGAATGTATGATGTACAGTTAATGCAATGTTACAGATAAATCTCACAGATGAAAGGATCCTGAAAGGATATACCTCAATAGCCTATATGGTTCCATGCCTGTAAACAAAAGGCAAACGCAGACAAAACTATTCTGTGCTGTTCGAAGTCAAGTGGTGATTGCCCCCCAGGACTGTTCCCTTGAAGGGAATATGGAGAGGGCGCCCTGGGGTGCTGGCCACCTGTTTCTTGGTCTGGGTGCCAGTTAACATAGTTGCATTGTTGTTCAGTTTGTGAAACTTCATTGGCCTATATTTTATGATCTATATAATTTTATACATGTCTATTACATTTCACTTACATTTTAAGGAAACAAAGATAGGCATAGACTGGGTCATTCAAAGAGAGAAGGCATTCAGGGACCCTTCTTTTAGGGACCTTCTCTTTTCTTGTGGGACCTGATCTTGGATCAAGGACCCCACACACCAATGCCTCCCTTCATCAGTGTCTGGTCTCTGAGCCATGGTTCCCAGGCCTGGCTTTGCCACTTCTTCCAAAGATATTTTACTTAATATCTTTAGATATTTAATTATTTTCTCTTGGGTAAAATGGGTCCATGCTTCCTGACCCACTTCATATGATTTCTATGTGACTCCTTGTATGAAATCATTTAATAAATGATGACATGCCAGATACATACAATACCAGGCACTCCTACTAAGGGTAAGGATGCATCAGTAGGAGTGTGGCCTCCTGAACATGCCATCTCCCCTGCTATTGTCCCAAGTGGCAACAAGGCTGCCCTTGCCTGTTTGTTGCTGGCCATGCATCAGAGGGAGACACAAGGCAACAAAAACCTCCAAGCGTACTTCTAGAACAGTTACGGGTCCACTTTATATCTGGCCCTAATTCACCTACAAAGTCCCACTCTTCTTCCTCCTCATTACAAAAATGGGTATCTAAATAAAGCATTATTGGGGCACCTGGGTGGCTCAGTCGGTTGAGTGTCTGACTCTTGATTTCGGCTCAGGTCATGATCCCATGGTCGTGGGATCAAGCTTTGCATTGAGCTCCATGCTAAGCATGGAGCCTGCTTAAGATTTTTTCTTTCTCTCTCTCCCTTTGCCTCTCTCCCCTGCTTGTGCTCTCTCTCTTAAATAAATTAATAAATAAAGCATTATTTACCTCTTTCCAGACAGAGTAGTGGCTAAGAAAGCAGCCGATTTCACCCCTGGTTAGAGGCCTGGAGGAGTAGGGATCTCGATACCCAGGCAGCATTTCAATATTCAGGGCCTTCAGCTGGCTTGTGTTGAGTGCCCTGCATGACAGAGATCGTGTCTGAAAATTAACAAGTTGAGATGTCCCCACCACAAAAGTTCTGGATGTTCCCCAGAGCCTTTCGGCACATTGAGGAAGACTTCTCAGGTTTCCCATCAGTCCTCAGGAGCTCATCACGGTTGACACATCATGGCAGCATCACAAGCTTTTGTGAAGACAAGAGGGTGTGTTATACGTAGTGTGTATTTCACAGTTGCCAATGTAGTTCTAAGTATCACCAGCTTTTTGACAGCTTTCAGGAATTCTTTTCCTAATGAAGGAAAGTGGCTAATAGCATTAAATACTATTAATGAAGACAGGAAGGAGCTATGTACAGTGTCTTTCCTTTTAACATAATTTCTTTTTTCAAAAAAGGTTAAGAACAAAAATAGCAGAGACAATCCTGTGAGCAGAAAGAGAGAACTGACTCACTAAAGTTTTCTCAATAAGAGTATCAGCTGAGTCTCAGAAGCCATGGAGCCCACAGGCAGTAGGCTGACCTATCCAAAGTGCTACCTGAAAAAGACTGTCAACCAAAAATTCTATATCTATTTGAACTACCCTTCAAATATGTAGGATAAATTGAAATATTTCCAGATAAACAAAAACTGAGGGTTCATTACTAGCAGATCTGCTCGATAAGAAATGCTAAAGGAGTCCTCAGGCCAACATGAAAGGAAATTAGAGAGTGATAGAGATCCATCTAAAGAAATAATGATCATGGGGATGTGTAACTGCATAGGTAAATATAAATGACAGTAGAAATGTTTTTCATTTATAACTCCTTTTTCTCTTATCTGAATTAAGTTATAGCTGCATAACAATAATTTTAAGTCTGTGTTAATGGGCATATAATGTAGAAAGAAATTACTTGTTTGACAATAGAACAAAGGGAGAGGAAAATAATGAAGCAATATAAAAAGCTAAGTTTTTGTACACCACTGAAATTAACTTGTTTTTTTATTGAGATATAACTGACATATAACATTAGTTTCCAGCATACACCATAATAACTTGATATTTGTATATATTATGAAACGATCAACACAGTAAGTCTAGTTAACATCATCACCACACATGGTTACAAAATTTTTTTTCCTGTGGTGAGAACTTTTAAGATGTACTCTCTTAGCAACTGTCAAATATGCAATATATTATTATTGTATTAACTATAGTCATCATAATGTACATTACATCTCCATGACTTGTTTATTTTATAACTTAAAGTTTGTACCTTTCCACCCGTTACCAATTTCATCCACCTTTAAATCCCAGCAATCATCAGTCTGTCCTCTATATGCATGAATTCAACTGGTTTTTTTTTTCTCTTTTTCTCTTTAGGTTCTACATATAAATGAGATTCTATGGTATATGTCTTTTCCTGTCTGACTTATTCTACTTAGCATAATGCCTTCAAAATCCATCTATGTTGTTACAAATGGTGGAACTTCCTTTTTTAATGGGTGAATAATATTTCAATGTATATATTTATATATGCCACATCTTTTTTATCCATTCATCTGCCTGTTGGACTTTTAGGTTGGCTCTCATAAATAATGCTGCAATGAACATGGGGTGCATATTTTCTTGAGTTGTTTTTTCATTTTCTTTGGATAAATACTCAAAAGTAGAATTGCTGGATCATATGGTAGCTCTATCTTTAATTTTTTGAGGAAGGTCCATACTATTTTCCATGTGGCTGCACCAATTTACATTCCTACCAACAGTCTGTCCGTGTTCCCTTTTCTCTACATCCTGCCAACACTTGTTCTTTCTTGTCTTTTTGATAAAAATCATTCAAATATGGGTGAGGTGATATCTCATGGAGATTTTGATTTGTATTCCCCTGATAATTAGTGATGCTGAGTACCTTTTAATGTACTTGTTGACCATCTATGTCTTCTTTGGAAAAATCTATCTATCTACTTAGATCTCTGCTCATTTTTTAATCAAGCTGTTTGGTTGTTGTTGTTGTTGTTGCTTTTGCTATTGAGTTGAATGAGTTCTTTATATATTATAGAAATTAACTTCTTATCAGATATATAATTTCACATATTGATGAATATTTTCAAATATTTCATATGTTGATGATATTTCAAATATTTTCTCCCATTAGGTGGGTTGTTTTTCCATTTTTTGATAGTTTCTTTTGCTGTGTAGTCCCAATAATTTTTGCTTTTGGCATCAAATCTAAAAAACCCATTGGCATGACTGATGTCTAGGAGCATATTCCCTATGTTTTCTCCTAGGAGTTTGGTATTAATATAAACTAGATTGCTTTAAATTAAAACATTAATTGCAGTCTCCATGGAAATCACTGAAAAAATAACTAAAACATGTAGTAAAAGAAACAATAAAGGAATTAAAATGGTAGAATAGAATGTATCTTTTTAACACAAAAAGGCAATAATGAAAAACAGAAGGATAAAAAAGATGTAAAACACACAGAAAACAAATGGAAAATGGCAGATATAAATCCTACCTTATCAGTAATCACATTAAATATGAATGGACTGAACCCCACAATCAAAGGCAGAGCTTAGCAGAATGAGTTTTTAGGAACATAATTCAACTATGTGCTGTCTACAAGAGACAGACTAGATTCAAAGACATGAATAGGTTCAAAGTGAAAGGATGAAGAAAGATATACTATGTAACCAGTAACCACAAAAGAGGTGGAGGAGCTATATTAATACCTGACAAAATAAACTTTCAAACAAAAGCAATTATTAGAGATAAAGAAGAATATTTTATGATTAAAAAAAAGAATTGGGGCACTTGGGTGGCTTGGTCAATTCAGTGTCCAACTCTTGAATTTGGCTCAGGTCACGATCTCATGGTCATGAGACTGAGTCCCGCATTGGGCTTTGCCCTAGACGTGAGGTCTGCTTAGGATTCTCTCTCTCACTCTCCCTCTTCCAACCCCACTCATGTTTGTTCTCTCTCTCTCTTTAAAAAAAAATAACAGAATCAATCCATCAGAAAGACAAAAATTGTAAATATATATTCACCTTGCAACGGGTCAAAAACATAAAGCAAAAATTGATCAGCTGAAGACAGAAAGAGATGATTAAGCAATTGTCTGACAGATACGTATAGCAATACCTGGCAGATAGCTACAGAACACTCGACCTGAAAGCAGCAAAATACACCTGCTCTCAAGTGCACGTGCAACTTCTCTAAGAAAAACCATTAAAAAAACCATATAGATGGTAAATTAAGCCTCAATACACTTAAAAGGATTGAAATCATATAATGCATGTTCTCTAAACACAATGGAATAAATTTAAAACTCAATAACAAAAGGAAGCTTAGAAAATTCACAAATATGTGAAATTAAACAACATATTCCTAAATAGCTAATGGGTCAAAAAAAAAATCACAAAGGACATGAAAAAATGTTTTGAGATAAATGCAAAAGAAAACACATTGGGCTTACCCAAAATTTACACAATGAGCTTGGTGTAGTACTTGGAGGGCTAGTTATGGCTTTAAATGCCTATATTAAAAAAGAATACCTCAAATGAATAATCTGATCTAAATAATCCATTTAGAGAAATTAGAAAAAGAATAGCAAATTAAACCCAATGCAAGCAGAAGGAAAAAATATAGACTACAGTGGAAATAAGTAAAATATAAAAAAGAAAAACAATAGAGAAAATCAACAAAACCAAAACTTGGTTCCTTGAAAAGATCAACAAAATTGATAAACCTTTAGCTAAGCTGATTAAGAAAAAAAAGGTAGACTCAAATTATTTAAGTGAGGAAGGAAAGAGTGAGCAATCCCCTACTGACCTTATCAAAACAAAAAGGATTATAAGATAATGCTCTGAACAATTGTATGCCAACAACTTAGATAACCTAGATAAAATTGACAAATTGCTAGAAAGTTATAAACCACTGACCCAAAAAGGAACAAACCCTCTGAATACACCTATAACAAGTAAAGCAGCTGAGTTAGTAATAAAATCTTTCTGAAAGAAAGACCCACAATCAGCTAGTTTCTTTGGGGGAATTTTGCCAAACATCTAAAGAATTAACACCAATCTTTCACAAACTTTTCCAAAAAATAGAAGAGGTGGGAATGTTTCCCAACTCATTCTATGAAGCCAGTATTATCCTGATACTGATACCAAAACCAGAAAGAGACATTACAGGAAAACTATAGGCCAATATCCCTTACTAATCGAGATCCAAAATTCTCAAGAAAATACTAGCAAACAGAATCCAGCAACATATAAAAAGCATTATACACCATGGCCAAGTGGGATTTATTCCAGGATTGTGAGGTTGGTTTAACATGTGAAAATGAATCAATATAAGGCATCTTATCTTTTTTGTGCTGATGCTAAACTCAGATGGTGCAAGGGACCTAAAATAGCATAAACTATCTCGAAAAAGAATGACAAAGTGAAAGGACTCAGACTTCCTTACATGTAAAGCTACAGTCATCATGACGTTGTGGTATTGATATAAGGATTGACATATACATCAGAGGAATTAAATTGAGAGTCTAGAAATGAAGTCTTAAATTTATGGCAATTGATTTTGACAAGGGTGACAAGACAATTCAAAGGGGGCAAGAACAGTCTATTCAACAAATGGTGCAGAGGCACACAAACTAAGTGCAAAAGAAGGAATTTGAATCTCCACCTCACACCATAGAAAAAACTAACTCAAAATGGAACAAAAGTTGAATAAGAGACATGTCAGAAAAAACTGTCAAGACTTTTAGAAGATAGAAATAAGTCTTTGTGACTTTTGATTTGGCAGTGGATTCTTAGATACAATACCAAAAGCATAAGCAACAAAAAATACATATATTGGGCTTCATCAAAATTAAAGCCTTTTGTGTTGCAATGGATGCCATTGTGAATTGAAAAGATAACACATAGAATGGTAGAAAGTATTTGCAAATTATATAGCTGACGAGAGGCCTGTATACCGAATACATAAAGAACTCTCACAACTCATCTAGTTTCCCCTGGTCCTTGTGGCCTATAAATAAAATTTGGGCTCTTAGGTATTAGAAGCAGTGGTTCCCAAACTCTAGTGCACCACAGAACAGTGCTGTGAGATTTAGCAAGTAAAACATAGAACATCCAGCCAAATTTAAATTTCATGTAAACAATGAATAATTTCCTAGTATAAGTAAGCCCATGCAATATTTGAGACAAATTTAACTGTATTTTATGTGGCAAACTTACCCATGAACACCTTGAGGCTTCTTAAATGCATATTCCTAAACGCAGCCCTAGAGACCATGATTAGGCAGCCCTGTGATGGGACTCAGGAGGCTGTTCTCTTAACCAGCCCCTAAGGACTCTGACACGGGTGTCCAGGTCACATTTTGTGAAACATTGATGAAATTCTCCAGAAGTCATAAGAATCTTCACAATAGCTTCTAGCCATACTCCTAGGGCCTTTCATATTCCAAACTAGCATATAACATGGAATGTAAATTTTGCAAACATCTATGCCTTGAAATAAAGTGTCAAATAAATGGGCAAAGGAACACAAAATAATAAACAACAGCAATAACAAAACTCTTGAAGGAATTCAACCAGGTTCCCATTATGACTTTCCCGCCACATTCCTGGGAAATGTGATCAGCCCAGGCAGGCAATGGGCAAGCACCTCAAGCAACAGGATATATAGGTTGTTAGGCATTTTTCCTCATTTATTTTCTTCAGGTCACCCAAGTTTAGACACTTTGTTCTAACCACGTTTGAAGGGTTCAACAAAAAACCCAACCCACTTTCCATCCACAGCCTCGACAATCTTGACCTCAATTTCCTGCTCATACAGGGTGCGTAACATCCGGTCCCGTCTGTCCTTTCTGCGCTTGAGGTTGATCATGAAAATCTAATGCAGGAAGACAAAAAGGAAAAGAAACACAAGTCTTATCTTAGGCTGCTTGAAAAGTTAAGTAAATGTAAGGACCAAAGTGTCAGAATAAGGAGGGAAAAAAATAGGGAAAACAGTGGTGAAGATTTGTTTATATTTCATATCAAGTCAAATGATATAATCCAAACAGAGTTACTTTCAAAACTGAGCCATGGGCAGTGACTTCACCTTCTCTTTGTTTCTCTTGTTGGTGGACATGTTTGCCCTGCTCTTGAGATAGAAAAGTTCACAAAGTTACTCTTCAGAAAGCCAAACGTGAATTAAACCCAAAACATATGAGACTCAGAGGTAGGAGGTAGGTAGTTTGTCAAGTGTGTTATTTACTGTAATTTACTAAATGTTTGCTTTGGCCTGGTCCCTATGTCTCAGTTTCCTCATCTGTAAAACTGCGGTCATACTGCTCTTTTCTCATGGGCCCTAAATATTAGAGTTTATATTCACTGTAATACATTTCAGTTCATTCAAAGAATGATAAAAATCTAATCTTAACACGTCCCTTTTTTTTCCAATCATCAAGGTCTCAATTTTAATAGCTTCTTTGTCAGAATTCTTCAGCTGCCCTAGAGACATGAGAATTTTTTTGAAGGAAGTAAAGAGGAGAGGCCCTACTCTTGGGGGTAGCCCTTTGAGGAATGGAGAAATGGAAAGACATCATTTACACATCATATTAGTCCATTAAATCCAAAAAATATGCACTCAGATTTCTTCCCACAAGGACTGGGTCCATCTGTAGTCCCTCACATTAGCCCCTAAATTCCTGATGGCTGTCCTAAACACATGCATATCATGAAGCCACTGCAGAGAATTATGGATAGCAAAACTGTCCTGTCTATTCCCAGATTTAAGGAGTGACAGAATGCTTTTACATGAATGCTATTACAGGTAAATATGTGTTTTCATAAGGTCCTTTGCTATAAACAGTAACAAGCTCACTGTGAACATTAAACTGGTCTTCTGAGAGTGGGAGATTTCAGCTGTCCGTAAGAAATGCTGATGAGGAGACCCCTGGGTGGCTCAGTTGTTTAATCGTCTGACTTCAGCTCCCGTCGTGGTCTCACAGGTCATGAGCTTGAGGCCATGAACTGTGTGCTGGCAGCTCAGAGCCTGGAGCCAGCTTCAGATTCTGTGTCTCCCTCTCTCTGCCCCTCCCCCTCTCATGGTCTGTCTCTTTCTGTCTCTCAAAAAACAATAAAGGTTAAAAAAAAAAAAAGAAAGAAATACTGATGAGGAGAAACCTGCAGGAATAAGTAGATGACTGTGGCTTCAGCCTCACCTGACCACCCAGATGGCCTTTGAGGCTTCAGAGTCTGGTTCCCCTGTTTGTGAGAAGAGGGAGTTGAACAACCTCGTCTCGCAAGTACGACACAGAGTAAAATGTCTATGATATGTGGCTTAGGTAAAGCTTGCTTTATGCTGTGGCCGGAATAAGGACGAAACTATATCTTGTAACCTGCCGGGGTTCAGACTTTACTGGGGGTAAAGCTGTGGTTCACACAGCCATTTTAATGTGATCATCACAATGTTCTATGTGCTACTGGATCAACACTTACTAAATGTTCACCCTTTCCTTAAAACACTCTCACTTCCATCCTTTTATAAAGCACTGGGCAGGGAAACTGATGGGAAACGAGATGTCCCCTTTAAAGAAATTATCCGCCTAATTTAGGGCAAAATGAATTAGGGGCATTGTGATTTCATTACTTCTCTTACTTACCTAACTGGGTAATTATTTTTTTTAAAAAGACATAATTTCTGTGGTGACTCTAACTTGCCTTGTTATTTGGGATTTTATAATGTAATAGATTGTGTTCTTTCACATTTAGTGTTCTTCCTGTTACAACCACACCTTGATGGGCCACGTTTTGTCCCACAATGTTAAAAGGTACGGAAAGGAAGGGGCATTTTCTCCTGTGTACACATGGAGTGACCCGAGGCCACTCCAGGAGAAAAAACTAAACCCAAACAAAACAAAACAAAAAATGAACAGAAATACAACAAAAAGTCTCCTCAAACCAGAGACCTGTAGTCTGGGAAGACTTTAGTAAATAATAATTCAGTCTCAGTTTTCTGCCAGGACAAGCCAATAAAAATTGTAGTCGTGAAGAAAAAACACAGACGGCTTGCTCATACTTAGTGAACAGCAAAGAGACAGAGAGCTGCATGGCCAAACGCAGCCCAGACGCCACCACGAGGTCATGGGATCCTGGGAGAAAGAAAAAGCCCCCGAAAATCCTGTTTTCCGCCATCGTATCTCTGTTCTAGAGCCCAGGGTAGTCACTTCCGGTATCTGTATCACTTCCTAGAAACGGCATTTTCCAGAAGGCTTCTAGGGGTGACCCAGGCCTTGCACCCACATCCAAATGGAAGGCCAGAGCTGGAAGATCCTGGTTTTGTCCCATTTGATTTCCTTTGCTCCAGTCCTCATGGGAACGTGTCTAAAATGAATATATACAAAGACAATGGGTTCTCTCACCTAGAGAACAGAGGGCTGATTAGAGTCAGATGAAGGATGGCTCTAGGAAGCTGTAGAAGCTGGGAAGCTGCGCAGGGTGGACCGACTTCCCTGCAGCCTGACTGTTTTCAAGAATTCTTTGTACTCCATTCTGATTCCTCTCCACCACATTAAAGTCATCGCTTCTCATTCTGTCCTCGGTGCAAACAGCATCGCAGCTGCTAACTCTTTTCCACTTAATGTTCAGGAAATACTCCTTCCCATTCCTGAAGCCCAGATCCACATCAGTTTTATAGCAGAAATACCAGTTCCCATCCCAGCAGCTTGTAGATGGCTGTATTTTGGGGGCATGTATTAAACGGTACAGGAGGTAAACATGGCTTTTTCTTGCAGTGGAGCTCTGCCAGTGAGCACACAGCAAGCACAAAGCTTGGCCCACAACGCATCCAGAACCCATGGAAAAATTCTGTCTCAGTTTATGGATTCCTGAGGCACTGCCCTAATCTCTAGATCATCAAGCTCTTGAATATTGATCAGCAGCTGCACGACATAAGGGACCCACAAAGGATTCGGTGACTTGAAGGCACGCTTTCGGCACTCCCAAGGGGCTGTTGTGCGTATTCCCATGAGAGGCATTGCTTTATATTCTTGCAATCATGCAAGAATCCTTCTTCATGCAATCAAAACTTTATAATAGGGGCAGCTGGGTGGCTCAGTCGGTTTGGCGTCCAACTCTTGATTTCAGCTCAAGTCGTGATCTCGCGGTTCATGGGATAGAGCCCCTCATGGGATTCCCTCACTCTCTCTTTCTCTCTCTTTCTGCTCCTCCCTTACTCATTTTCTCTCTCCCTCTCTCTCAAAAATAAATAAATTAATTAAAAAACAAACAAACAAAAACTTTGTAATAAATATGGTCCTCGGAGCGCTATGATGAAGTTCTTGCCCACTGAAAGGCAGAATTTTACTATAGGTTTCTTTTTCTCTTTTCTCTCAACCTTGCCCTCAGCCTTTGTCCATGGAAGAATAGCACAGAGAAAATAAAGCACAGACTGTTCCAGAATGGTTTCCACCCACCCAGAATAAAGTTAAGGTCCTCCGATACCTAAAACATATACCCTCTTACCTGACCCTTGAATCCTGATTGAAAGGTTTACAAAATATAGCAATAGCTCTTCCTAGAAAATATGTAATGCACTCAGGACTTAACAGTAAGATCTTTCTAACTCGATGATTAATTCATTTTTACCACGATGCTCCTTTAAAAAAATTTTTTTTTAGTTTGGGTATAGTTGACACACAGTCCGGGTATATATGATGCTCCATTTTTATAAGATAAGAAAGCTGAGACTCACCAGAAACAGTCATTTTCCCAAGACCTCAGTGCCTTTTCAGCAGCCAGGCCAGTCTTGCTGGCTCTCAAATGTGTCATCAGGCTTGTGCTCTAACAGAAACATGTAAGCATGCCACATACATGCACACGTGTGCACCTTTCCTACCTCATCAAATCCCATCTTGTCTGGATATTTAGGGACAACAGAAACAAACTGGGAGCGTTCCATCGGAGGATGGTCAACTGGAAGACACAAGAAACACAGAGTGCTCCGTTAGTGAAGGCTCAGGGAACAGAATCGCATCCACACACCAGCTGTCTAGGAACACAGCCCAGATGTCCGGAAACCGGGGCCACCGCTCAGCAGTTCTCCAGGACTCAGGGCTACACAGGAACGCGGATGGTCAGAGTTTCGAGAACACTTGTTTCTATGCAGACTGCAATATTCACTCCATTTCCCTTAAGACTTATTTTAAGAGGAGATGAGAGTCCGTCTAGGAAGGTTAAGGGTAAAGGCTCTGGAGTCAGATGACCTGAGTCCAAACTTGGTCTGTGAAGGTCTGGAAGGTCAGATGACCTCTCCAAACCTGTTTCTTCATGTGTTAAGTCAAGATAATAAAAGTGTATCTCTTAGGGTGTTGCAAAATTTAAACGAGACCTTTATGCAAAGCACTCATCCCAACAAATTAGCATAATAAAGACTCAGTAACTTTTATGCTATTACTTTACTGTGGCTCATAATGAAAGAAAGACCTCAGAACTGGGCCAGCCTTCTTCTAAATAACACTTTCTCTGTCTATTTTAAAGGGCCAAAGTCTGGGACTATTTTTATCCCATCCAGGCAGGTTTAGCTACAGGTATGCAAAAGGTCCTTTATTTTAACACAAACTCGCCTCTGGGGGCCAGCCCACATCCCAGCCCTTGGTACAGGGCTAACAGGTAAATTTCCAGATGGGAGGGACACTGCATCTTAAGTAATAAACGATTAATTTATTTGATACTCCAAAAAAGTTTTCTTTGCGAACTACCCATTTGAAAGCTGGGAAGCAATGCTGAGTGAAGAATCTGAAAAAGTCTTGAAGACCTTTGGAACTGCAAATTCAAAGTACTTACTTCGTTTTCCTCAAAAGGATAATAGCAAGAAAGCCAAGTGAGAGCTGGTAACTGGGAGGTTCGCGGAAGTGTTGGCGCTGGCCTTCACTACTGGTCAGCAGTGCCCCTCTCCCCCACTCCAGGCCTATGAGAGGAATCATTTCCTCTCCCTTGAAATCGGTCATGGCTTCGTGAACTGCTGCTTCTCAGCTCTGCAAGCCCTTCCTCCACCCCACCCCCTGCCTCCCCAGCCCCACCCACCACAATGGCCAGAGTAGTAGATGTTGATAAGGGAGAAATCCCACATTTGAAGTGGCCTCGAATGGTGTGCTAACATATGGAGGACAGCTGCCCAGAAGGACACCAGGTCCACTGTGGACCTTGCATAGGAAGAAATTAGGCATTGCTGTATGAAGCCAGCGGGATTTTGTCACTGATATCCTAGCATAACCTCTTCACCCTTCTGACTGAGACACTGTCCACAGAGTATTATTGGTTTTAACTTACCCTTCCCTGAGATATTAAAGAGAAACCACAACATCCAGCGTCACGTGTGATCAAATGATGTGAAGTTCTAGAAGGTTCTGAGACAGGTTTTCTAAACTAACCCCAAGAGTTGTTGGTCTCATTACTTCAACCCTGACCCCAGTGGTCACATTTCTGTGAGTACACAGTGCGTGTGTGTGTCACTTCTGTTTCCACTAGAAGCCCAGAATATTTTGTTCCTTTCTGCTCTACCCCATTCCTCATTAATTTTTTTTAATCAACGAATATTGATTGAGGGGCCACCATGTACACAGTTAGGCTTTTAAGAGAAAGAAACTTAACATACAATCTCCTTCTTGTTCATAATGTTGTTTGAGGAGCTGTCTGGCTCTCCTTCCTTGGCCCTTGGAGTTGGGAGGGGGTTATATTTTGAGTTACCCCTTCCACGCTGTTGGTCTCTGTCTGGCACTCACATGGTCTGTGTGGCTTTAACATGTTAGCCAAAGAGACTACCATTTTGCTTCCATCAAACACAAGCAGTCACTGCATTCACAGGACAAGTGTCCCCCAAAAGCCACAAGTGGCTAGCTTCTGAAAGCCACCATTGAGCAAAAATATGAGAACTATGCCTGGGTTTTGTCACTGAAGACAGAGCTAAGCCACTAGGAAAGACAGGGAATGATACAAGTAAGACATATAAAACTTACTATGCAAGGAGAAGGGATGTGTCTTTGCTTCATCAGAGTCCAAGGTAAGGTGTATTCCAGCTTCTGTTTGGGGTCATTTCTGACCCCATCATTCCTAATTTATCAATCCCTCATTAAATCCCTCCCTAGACACAGTGCCCCACTGTGCCACCAATTGGGAAAATATACTTCTTTGGCTCCTAGATAGTTTCAAGATCTAGGAATAATCATCATCATAGCTATTCTTGTAGAGATACTATTACTCACTGAACTTTGGGTTACACTTTCCACACGTGTAATCACAGTTATTTTAATCTTCACAACAGGTCCCATGGAATAAGAATGAGTGTCCCTATTGTTACAGATAAAGAAACAAAGGCTTCAATAATTTGCCCAGGGTCACAGAGCTGACAGAACTGGTTTGTGAACCTAATTCTGACTCCTGAACTTTTTGCCCCCACTCTGCTTTGCCCCTAAAACTGGTCCTTAGTAGCCACTGGCATCAAGTTGGCCTTAGCAACTGGGCTGAGGTCACAGGAGCTCAGTTAGCTAAGCCTTTGCTCCTGGGTGACCACTGCTTGTTGCCTTTTCTGTAATCCCTACTGGGGCACACACCATCCAGTGAGAAATCATGCATGCAGCCCAGTCATGCATCCCAAAATAGAGATGATTGTGCTCATACCAAGTCCTAACTAAATCATAATCATGTCATTAGAATCCTAAAGTTGTCCTGAACTTCTTTGTTTGCTGCAGTTACCACCTTAGCTAAGGTCCCCTCGCTCACCATGCCTGGGCTGTTTTAGTATTTTTCAAACACTCATGCACTTAGCCTTGCCTTGATCTAACTTATTTCGCATGCTATGGTCAAAATCATCTTCAAGCACAGCGCTGTTCATGACCACAACAGTCACACTCGACAGTCTGCAATTTGTTAAGTGCTTTTCTAGTCAACCACATCACTTATCTTCATTTTTTTTTTTTTGGTTGTTTGTTTTTATAGATGAAGAAATTGAGACCCACCAGGAGGCAGACTTGCCCAAGGTCAAATAGTGAATAAAACTGGTGCCCAAGATCATTTGGTGAGTAACTGGTAAGATTATGGGACCTTCTGATTTCACATGCAATAATCTTAATAATCTTTACATGACATTCTGTTGCTCCAAAATGTTGTTACTGGGAATCGGCACCTAAGATCGCCTACCACCTCATGCTCTGGCTTGCAAGACAAATCTCCTCATGCCACATATAACCCATTTCCTTCTACCACCTTTACAAGATCTAACTTCCTGCCATTCATCTCCCAATTTTCTGTACAGGAAGCACCTAACCAAATTTTCTGTATAGCTTCTAACATCTGAAATGAGTAAGTACATGTAGAATGATGGACACGGTGCTTTCAGCAATCATTAGCTCTTAATGTTACAATCTCTCACCTCCCACCTTACCCAGGCTCTTTCCCTCCGATCTCTGAAGCTCCAGTCTGTAATTAATCAGCTCTTTGACATTTTTGGTCCCTTATTTTTTCTGAATGTCTCTTCATCTTTTTACTTAAACTAAAAATTTGTCTTTCCTTTAAGGACACTGCCTCCCTTTCACCTGTGAGAGTAGAAGCTGATTTTTCTCACCTCCCCCAACTCATTCCAAACTGTTTCCCTTTCATCCTTCAAAACTCCCAGCTTCTTTGAAGTGTATCTTAGCACCCTCTGTCTCCTAGTCATGACTCCTCAGCCCCTGATGATGACAATCTTTGGCTCACAGTCTTGCTGTCCCTGCCATTGTCCTTAAAACCTCAGCATCCACATGGTGACCCACCCAACAGCCTGGCTTCTAGGTCCTTGCACCAACCATCATTCTTTCAGTGACCCACTACCACGTCTGCTTTCATCACATCCTTCATGTCCTCATGTCTGTTGGCACCCAGTCCAATGGGCCAGCACTCTTACCCATTTGTAAAGATTCTTAATTTGCTTCCATTGATCTTGTTTGGTAAGATCACAATCCTGCTTAAAGCCAATTACCCCCTTACTCAGCACCAAGAATACTGCAAGAGAAATTCACACAACTGTGTCAACTAAATCACTTTAAAATTACAACCACAGATGTCAAATTGGCACTCGACACTGTGAAATGATGCAACTATACTTTCATAGTAAATTTACTTTCCCACTCACTGAGAGATTTGTTTTATGCTTTGTCCTCTCCTCCAAAGCCTCTAGCATCTCTCTCAAGCTGATGTACTATGTACTCCATAAAGAAAACTTTCAAAGGCGATGTAGACCTTCCTTTTCCTTCTACCTCCAGTGCACAAAGCCAGATTCATCTGCACCTACTCATTCTGTCTTCCCATCTGCTAGGGTGGAAGACGCAGCTCTGTTCCCATCTAGGACAACTTCTCCAAAGTTGTCCTAGATTACAAGGCTTCGTATTTTCTCAAGGACTTTAGCCTTACCACTAATTTCTCTTCTACATCATCCAGTTCTTCTTATATAGTGGATCTTTCTTGTCAGCACATAAACACGCTAAAATCCTATCTCAACAAACACAAACAAAACAACCTCTCCTTTGATCTCTCACTCCCTTCCAGCCACCATCCTATCTCTCTCTCTCCATCTCAACAAGATTCCACTTTCCCATCTCCTCATTGTCCTCCCTTTGGCTCACTCCAATGGGCTAGCTCACTCTGTCACTGCACTGCAGTGGCTCCTATCAAGGTCATCACAGGTCCTTATCTTGACAGAACCAACGAGAAATTCCCTGTCCTCATTTTACTAGGCTTCTCAGCAGCATCTGGCTCCTTCCTGGGACACTTCTCAATTTTTCCTTCCAGCTTTTTGGCTGTTTGTGTCCCCCCAAGGATCTGTCCTCTTCCTTCCCCTCTTCTCTTTCTATGATCTTTTACTAAACAAGTGCACACTGTTCCATGGCTTCAAATGTCCTTTTAATGCTGATGACTCTCAGATGTCTGCCTCCAGATGGAATATCTTCCCTGAACTCTAGACTCCTATCCAAATATCTTTCTAACCTCTCTATTTCGATGTTTAAAAATTACCGTAAGCTTACATGACCAAAACTTCCCTCCCCAAATCTTTTCCCATTTCATTAAATGGTATGCCAGACCACAATCCTGGTGTCCTCTGGATTCCCTGCTTTCCTTCGTGAGCCACATCCGGGCCTCTGTAAACTATTAGCTCTGCCAATAAATATACCCTAAATCCACCTGCTTCTCATCACCTCTCTGCCTCAGCTTGCATCCCAACTGCCTTCTTCTCTCACCAAGAGAGAGGTATCGCTCCTCCTATACTTGAGCATCCACACCACAGACAGAGTGATCTTTCTAAACGCATAAATAATGTCATGCCACTGCCCCCCTGCCCCCAGCACCACACATGGAGTCCCATTACTCTTAGAATAAAGTCTGAATTCCTTACTGTGGTCCCAAGGCTCTGCATGATCTGGATACTTCTTTCTTCATGATCTCATCTCCTACTCAACTCCTCATTTTGTTACTCTAACCATATTAGCCTTTTGTTCCTGGAGCATTACAAGCTCTCCAAATGGCCTTTGCAGTTCTTTCTGCTTGGACCACTCTCCCCTCAAACATTCAGGTGGCTGGCTGCTCCCTCAATATACTGTCTGCATCTCTGTGTCGGAAAATTAATTCGCTGACGGCAGGGCGCTGCTGACCTTACTCACTGCTGTATCCCCCGCACCATGAGCAATCCATGGAACACAGCAAGGGTTTATTTAGTACTTAAAGCCTGACTCTCTTCTAAAACCTTCCTGCCTCCTTACTGCTTTGTGGACGGCATTCTGCCTTAGTGGGGCATTCAGCGACCACAATTAAGCCACCCCAACCTTCAAACTTTATTTTCCTCTATTGTTTAAAGCCAAACCTTCTGGAGGGTGACAGTGCTTTCCGAACAGTGTCTTTGCTGAGTCTGTTTTCTCTGCTATAGGGCCCTCACCATATCATTCCTTCTGCATAAACCACACGCTCTAGCAAAGCCCAGCTTGACCATCACCAGCTCTCAGAGAACACACCTGCCTGAGCAATTTCTCACTGTTCCAAATTCTTTTTTTTTTAACGTTTTATTTATTTTTGATACCAGAGAGAGACAGAGCATTAGAGGGGGAGGCACAGAGAGAGGAGACACAGAACCGGAAACAGGCTCCAGGTTCTGAGCTAGCCGTTAGCACAGAGCCTGACGCAGGGCTCGAACCCACGAACGTGAGATCTGACCTGAGCCGAAGTCGGAGGCTTAACCGACTGAGCCACCCAGGCGCCCTCACTATTCCAAATTCTAACTGCCCTTAAGTCTTCTCCTTTCACAAAGCACTTTCCTGCATCATTGGGGTCTTTTTTATGTTTGTCCTATGTCTCCATTTAAATACATACACCCAAAGCAGAGAACTGGTTGTAAAATGTTTTGAATCCCCAGTACCCTCATAGATTGTAGGAAGGCACTCAGTGTTTGTACATAAATATAATTCCTGTTCTAATGCTTCAGTTGGTATAGTGTATTAGCAGCTGTTTCCTTATGGCCCAGTGGGTTCCGGACGCTGTGCAAAGAGCTTTTAACATCTGGCCCATCTTTCCCGAGGACACTTGATGAATGTAATTTCATTAATAATCCTTAATCCTATAGGCGCCTCCAGTCTGTGTTTCTGCATTACTACCCTCAAAGGTTTATTTTCTAATTATTTTTCTTACTCCAATTATGTTCTGCCTTTTAAAACTCAGAATCTGAAATTTTAACAGAATTATAACTAAAGAAGGCAAATCCAAAAATTAAATAAAATACCACCTATGTGAGATCAGAAATGGCAGCTACAAACTATAGGCTCTTCTCAGAGTACTGCAGCGCCGTGCCATACATATTTGTAATTTATAATCATTAAAGACTTAATTGACAGTGTGTGCTTCTACACACAGGCCAGCTTCTGTGCTTTCCGCTCTGGGGGGGAACACAAGAGAAGGCAAGTCTTTCACTGACTTTCTCTGAGCTGACATCTACTTGGAGTCAAGTCTGGCAGGCACGAAACACGGGTCACGGCGGTGGGGGTGGGAGGGGCACATTACCAAGGTCAAACTGAATCTTAATAATAGCAATGCTTCAATATTTTATGGAGTTGGTGTACCTAATTTTTTTGCTCCTCTCAACCCTGCAAAGTAAGTGCTATCATCCTCCCTCCACAGATAAAGGAACTAAAGCTCTGGACGGGGTGGGTGGTGAAGGGGGTAGTGGGCGTGGAATTCTCCCTCCAGCAGCGACAGGGCTTGGGTTGAAATTCATTATGCTGCATTCTGGTTCAGTGCTCTTTGCAATACAGTTTTCATTCATTTCCTCATTTGTTCTTTTGCTTGTGTGGTCATACTTGGAGCAAATACTTGTTTGGTACCAACCAGATGTCTTGCCCTGTGCTAGGTGCTTGGGATAAAAGGCAGTAAGGTGCTGCCCTCGTCTAGAACATAGACAATAGGCAGAATAGGCAGAAACAGTATGTATTAATGAAATTCACAAAGGGATTTCCTAGGGGCTGGTTCAAGAAATACTATAACAATGAACCAGCTCCCTATTCAATCTTCATTCCCCCCATGAATGCTGGGGAGTTTTTTCTACATTATTCCTATTATTCTCTATATACTTAGAGAACAATAGTGTCTCTTGTTGCCTTTCTCAAACCCAAGGACACGGAGATGAGGAAAGCCAGCATGCAGAGGTTGTGATGGGAGGAGGGCTTCTCTACGCATCCCACGCATCATCTGTGCGTGTACTTTGTTCAGCACCACTGATGAGCCCTGGGTATATTGAGCTGACTGATACTTTGCAAACAGAAGCTTATATAAATACAGTAGGAGAATCTGCTACTTAAAGGAAACTTCTGGTGAATTTTTTAATTTATTATTGACTTCCTTACCCTCTGGTCTCAACTATGTTTCTTAAAAAAAATTCTCTGCTTTTTCTCTATTTCCTTGCTTCTTAATTTCTTCTACAACACTCTGAATCAGATCTGATTCAGCCTCTTCTGAAACCACTCTTGTTATGGGCATTAGCTGATAAAATCTACTGGGCTTCTTTTTCAGTCCTTATCATACTTGAACTTCCTCCACTTCTCATGCTCCTGTTTTATTGAAATTCTGTGACATCACGTCATCTTGTTATTGCATCCCGACTCAACGTCTTTAGGCTTGATAGATTCATCTCTCCATCGACTCACTGGACATGTCAATCTAAACTCATTTGTTCATTTATTCATTCAATTAGTCAACAAATCTTTACGGGGTGTCTACTAGGTGACAGACAAAGGGCTATGCCTTGAGATGAACATGATGGAACAGCTTCAAAAGAATCTGTATTAACTCTTCTATAAATGTTTGGTAGAATTCCCCTGGAAAGCCATACAGTCCTGGACTCGTTTTTTGGGAGATTTTTTTATTATTAACGACTTCTTTACTGGTTATGGGTATATTAAAATTTCCTATTTCTTCCTGTTTCAGTTTTGGTAGTTTATACGTTTCTAGGAATTTGCCCATTTTATTGGCTTATAATTGCTCATAATATTCTCTTATTATTGTTTTTATTTCTGCTGTTGGTTGTGATCTCTCCTCTTTCACTATTGATTTTATTTATTTGGGTCCTTTCCTTTTTCTTTTTGATCAAACTGGCTAAAGGTTTATCAATTTTTTAAAATTCTTTCAAAGAACCAGCTCCTGGTTTCATTGATCTGTTCTACTGTTTTTTTTTTTTTTTCAGTAGCATTGATTTCTGCTCTAATCTTTATTATTTTCCATCTTCTGCTGGTTTGGGGTTTTATTTGCTGTTCTTTTTGAGATGAACATGATGAACAAGGCATTGACTGTGGGTGGGGAGCAGGAAATAGATATTCCCAGGCAACTCAATGGGTCTAAAAATGAACTCATGATTTTTCTTTGCAAATGTCTCCTTTATTCTACATGCTCTATACCATTTAAAACTCTTACTGTTATCCCAAAACACTAAAGTCAGAACTTAGAAGTTTTTCTCTCCTTCCCTTTTGCTCAGCCACACACTCTTGATTAAGTCCCTTCAATCCTATGTCATAAGGTTCTCCTAATCTCTTCCTTCCTCTCCATTCCCCCTGTTCCTGCCCTGGCTCAGATCCTCACCATCTTTTGCCTCGGTTGCCATGTAATGTCAAAAACGATCTCTTCGCTCCTGGCCTGAGCCATCCTCTGCCCCATCCTACTCCAGCCATACTTCCCTTAACATGAAAGTGACCTTTAAAAATCCAGATTTCAAATCGACATTTCTCTGCTAAAAATCCCTGTAAGAGTTCCTTTCTTTTCAGTAAAAGTCCAAACACCTCCTTATACATTGGAGGGCCTTCTGGCTGGGCTCATGCCCCTTTCCAGCCTCACTTCCTGCTGCACCTCCCCATCCCCACCGCCCACATATGCACCTTCTATACCCCAGTGATGAATAACAGAATTTCCCAGATGCTGCAAGAAAATGAACTGCAAATATTCCCTCCTTTCTGGAAGCCATTTCCAACATCCTCCCCTAGGCAGGGTTTCACCATTACCTTTTCCTTTAGCCACCACTAAACATTATACATGATCATTATGATAGTGAGTGATTTTTCTGACATCATGCTAGACCCAGAGGCAATAACGATGCAGTGTTTAAGGACGTGAGCTTTGCAGATAGCAAGACTGGTTAAAATCCCAATCTGTCATTTGTTTAGCAAAATGATCTAGAGCAAGTAACTCACACTCTCTATATCTCAATTTCTTCATCTTTAGTATGGGATAACAAAAACCCTGTCATTGATTGTTGTTAGGATTAGTGAGACATATACAAAAAATGCTTAGGATAGCATTTGTTATATGATAATCTATTATTAAGTTGAAGTCATAATTATTGTTATTAGACTTCATTGTTATTAGACTTTATTTGCTCCCAAATGCTAAAGCTTTATCTCCATTTCATAACTAAGGAGATTAGATTACCTTTCCAAAGTCATATCAATAGAAAGCATGAAAAGTTTCAAATTTAAATCCACACCACAAGACACCATTATAGCCCTTCTGATATTGTACAAAATGTATTTACTGTGGACCCAGCTCTCTACCTGTATCAGAAGCTCCCTAAGGGCCGACCTTGGCATATTCATCTGTCACACAGGAAAAGCTTAAGAACAAATGAACCACTGAATAGCTACGGTCCAGCCCAGGCAGATGGATGACTGTGAGGGCACAGTCCTGGGAGAGGGGAAAGGTGGCTGGTGTGGTCACGGCAGCAACGGAACAAGAGCCATCACCCGGGTTCCTGGGTCACTCACTCATTGCTTCTATCTGCACGTGGATGAGGGTCTCAATGTCCTCCTGTAGGGTCTGGTGGGGCTTCAGGGGGATGGGCAGGTAGCCATAGTGTTCTCTGTTGCAAAGGTACATCTGGATGCCTGAGGACCCAAGAAAGAGAAACAAAAGCAACCAATCAGAACACAGGGTTCTTAGTTCTCTAGAAACAACTAAGGGGAAGAAAGCTCGGACTGCAGCTAAAGCTGAGTTTGGCACTGGAAATGAACAAGTAGTTGTTTCAGACACTGCCTGTAGACCTCAAAAATGCTCTTTATTAAGAAAATTTAACACAGCATTGGAGGCTAATAAAAACCGGGGGCCATTCTTCAGCTCAGAGGAAATTGATTTTTTTCTCTCTGAAGGAAAAGCATACCCGTGGTCTGAAATGAACACTAAAGGCATGAAGGGATCAAAAGGAGGCAAGGAATTCCCATTCCAGAGAACAGAATGGAGCACTGTAGTCTGCCTACAGGAAATAACAAGAAGATGAGGAATAGAATCCGCATTTGATATGAAAGCAAACAGGAAAATCCTGTGAGGCTGACAGATTAAAGCTAAATCTAGGCATATGGAGAACAAAAAACAAAAACCAAAAAGAATAAAGGAAAATTAGAACTCTCCATGGTGCTCTAAGGCTTTATTTCTTCTCTTAGCAGGCGTGGATTTGGAGTCAACCAACAGACATGAAGCTTGTATAACAGATTCAGAAAGGGACAAAAGAAGACTGCAGTTCAAGTCCTGTTAAGAACCTGTCAAATGCCAATGCCAGAAACATGCCTCAGCCCTCTTGTGTTCAGTGCTGCTTTCAAGGCCCCACGTGACTAACCCCACGAGCTGCACAGCATCTGTGCAGAACATTAGTGATATAGGAATCAAGAGGGTCTCACAGAGATCCGACAGCTGACGCTCCTGACTAATGGAAAGATTGTTTAGTTAAAAAAATGAATCTGCCAAGCTCTGGTCCGTGTGTCCAAGTTTCTGACATGTTAATGGCCATAATCATCTATGCTTTCCAGAGACAGAATTATCTGCATAGTGACTTCTCTGTGTCGTGCAGATGAAATTTCCTCCAGTCATCTGGATCACCTGCCAGATCAGGTGATGCCATCTCACAGCATTAACAGAGAAAAACTGAGGAAGAAAAGAGCCTTTAGTCTCCTCCTCACTGAATCTGGCACAAATCAGGGCTGGTCCAGCAAGCGTGGTCACTTCTCTTGCTCTGCCAAGTAAACTCACTAGCAGTTTGCCCACACAAATACTTCAGGGTTGCTTCAAACCAAAATGTACCCCCTTGCAAAGTCCTGATGAGTTTGGGAAGCGGGAGGAAGATGATTTCATGTTTAGGCTGCCTCTCTATCCTAATTAGGTAAATCATTTTACCATGCAACTTTCCAAAGCTTCAGTCAAAAGGGGAGAGTAGACCTAGCCAAGCTGTCCATCAAATGGGAAGGGACAAGAAAGGCATTTTCATGCAGCAAAGTCAGAGATATTTACTTACCATCACACTTTCTCACAAAGTGACTGGTTGATGCGGAAGAAGGAGAAGGAGGTGGAGGAGAAAGGGGAAGGAGAAGAGGAGGCGGTGGATTACAGAAAACAAGGAGGCCCTGAGACATAATTGATGGGAGGGTCAATGTAAGGGAGAAGGGAAGGGGGTCCCAAGTTGAGAGCTCAGCACCACTCAGATAACAGTGCATTGGAAGGTTCCAGAAGAGACATCTTCACAAACATGCAAAAAGAACATCTGATAAATCTGACCATTCTAAGAGATGCTTTAGACAATTAAAGCTTAGTTTTAGATTGTATTAGTAATAATAAAACTAAAGGGAAAAAGCCAATAGTTAAGTTAAACATGGAAGGAAAACTAACCATAGTCCATATGTGGCTCAGCTTCTAATTAGGTTCACATATTAGAACAACAAAACTACTGGCCATTGATCTGTCTTAAATTGCCATGGAACTCTGTCGGGAGGACAGGCTGTTGTCGGGAGGAATGTGTTTGCATGAGGGAGCATGGCGGGGAGAGAGCTACTTCTCCTCTTCTGCGGTGGACAATCAATAGATAATACCCAAAGTAAGGCCAGAGAATCCAGAAGTGGCAACACAATCATATTATTTAGAAACATGGATATAATATTATACTTCTATCATCATCTGGAAGAGTTAGAAGTCCTATCTTTGGAGTGCCTGGGTTGCTCAGTCAGTTAAGTGTCTGACTCTCAATCTCAGCTCAGGTCATGATCTCATGGGTCCTGGGATTGAGCCCCATATCGGGCTGCACACTGAGTGCAGAACCTGCTTGGGATTTTCTCTCTCCCTTTCTGTTCCTCTCTCTCTCCCTCAAAATAAATAAATAAACTTTAAAAACTGTCTCTCTACTAGAAGAGGGAAATGAAGGTATGGAGTGGGGGTTGATGTGCAAGAGACTTCTAATTTTATAATAAACCTTGGGGGACTATTTGAATTCTTTCAACCATGTGCATGGATAATTTGATAAAAATGTAAGTTATAAAAGGAAATGTGTTGATAATTAGTTAAAGTCTATGAAGGAATCTGGTACTTTCACTGTATACTACTTCTGGAGAAAATAATTTTCTTTCCCTGTGAAAAAGAAAGGTAAATAAAACTACACATTGAAGCTCTGTAGTTGTCATATGAAAATAGCAAACATTTTCTTGTACTCATTAGTACCTTTATACTTGGATTGATATGCTTATTTTTATCCTCCGTGGTGAAAGACCAGCTCCAGAGGGGTGATGGCTTGCCCAAGGTCATACAGTAAGTCATTAGCACAAAACCTTTGTACCTAAAAACCCAATGCCAAGTATCTTTCTATCTGCCCAAGGTCCTTGAAGCCCAGGCTCCGAACCAGTAATGACTCTGGGTTGCCATCTTTGTACATGGGCAGCCCATGCAGTTACTACCAGTGATGTGTCGGAGGCAGATCTGAATGCCCATCACCCACACCTCTTGCCTGTTTTGACTCAACAGCAGGCATTCAGAAGATGACTGGCTGGCGCCAAAGATGGTTCCTGTGGCCATGATACAAAGCCCACATCTCTGGCCACAATGGGCCATGAACTCCTGACCCCGGCTCCACGCTAGCCACAGAGACTCTTCTGTGACCCCTGTGCTCTCTTCTGCGCACCGCCACACTTGGATTGCGTCTCTCCCTCATCAACCACACATGGCAATGCCTGGAGTAAGAGGTGAAAGATTAAGGATCAAGGTCTGTGGTTAGATGGCCCACCAGGAACACGTAGACCCTTTATTTCCTTTTGGACATCTAAAAAAATGATTCTTCAATGGGTGAAACACAGCTAGGGAGCTTTACAGAGTGAGAACAAGAGAACACAAATTATTTTTTATCAAGACTCTTGCTTTGGATCTCAGAAAGGAAAAGCATCCACAGGCTGTGCAGGACTCCCAGGTTCATTCTTATCTCTCCTGGCAATACTTCAAGAGAAGTTCAAGTGCCACCGGAGAGCCACAGGACTATCAGGAAAGCTGTTTCATTCCCCCAAATGACAGCTGTTCTTTCCTGCTTGACTCTTGACCTGTTCACGGCTGATACCACTGATGTGGCCCTCAGCTCTCCCTGGTTCACAGCTATTGCTCATGCTTCCACATGTAAAGATCATATCTCCCCAAGTAACACAGAGCTGAACACAATTCTAGGCACAAAGGCAAAGCCTAGAATATCGATTCCCTCTCCTTTCTTTTCTACCTCCTCTCTCCCCAACTGAGTTGCCAAACAGCTTTGAGCCTCTCCACCTGTTTTCAGTGTCCTGGGAAGGCCTATGGGGCCTATGGGCCAACAAAAAATAAAATCTGAGCAAACAGGCCAAGCACAGGACAGAGCTGAAAAATTCCTATCCGGCCTGTGTCACTCTTCCAGACCCAAATCCAGTTGTTTGTTGAAAACCTACATCATAATAATTTAGTGCATGGGTCACAACAACACCTTATGCAATGACTACAAAAGAGGACTCTGTTAGGCAAGGACCATTATTGTCACTGTGAATAGTTCACTTTCTTGGAACACCCTTACTGCAAGTGCTGAAGTGAAGGGACTAGCACACTGGAGGGAATGAGAAGGCCCCGAGTCTCCTTCCAATCCTGGAGAAGTCAGAGAAAATCACCGGCCGTGTTAAAAGAGGCAGTTTCCATTAACATTGACATGAAAACTCCCAGTCAAGGTGAGGATAAGAACCTTGCTTTTTCTTTGACACGGGGCTGAAGAATGCGTACACCTGGCCAAAGGGTCTAAACGCATCTAGAAGCCAAAGTTAAATAGCCTTCCACATTTCCACCAAATATTCTCATTCCTATCAAATCTACAACTGCTGTGTGGGACACCTATGGCTTTAAAGATGGCCTGTCGTGTGAGCTGTGGCTTGAATTTGTATTAACATTCTCACCTGCCAGCAAGCTGCCTCAATGCCTGGGGTCCTGATCTCACCCACCCTAACTTATATGGCCACATGAGTTTATTCACAATCTGCCTACTTTCTAAACTCACTTCTGTTGGCACTGAAATGGCACATTTCTGGCTCATTGATGATGAGACCTGACTTCTCTCAGAAAGGTCTGAAATACAGCTTTGCTTTAGGAATGTCATGTATCTTCCTGTTGAGTTGCTTTAGTGAATTAAATCCTCCCTGACTGTGTGTGCAGGGTGGCACAAGGGAAACAGAGCCACTGTACCAGCTCAGACTTTTTAAAAAAGAAATCAAATTCTGATTTTAAAGTCCGGGGTTTTTGCCACTGTTGTTTTGTCACAGTTTCCCAATTAATAGAAAAATTCCGTATAGTGAAGAAAATGATACAGTCGCACCATTGAGAACCAGTCTCCTGCTCATGGCTCTCCCCACCAGCGCTGTCTTCCCAGCACTCAAAAAGAAAAGAGTGAGTGGGGCACCTAGGTGGCTCAGTCAGTTAAGCACCTGACTTCAGCTCAGGTCAAAATCTCATGGTCCATGAGTCTGCGCCCTATATCAGGCTCTGTGCTGACAGCTTGGAGCTTGGAGCATGCTTCAGACTCTGTGTCTCCCTCTCTCCCTGCCCCTCTCCCGCTCATGCTCAGTCTCTTGTCTCTCAAAAATAAATAAACATTAAAAAGAAGAGAGTGAGTTTCCAGGGAGAAGCCAGCCCTGGCTCTTAGTTACTGGTGCTCACCCGGACATCAATAAAGAGGGTGCTGGTATGGTTAATGCAAACAGGTGTCTCTAATTCCATTTGGAAAAAAAAGCTCTATATAAGACTGTTCTATAATAAGATGCACAAAACAAAGAAGCCGGTTAGCTGCAGTGTTTCCATGGTGAAGGAAGAAGTGAACACAAACAGTACCTGCTTGCCTGCTGGAGAAGGCAAAGACGATGATGTCATCAAAGGTCCATGTATAGTCCTGGTGCGGGGGGTAAAACATCAGCTTGCCAGAGGCTTCCTTCCTGAGGTCAATTAGGAATGTGGAGTGAACCATGGGCACGGGGAAGCAGCCCAACCTCTTCCATTCTCTGATCTGAAGGTAGTCTGGGGTCCGTTTATAGAAGCCCTGGAAAAGAGAGACAGGTGGGCTGTGTTCTCTGATCTAAGGGCTTCGTCTTTCCCAGTCTTCTGCCACGCTGATTCCTCCTTAGTTCCCACCACTTACGGAGAAGTCCCCAAGCAAAGTCAGTGCCCCTCTTCTTATCTTGGCCTAAGGACTTCCAATTGAGTTCAAGAAATGCTACTTACATATTAAATAGTACTTACAGGGTCTTGTTATCTGAAATAATTTGGGTTTCAGCATATCTCTGGATTTCATGATCTCATAAAAGTATATATTATGTTGACATCTGATGGAATATGAGGTATAAATATTAACAGGTGGTTGAACAGGGGCACCTGGGTGGCTCAGTTGGTTTAGTGTCTGATTTCAGCTCAGGTCATGATCTCATGGTTTGTGAGTTCAAGTCCTACTTCGGGCTCTCTGCTATCAGTGGGGAATCCACTTCAGATCCTCTGTCTCCCTCTCTCTCTATCCCTCCCCTCTCGTGTATGCTCTCTCTCCCAAAAATAAATAAACATTAAAAAACAAACAAACAAAAAAAGAGCTGGTAGAGCAGGGCAGTTAAAAGCACAGGGCCCAGTGTCTGGCTGCCTGAATTCAAATTCCACCTCAGCTACTTATCATCTGTACGTCAGGTTACTCAACTTCGCTATGCCTACTTCCTCATCTGTACAACAGGAACTACGCCATCACCTACTCCATGGTGTTGCCTCTAAAAATTAAGTAAGGTAAAATCTGAAAAATGCTTAGAATAGTGCCTAGCATAGAGCCACCTGGGGGGTTCAGTTAAGCATCCAGCTTCGGCTCAGGTCATGATCTCATGGTTCATGTCCAGCTCTGTGCTGTCAGATAGTGATTCTGTTTCTCCCTCTCTCCCTGCCCCTCCTCTGCTCTCTCTCTGTCTCTATCTCAGATATAAACTTTGGAGAAAAAAGGTATCTGGAAGCTTTGAAGGGCATCTCCATAAATGTCCTAGGCAACAGGCTCATGGAATGAGTGTGAGGCTTCACGGAGCCCACATTCTAAGGGGCACTCCACTCGGTGCTTGCAGAAGGGCTCGCAAGGTCACTGATCAGTCGCCATATTTTATGGTCACGCATTCTGTGGTGATGTCAGGACCCACACACGAGGCACCGCAGCCACTTCTACTTCTCTGACATTCCCTGCAGTGCCGAGAGAAGTGTTGTAGCTGAGCCAGCCTAACCACTGACCACGTGGTAACATAGAAGGATCACAAATTAAGAACACAAATTAAGTCATCTTAACCTTCCCCTAGCTGTTTGATCCCAGCCCAAGATCACCTCTTTGAGCTGAGTTTCTTCTCTTGAAAACTGGGATAATGGCTTATTTGTCTCTCTCACGGTGCTGTAGAATGGATCACATGTGATCAGGTCTGTGAAGACACTGTGACAACTGTAATTCGTTATATGAAGTATTATTTTTACTACAGTTTTAAACATTTATTTTTGGGGGGAAGGGGCAGAGAGAGTGGGGGAGAGAGAGATAATCTCAAGCAGGCTCCATACAATCAGTGCAGGGCCCAATGTAGGGCTTGATTTCACAAATGGTGAGATCATGACCTGAGCCAAAATCAAGAGCCCAGCACTCACCCAACTGAGCCACCCAGGCACCCCCATATTACTAGCTTTTTATTAGCCTTTAACTTAAGAATTACTTAACATCTTTCAATTTATGATCATTCCTTCAAGGGATAAAGGAAACACTGTTTCTTTGAAGGACTCCCTAAGAACACATGTAAAATACAAAGTTCTAGACTACTTAGGAACAATATTTTCAGAATGAAAAGTTTGGAAAACTTATGATGATGAATCACTAAATATCCTGAGAGTGAGGGGAAGGAAGGAAGCAGAGAAAATAAGGGAGAGAGAGAAAGAGGGAGAGAGAGAGAGAGAGAGAGAGAGAGAGAGAGAGAGAGAGAGAATTACTATGTCTCCTGCAGACAGGCAGAGGTGATAAATGTCTTTTTTGACAAAGAAACGAATGTTGTTGGTAATAGTTCCTGTTCTTGGCCAGACAAACACCAGGGTCATTTGTGTTTATGTTTAAAGCCTCTGGAAACAAGGACCTGCCTTAAGCTTATGAAGTCATTGGCTGTTTCTGTTCCCACCCTAGCAGAAGCCTGACTGAGGATGGTAGAAAGCCAAAAAAAGGAGAAAAATTAGAATTGCCCCTAAGTGGCTCTCCATTTTACTGTGCAAAATAAGTGAGCACATTTCTCCTGTTTGCTTTTCATGATTAAAGCAAATAAGGAGATAATAAAAACCTACAGGCCATAGTTACTAAGGCAATCCACCCTTGTTCCTGGTGTCAATGCATAACTCATTAAAAACAGCCGGCAAGTGACTCCAACATGTGAAACACTGAAGATTATTCACGGAGAGTCTATGAATTTAGACGTACTTAATAAAACATTTTCTCCCCAAGGAACTGAATGTCTTGTATAAATACGAACTTCATGTCTCCTTAAAAGAGAGGTGGATAACATGCATTCAAACTCTGTAGAAACTGCAGGAAATACTTGTAACCAAAGAGGGATGCTTCACCCAGCAGTGTGCTAGAGCCACTGTGTGTTACATTTGCAGAAATTTTGCAAGCCACTTGACATTTTGGTAGCTTAAAATCTGTAAAAGAAAATCTCTTTGCCTATCTGAAATCATTATATCACCAAGGGGCTGTCCTTCCCCTTTCCCCGGCGCCAGCAGCATTTGAGTCGTTGGCATGGTGGAGCACTGACGCAGTGCAGACTGCACATGGTGCCCATCAGGGCTTTGCCCCAGCAGAGAGGCAGTTATCAAATATGTATCAGCATAACACTGGACTCAGCCTGTGTCCAAAACCAAACCAAATATAAAAGAAGGACTCAGAGTTTAGCCCTTTGAACATGAGAACCTACATGTTCTTCCCTTAGCACATCGTTATTCCGTATTGATACATACCATGTCCATCAGTTTATCTCTTTATCTAATTTATTAACTAAAGAATAAAAAAATATAATCAGCCAGACAGTCTAAACTTTGAAGATTTTGCAAAGGAAAAGAGAGAGGATGAAAATTTTTAATTTTGTTTTTCCCTTTTTCCCCCTTCCCTTTCCCCATGGACTTCAGTTAAGTTTCTCAGGATTCACAAATGAATGAAAACATATGATGAGCTTTGTAAAAACAAGCTACACAACAGTTCTGATTATTAAGATGTCTTTGGAAGTATATTCGGCAACATGTATCAAAGGTCATCAAAATATTTAGTACTCTTTGAGGCAGTAATTCTACTTCTAAGAAGCTGTCCTAAGGCAATCTAAGGCAATAATATTAAACACAGAAAAATGTAAAGTATCCTTGTGGTCATTAAAACAGTTGAAAGTGGTGAACGACTTAAATATTTCTGAAACTAAGAGAAGGTTTAAGTAACTTGGTGACACTGTTATTAAAACATGCAAGCTGTTATCCATGATGTTAGAGTGGTGGGATTCACGTAATTTTTTTTTTTTTTTTACTTTTCTCCATTTCCATATTTTTCTGTAGTGTTATCATGTTACTTTTAATGACCCAAAACTCCTAATTTAAAAAAAAATCTCAGAATCAGGGGGGCAAAATGTGCAAATACTAGTAAAGTTTATTGGTTAATTTAAAGCTTCTAAGGCTAAGCTTATTAAAATGTTTTCTTCATAATTCATTAACATAAAATTATGCACTAATTATTATGTATTGGATCTGGATTTACCTCCTTTCCTGAACATGTTTGTTCCCATAACAATGACATGCACATTTTAAGGGAGGAAATGAGGAAAGGGTGAGTGGGGTATGGTAGACACACGGCTCTTCATTAAAACTCAAAGACTTAACTCATTAGCCACAAGACTTGCCTGAGGTGTGATTCCGCACCAGAAATTAGAGTACAGACCCCGAGACTCCAGCATGGGTGCCACAATGGTTTTGTTTTCTGCAATCATTAGATTGAGGGTCTGTGGATTAGTCAGGAAGTTGTCAACATCTATGAACTAGGAAAAGAAAAGGAAAACATCAGGTGGAAAAGTACTTTTCAGTAATGGGTTCAAGGCAAACCCAACACTTCTGAAGAATCACAGAAACCTGTTCATGAGACACAGAACCAGTAATTTATGCTCTTCTTATTGAAACCTACTGAAGCTGGATGGTATTCATTCAGGCAAAATACATGTAGACTTACTCCCTCATGTCTAGCTCTGCCTAAGGCACAAAGCAATAAATTGGGGTTACCATACTGGGCACAACCAGCACCCAACCTACACCTTGGTTAGTGGTCATTAACCACTGACAGCTCCCAAGAGCTCTCAAAGATGAGTCCGAAAACACTCATTCAGTGCCTAGCCTAGGTACAAGTGAACAGACTTATTTAGGTCATCTGCAGTCTGCAGTAGTGCCAGAATGGCCCCAAACAGATCCACCAATGCCATTTTAATGTTACAAGTAGAATTTTTGTTGGAAGTACATTATATCAACCTATGAAGCTATTTCCTTCTCTCAGCAGACGTCCATGTTAACTCATCCCTGACTCATTTACAGGGATAGTTTAACCACAGATCCAATTATATAAAATAAATAATCTACATTTAAAGATAAATAAAATGATAGATTTTATGTTATGTATATTTTACCACACACACATACAAATAATCAGAAGCTTTCATTCTTATGACAGCCAATCTGTTTACCAAAAAAATTCTGATTCAGCATTTGTGTGCTGCACTGACATTTAAACAGCTTTACAATGTTAAACACCATCAACTTAAAAACTTATATGAAATTATTTGCACTGAAAGGGTGCATGTGATAAATTATTGAGATGGCTTTTGTTGTGGTTATGGGTTGGAGATGGACCTAGGTGAAAAGTACTCCTTTTAGGAATCAGAGTTTAGTGATAGAGAGCAGATACTGACAAGTCTAATGAAACAATATCATCTTTGCTTTTTTGGTGTTATTTCTAGTGTTGTATGCATGCATGTGCGTGCTCTCTCTCAAAAATAAATAAACATTAAAAGAAAAGAAAAGACTTTGTATTTCTTTACCCAGAGCATTCCCTATGAGCTAAAAGGATTCAGAAATTTTTATGCCTATTACATGAAAAAGACCAAATAACTCAGGAGAGTATTTGTGTCCTCACTGAAAATTCATCTCAGGGATAGGTCTGAGATAAGACTCAGGTACCCCAATATTAAGTTCTCCAGGTTTTCCCTTGTGCCTTTATTAAAATGGGGGAGGTGGCTCCTAAACAAAAGATGGGTTTAATTGTTTCCACAGTGCTAGGCTGTGAGCAACTGATTTGGACACAGTCTAGATAACATTTGTCAAGAAATCAAGCATCTGTTTTTACCAGGATGTAGTCTGACCATTGTTCCCTCGCAGTTCGAAGGGCTGCCTGCCGTAGTTTCATCACATGGGCAAACCGGGAGCCCGGCCAATGCTTTGGTCCAATTTCATCAGGGTAAGATCTAAAAATAATAATTATAATCATCATCATCATCATCATCATCATCATCATCATCATAGGTTATAATTATTGAGTGCTTATTCCAGGCTCTGTCCTAAGTGTTTATATGCACTAACACACTTCAACTTCCATCAGCTCTAGGGGCCAGATGCTATTTTTGTCATCATCTTCCTCAAATTACAGATAGAGAAGGGGGGATTAAGTAACTTGTGGCTTACTGCGCACAAAAATCCTTATATGAGGGGCACATGGGTGGCTCAGTTGGTTGAGCATCTGATTCTCAATTTTGGCTCAGGTCATGATCCCAGAATCATGAGATCGAGCCCCGCAGCAAGTTCCACATTAAGTATGGAGCCTGCTTGGGATCTTCTCCCTCTCTCTCCCCCTCTGCCTCTCTCCCTTGCTCGCTCTCTCTCTCTCTCTCTCTCTCTCTCTCTTTCTCAAATAAAAGAAAATAGAAAAACAGAATCCTTCTATGAAATATTCCAGTGGGTTTTGAAGAAGAACCCACTGAATGCTTACAAGGTTAGTACTACCATTCTCTCCAATTCACAGAAGAGGAAATTGGTATAGACCAGCTAAGTCATTTGCCTAATGCTGAATAAGGGGCACAGTCAGAATTTGAATCCAGGCTAACCATAAAGCTCATGTACCTATGCACTTTTTAAATATATTCTGCCATCAAATAAAATTTAAAAACCTTGCAGCATAAAATATGAGTTTTCCAAAAAAAAAGGAAGGTTAAATTTACTTGGTCAAGTATCAGTAAAGGATTCCATAAAGCCTAACACATTGATCTATCCCAGGTAGAGCGAGAACGTGGAGCAGACATAACGCCATTGGAATCTCTATGAACATCCACAAAACAGCCAGGCCAGGACTCTTAAATGGACACATTGGCAAGTGGGTTGGCACCCCTTAAGGACACTTCTGAGGGCTTCCAGCTGGTATGGGTATTGATACTGTCACAGTGGCCCCAATCAGTGGCCATCATTTCAAGGTCTGGTAGCTGTGTTGGCAGTACATTTGCGTTAGACAATGAAACACCACAAAAACAATGAGAATGTAATTATATAAATAAGATTAATAAAACTATGTATGCACAGGAAGGCTCTAAGATGTCATTCCAATTACTGCTTCAGTGAAAATCAGTGGAAGTCCTATTTTTCTCAATATGTTGCCTCCAAATGCCTTCACTAATATTTTTCACATTGACCTTGGCATACAGTATATTTAGTCAAAACCTGGGTAGAGAGAAAATGACCAGCGTACAAGGTAGGTACATAGTCTTTTCAGCCACTCCAATTAGGCCAAATTCCAAAAAAGCATTCAAAATCTTTTATGGTGTTCAAATTTCATTGTTAACTTTTGCTTGATATATGGGCCATATGCCAGGATTTGAAAGATACGTGTGCATGTGTGTGTGTGTGTATGTGTATATATATGTATATATATATACACATATATATATATAATAAAACTATTATATAGGAAGAGACAAAAACCAAAAATTTGTTCTGGAATGGCACTTACTATTATTATTATTTTATGCAAATTTGGCTCTCAACAAATGACTTATCCTGGGCAAAATTTGAGGCAACTCAATTGATTCTACTTCTTCAATTTCTTAAGATAGACTCGCAGTGGCCTTGGGAACATTTACAATAGTCGGTTTTAAATACACTTATTCATGTTGTCATTCACTCATTTGTTCACCCAACAAGTATTAATTTAGTGCCTGCCAAGAACACAGCACGGGGGGAAAATATGAAGTATTTGCATACTGTGAGCTCTGCCAAAGAACCCAAAAATTACTTAGGAAAAACTGCATAAATTACAGTTAATTAACAAAGTTGGGATAAGTGTGTTACTGCATCAGAAAGGAAGAAGTAGAAAATAAGCAGCACATGTGTTGAAAGAAAGGTAGATTTTTGTAAGTGGAACAATCAGAACAGTTTTATGTAGTAGGTGGGGTTTGGCATAGAGCTGGTTACAAAGACAGAACGGGCCTTCCTGGAGAACGAACCTGCACGAGTAACAGCTTGGGAGTAAAAATAAAAGGAACATTCTAGACAAAGCAGTGTTCTTTTTGGAAGAAGCAGGCAATATGGATGCATAGCTGTTAGTGTTATGTTCATGGAGTCTTTAAAAAAAATACAAGTCTGAGAATACCTCAGTTCAAAAACAGAATATTCAGCTCAAATATTGAATTTCGTTCTGTGGGTATTGGAGAGCTATTGGAGTCCTTTTAACAGAGAAATTAAACCAAGTCATTAGTGTTTTAGGTTAAATCGATTTGACAGTATGGTATGTAGAACGACCTTGAAGCTGGAAGCAACTAAGAAATTGTTATGGTTAAGGACGTAACCTAAATGTCCATCAGTAGGCGACTGACTACTCATTATCATTATGTATATCCTACAATGAATACTAAGCAGTGATGAAAATAATGAAGAAACCCCTTAATTATCGCTATGGAATGATTATGAAAACATGATAGGTAAAAAAAAAAAAACAAAAAAAACCAAGGTGTATATAAAAATTATGCAAACTTTTCAAATACCAAAGATTTACACTCCAAATACAAACAAACACTATCAATATTTTACAATGTATAGTGGGGAAATTTATTTGTGAACTAAGGAGAACCTGAACTTGGCTCGTAGCTGTAGGAGTAAAGAGGAAGAGAGAAATAGGAAGCTCTGTCAGAGGAAAAGACGGCAGGTCCTTGTAACTCATTAGGTACAGAGATAACCAAGAAGCCATATGTGCCCTGAATGGCTGGAAAACTGGTTAAGGGAGCAGGGATAAATAGAGTTCACAAGATGCTATCTTGCTACTCACTCTGGCTCCTCCATAGGCCTCCACTCCACATAGTGATAGAACCGCTGTACATTTTTCAACCACTCCCTGAGTATTTCTGTTGTGTTATCCACATTGTGATCAGTCGCTACCCTGTGTGAGAGAAAGAACATTATCTCTCAGTTATCATCCAAAGAAAGAGAGGGGGGAATCCCAAAGACCTCAGGTTAATTGAAAGGTGAGTGGCCAGTTCTGGGGTGGGGAGGAAATGTATATATGAAAATGATATCCCTCATGCTCCAAATAAGACAACAAATTTCTGAAGCGAGAGATATGGCTTAAAATCATTTTTGTGTCATTAGTTCCTTAAACAGGGCCAATAGTAGAATCAGTAAGCGGTTGTACTAAAATTGTACAAGCAGAAAATGAATTAAACCATTTAGTTAACTAATCTTTTTGGAAACTTTCTTATTTGGCCTCATTTTTGGTTATCCAAGTAGGAAACTCTGCCTTTTAACACCCCTAACAACTATTTCAATTTACGCAATAATTTAGTTGCATGTTCACCTCAAGTTTGTTTTCACATCACAGCAAAATTGCTAATTGTGGTACTGTCATTACACACATTTGAGAAGAAAGTGACAATCACAGTTCCCAATATCAAACCAAAAATCTAAGGTCTCTACCTATTTTGGATTAATGTTCCCATTACTTATACAAAATAGAGGACCTTCAAAAGTCTTCAAATAATATATACAAAACTTGTTTCTGCCTTAGAAGTTTAACAAAGTGATCCACTTATAAAGGAGATTAACTCAGTTATTAGAACAAAAACATTTTAAAATTTTATCACAAAGACAATTCATGTTGTATATAAGACATCTAAAACAAAGTTATAAAGAACACTTAAATATTTTTATGTTTTTTATTTATTTTTGAGAGACAGAGAGAGGCAGCTCAAGCAGGGGATGGTCAGAGAGAGAGGAAGACAGAATGTGAAGCAGGCTCCAGGCTCTGAGCTAGCTGTCAGCACAGAGCCCGATGCAAGGCTTGAATCCACGAACCATGAGATCATGACCTGAGCCGAAGCCAGATGCTTAACTGACTGAGCCATCCAGGTGCCCCATAAAGAACACTTAAAAATGAAGAGATGTTATCAGTCAATTGGAAAAGACAAAGAAAGCAAAAGTGGAATAAGGTGGAATTCTGGCCAAAAAAATACTAAACCCTACAAAAAAGATACTTTATAATGCCAAAGGGCATAATTCACATTAAAGAAACAATAAATATGAATATCCATGTACCCTCATATAGTAGGGGTTGGCAAACTTTCTTTAAGAGCAAGATAGTAAATATTTTAGGCTCACAGGCCATACGCTCTCTATTACACCTACTTAACTCTGCCTTTGTAGCAGAAAAGCAGCCATAAACAATATGTAAATGAATGTTCACTGCAGTGTTCCAATAAAGCTTTATTTACAAGAATAAACAATGGATCTACAGGCTATAGTTCGTTGACCCCTGACATAATAGAAAGTATGGAGACTTCAAAGAAAAATAGGAACACTATTAAGAGATGTTAGCATACAACTTTCTTTTTTTAAGATTTTATTTATTATTATTATTTTTTAATGTTCATTTATTTTTGAGAAAGATAGAGCGAGAGCAGGGGAGAGGCAGGGAGAGGGAGAGAGAGAATTGGAAACAGGCTCCAGGCTCTGAGCTGTCAGCACAGACCCCAACACAGGGCTTGAGTTCACGAACCATGAGATCATGACCTGAGCTGAGATCAGATCCTTAACCAACTGAGCCACTCAGGTGCCCCAAGATTTTATTTTCTTAAAATAATCTACACCTAATGTGGGGCTTGGACTTACAGCCCAGAGATGAAGAGTCGCATACCATACCACTTTCAGTTGAAGATGGTGCAAATGGGAGGAAGTAAGTATTACAGAGAATCCATAGAACACAATGAGACTGTGCTTTCTTCTCATGTGCATGTGGAGCATTCACAGTTGACCAACAATTACATTACACAGAAAGCCACACAAAATTGAAAGAAGATAAACATTTTCTGATAATAAAGTAATAAAATTAGAAAGTGGTAATAAAACAAAAAAAAAAATCCCTGAAGAATTCTCTATTAAATAATTAAGGCAGAAAGTCCAGAAGCATAAGACAAGAAAAGAGTAGAACTAGTAAATTTAAAATGTTGCTTTTTAAAAAAATGTTTTATTTTGGGGTGCCTGGATGGCTCAGTCGGTTAAGCCTCTGACCTCGGCTCAGGTCATGATCTCACAGTTTGTGAGTTTGAGCCCCGTGTTAGGCTCTGTGCTGACAGCTCAGAGTCTGGAGCCTGCTTCGGATTCTGTGTCTCCCTCTCTCTCTGCCCCTCCCCTGCTCGTGCTCAAAATAAATAAACATTAAACAAACTTTTTAATGTTGTATTTTTGTAAAATTCCAGTATGATTAACATACAGTGTTACATTAGTTTCAGGTGTACAATATAATGATTCAACAATTCTATACATTACTGAGTGCCCATGGTGCTAAGTGTACTCTTAATCCTCTTTCCTATTTCACCTGTCCTCCCACCAATCTCCCTTAAAATTTTGCTTTTCTTGAGGAAAATCAACAACCATTTATTCATCTAATCAAGACAGCACAGATATGTAAAATAATAATTGACAATGATGAAGAGAATATGATTGATATGAAAGAAATTATTTTAAAACTTACAAGCAATTACTTTGCACAACTCCAAAACTAAATTTGAGGCTGGATATATTGGAGGATTTCCTAGGAAGATGCACGTTAGCAGAACTGACTTCGGTAGAGATATAAAACTGAAGCAGAACAATTACCAAGGAAGAAGTAAAGAAAGAGAAAAAGGAAAATATTCAGCCCAGATGATTTCCCAGGGGAATTCTCCCAGATATCCTAATAGACTGGATATTTCCAATGCTATGTAGCTTGTTCTCCAGAGTATAGGAGAAAAAAATGAAAATTTCAAGTTTTTTTAATAATGCAAGTACAATACTAATATCTAAATCTGAGGAAGACACACACACACACAACTTCAGACCAATATCTCTTAATGAACATGCTGCAAAAATCCTAAATAAAGTATTAGCAAACAGAATCCAACATCTTATTAAGAAAAAATTCCTTAACATAGCCTAGGATTATTCATTATAAAAGGAAATCCATTATTATAATTTTCTTTATTAATGGACCTCTAGAAAAATCATATGATTACTTCTGCAAATGCTAAAAAAAATCTTTAACAAAGTTCAACATCTATTCCTGATTTTTAAAACCACACTGAATACAATTAAAACAGGAAGGAAGGGAGGAAGGAGGGAAGGGAGAAAAGGAAGAAAGGAAGAAGACAGAGAGAGTAAACGGAAGAGTCATGGGAAGATAGAAGTATCTGAGATTTTTCAAAAGGAGTAAAAATGCTTAGATTTTATGGGCAATTCAGCAGTCCCTCCTGGAAAAAAAAGCCATGGTCATTATCAGCAGCAGGGGTTCCCTGGGAACATGGCCTTGATAAGAGCAAAAGAAGAGATGGGAACAGTGTTACTTCTCCCATATATGGCAATCCCAGTGAATAGGATTTAGTTAAACACAATTTATGACGGTTTTTGTTCTCTCTCCCTGAGCTTCAGAAATCACTCCTACTCCCAAAGTCACAAAAATCTTCAAAGGGGAGAATATTCAGAAATGTTCAAGAGAAAACAAAAAAATTGTTAAGCAAAGCATAGTAGAGCCCCATGTTATACAGAGTAAATTTCTGTAAAACACCAAGTGGCTTGAAACTATGTGACTTAAGCCATAAGGTATAGAAAAATGGGGGATAGAAGTCTATGACTAATATTTGAAAATCTCATTTTACAAAATAGATACTTGAACTGAAACTAGCTTTACTGAAAATATTATTAACGAAAGAAGATCTGGAGCTGATGCCAAGGGCCAATTCGATCTACTTTCAAGTCTCTTCTAGAAATCATGTTAGAATCAGCTCCTCCTCTCAGAACAAAGTCTAGGAGGAAAGAGACCCACAGATATGCTTGGAAATTCCACTAACTAGATGAGCAGTGAGGCGACGTGTGCAGATGTTGAGGAACACCAGGTGATCACCTTCAGTCAAACATGGGGAGATAAAAGGAGGCAGGAAAGTGAGCCAGAAAGCAACATGGAAGAGGGCTGGGCTCCATCTAGCTGGGACTGTGCTGAGAAGTGAAGAACGTTGCTGACAATCACATCCACCGTGACCCACGGCCGCCAGCCACCCCTGTCCAGCCAGTGGCCATGAAGGGCACTTTGAGAGTCAACCCATTCATCTCACTGCATGAAGCGTGAGTAAAGCAATTCCTGAAATGGAAGATCAGCTCTAATGCACATTAGTCTTTGCTCAAAATACTATATGCAAGAGTAACTTAAACCAAACAAGATAAAAAAATGTCATGACTGCAGTGTTAGTCAAAAGTTATGGGAATTCAGCATTATTGTCCGATTATCATAAATAGCGCAGGAGAATTCACACAGCATCTACTTCTTTCCTCAGCTGCTGTTTCTTCATTCCATGTTCCCTTCCTACATCGATGCATCACCTCATCATTTTGACAAAGTTGGTCTCATTGTATGAAATTTATTTTCCTGGTGTGCAGACTAAACATTTCCAAACTCTGCCCAAGTATCCACTACTAACAAGCATCCATAGAAATGAGCTGCTTGGATGTATGCAAAGGTGGATTAATTGTCTAATTAAAAACAAGGTCACCTGGGTAGCTCAGTCAGTTAAGCATCCGACTTTGGCTCAGGTCATGACCTCACGGTTGGTGGGTTCGAGCCCTGGGTTGGCAGGCCTAGAGCCTGCTTCCGATTCTGTGTCTCCCTCTCTCTCTCTCTGCCCCTCCCCTGCTTAGTGCTCACACCTCTCTCTCTCTCCTCTCAAAAAAGCAAATAAAACATTAAAAAAAATAGCAGCACAGATTTAAAACACTCCTTGAGTGCAAAGAATCTCCTGTTCAATTACTTCCCCAAACTGTTAGTATTCTCTTGGTTCTCAGGCTTCACAGATGAACAAATCCTCCAGATGTGGTCGGAGGTCCAGGCACACCGGTCTTTGATCGCCTGTCCTGTCCCAGGGGAAGAGTGTCACTGACCACATCAGCCCACTGAGGAAGTCTTGCCTTCCCCCCTCAAGATGAACTGCCCTGTCCCCCAACGCCCCTGGCCCGGGCGAATAAACAGAAACCCCGGCAGACACTTCTAACTGCTGCCTTTTCCATCCCTCTGAACAAAAATGTGTTTCTGTTCGAATACATAATCAGGAAAGCATGCAGGCACTGGTCCATACAGAGGGCTGGGAAGAGAGATAGCAAGGGCCCAGATGTGAGGTCCCGGGGGGACACGTGAGGCTCGAGTGGACAACTCTATTTTCAGAGCCCTGGAGAACCGTGCGGAGCCTACCCTGCTGTGAGTCTCCACGAGTCACTAGACATGGAGAAGGCTGTAGCTGAGCAGGCTTTTCCCTTCACGCTAAGAAGCTGAGGGGTCAAGACATGTGATCCCCTTCAGGGGAAGATGAGGCACGTCTCCCCAAGGAAAGCTCCTTCCAGGCCTGTAGAAAATGAGCTTCAGGTCTGCTAGCCTTCTCCCACGAGACCAGAAAAGGCACCCAGCAAGGTAACAACATCCCTCAAGGAGCCATGCTTAAATCAGCAGCCCCCTCCCTCTCTTCTCTGGGTCTCTCTGGCTTAGGATAAGACAGTAAGGTGAGCCCAGCTCTGGAGTCATGCCAGTCCTCACAAAGTTGATTTTCTTATAAGGTCACGATGTGACAGTGGCTCCCCTTTATCTTTAAGAAGTACCAGGACCTGCCGGCCACAAAGAGGTGTCCCTCCACCAGGAGAGCTGTGGCCTTGAAACAACTACGGTGCTTGTGGCCGGTCACTTCTCTGTCCACTGGTCCTTGTTGGCCATCTTTTGAGCTTGCATTTGTCTTTTTTTTAATGCTTTTTTAAAATTTATTTTTGAGAGAATAGAGAGACAGCACAAGCAAGAGGGTCAGAGAGAGAGGGAGACATAGAATTGGAAGCAGGTTCCAGGCTCCGAGCTAGCTTGTCAGCACAGAGCCTGACGTGGGGCTCGAACCCATAAACCATGAGATCATGACCTGAGCCGAAGTCGGACGCTTAACTGACTGAGCCACCCAGGCCCCCCATGAGCTAGCATTTGAAATGGAAGAGCTGATAGAAACAAGTGCAATATCCACTTGGCCTCAGAGGAAAGTCTGGGCCATCACTCGCCATAACGCTGCCTGCCCATCCACTTTCTGATTCTGCTCCTAGTTCCTATTCCCTCTTCTCTAGCCGTGCACATCAGCAAAGGCCCGTGAGTCTCAGATTGGAAGACAAATTAGGAAAAAGATAAACACATACTGCAAATACCATCAACAGCACCGTGCAGGGCGTCTCCTTGGTTAATGAAGATCCTGGGGGCCAGCAAGTGCATTGTCACTGTTACAGGGAAAAGTGAGAGCTCATGGAGCAGACCCGTAAATAAACATGTCTGGAGGATGATACAATTTTACTAGCCGGCTGTGCCAAAAGAAAAATATTGAGATTTCTCTGGCAATGTCTAAACACACTGACATTTCTCCTTGTTCCAGAAGGTCAGTTTTCATTCCACAGTCTTGGCTCTTAAACTAACAGCCAACTTGAAATAATTAGAACTGACTCATTTATTTTTACCACAAGTCCTTCTGAGGTTGTGAGGGCTAAACTCACATTGGTAAGCGCGGGCCACCGGAGCCATGTTCATGACGCAGACTGGACCCTGCAGCAGGTGAACCACAGATGCTGAGGACACGGTCCTCCTGATTGCTTCCATCTGCACTGCCCCTCAGGGAATGTTCTCAGCTTCCCTCCACCCCAGAAAGTCCAGACTTCCAGTGCTACAGAAAACAGGGCTGCCATCGGTGGGCCTCGACGAAGGCGACACCGTGCAGTGCATGACTTCAGCTGCCCCAGAACCTGCAAAATACAAACCCCAGAGGCTCAGGGGAATGGTGGGGAATGAGCAACAAGGTTCGTCATCACCCGGACGATTCACACCATGACTAGTAAGTTGGCATAAGTGAATTTTCCGACCTCGAACTTCAAAAACTGAACTACTCTCTGACCTTGTTTTCATCCAGCAAGGAAGACTCATTTATGTAGAAAATAAAGAGCTCCCATCTAAAAATAAGATTCCACTTTTTGAAGTAGACAAATTTATTTTCGAGAAAGCTCGTCATCAAAGTCCCACTGCCTCTTTCTCTGCTCTCAGGCGAAGGCTCGCCAGCAAGTGCTCCGTCAATGGGGAGAGATATGCTTGGCCACTTGGCAAAAGATGCTGATGGATTCCTGCTTCTTGGTTACTGTATACAGCTGTGTAAAGATCTAGAATCTGTCTGCTGGGTAAAAACTAGATCTCAATATGGTTAAGGAGATGGACACGGAGGAGGGGGGGCGCTGAGGATTTCTTCCAACAAAAGCCTTTTCCTAGGTCCCACCAGTCAAGTAGCAATTCCTCCTAAAGAACAAAGAAATCAGGAAAACTCGTGAAACCCCCCTCCCCAATAAAATAAATGTTTCTACTCCCTCAACAGCCTTCCTCAATATGTCCCATGGAATTGCAGAAAAAAATCACAAGCATTGAACATCTGAAGACTGGGTAAGAGTGATATAAAAAAAAACCAAAAAAAAACCAAACAGAACTCTGTTTCTGGAAATGCAATCAACTGATGAATCAATTCCATTCCTAAAGGGTAGGAAAAAGAAACGGTAAAAATTGCCAAATGACCAGTTAGAAGTCAATTCAAAAGCCCAACGCCATCATATTAAAGTGTAGATGAACTTGGGGCACCTGGGTGGCTCAGGTGGTTAAGCATCCAACTTTGGCTAAGGTCATGTCTCACGGCTCCTAGAGGTTGAGCCCTGAGTCGGGCTCAGTGCTGACAGCTTGGAGCCTGCAGCCTGCTTCCAATTCTGTGTCTCCCTCGCTCTCTGCCCCTCCCCTGCTCACACTCTGTGTCTCTCTCTGTCTCTCAAAAAATGAATAAACATTAAAATAAAAAGTACAGATGAACTTAATTAAGTACATTACAATGATGCATTTCTTGACACTTTGGATTCTGAAGTATAGTTTGCCTCTCTTGGTGTTAAGAACCCCTCACCTGTGTGTCAGTACCTAGCCCATTTTGAGCCCTATAATTAGCTCAGTTACCATTATTTTTATCTCCCCATGTTATAGAAGAGAAGGCTGAAGATGAAAGGTTATGACTTGCTCAAGTCATGTGAATGGTGGATGTCAGAGCCTGGACTTTTCCCTCGGATGCCCCATCCCAACCCTAGCACAAACTCCCCCCGCTACGCCCTCCTGTCAGATTGGAAGGAATTCTCTGCCTTGTCAAGGACATTGACCAACAGGACCAGAATGATCATCTCAGAATGAAAGCTTGGTCCCTGGTTTCCAGAGACTCTTGTCATATTGCAACATGTTCATGGCATTTCTGCCTAAAAATTCCTGTAGGAATACAACAGTCTTTCATCTATAAAACCCGGATATCTGACTGCTCTTCAAAGAAGAGAAAACCTAGCCTTTCTGCCACATGTTCTAGCACCACAACAGTCTGATGGAGGCTGAGTGTGTCCTTTGTCTTACACTGTTAGCTCAGACATAGTCGGGTTCACTCCTTGTCATTACATTGTTACAATGCATAACGTTACAGTGGTTACTGGTGTACAATGTAGTGATTAGACAGCTCTACACTTAGGCTATGCTCACCACAAGTGCAGCCACCATCTGTCACCAAGCTTTGTTGAGGTTCACTTCAGCATAATTTTCCTTGGAGTCAAAACTCTTGGAATTCTATGAAAATATCAGCAGCAGTGTCTGAGACAAGATAAATATGTTTCTCATTTGTGTAAATACTCTTTTTCCTGTTTTTCTTGTCCTTTGCCCTTTGTTTCTTCTTCTTCCTGTTCTTTTTCACCCACTCCTCATTTCCTCTTTTCTCTTCCTTGCTGGATTTTCCAGTTCTTTTAAGTTTTTATTATGTGGGTGTGCCCTGAAGAGAGGGAATTGCTGGTGGAATATGTTCCTGCATGGTCAACAACTAGAATCCTGATACTAAAGAGAGGATGTACAGGATCCAGGGACACATTCTCCAGGGGCCCTAAAGCTCTCCCTCCACCCCCTAACCACCTCAGGCTAGATGGGATGCCCCAAATCTGTAATTACCCATCGATTCTCTGTCCCTACTCCTAGGCTTGCCTTGCTCCTGCATTGTAATTAACTGGCTCTCTGTCTTTCTCCATTACCAGATTCTCTTCCCTGAGAACAGGACTATGGCTGCACCTAACAGAGTTTACTGTGTAGAACAGGTACTAACCATGGGCCTGATGAATGAATGAACAATTCAGGAAAATTTTCCCAATCGAATTCAAATGCCTATAAAGGCTGAGCAGAGATAACATCAAGGAGTGACACCAATGTCTGAGCTAAGAGGGTGAGAGAAGGGACACACGCAGACTCTATTGGACTGTTGCCAAGCTAGAACAGGTGCCCAGAGGGGCGCCTGGGTGGCTCAGTCGGTTAAGCATCTGACTTTGGCTCAGGTCATGATCTCGTGGTCCATGAGTTTGAGCCCCATGCCAGGCTCTGTGCTGACAGCTCAGAGCCTGGAGCCTGCTTTAGATTCTCTGTGTGTGTCTCTCTCTGACCCTCCCCCGCTTATGTTCTGTCTCTCTCTGTCTCTCAAAAATAGATAAATGTAAAAAAATTAAAAAGAAAAGAACATGTGCCCAGAAAGGCTAGATTTTCCATTGTTCCAAGAGCAGTCAGATATCCAGGTCTTAGAGATAGAAATCTGTTTATGTCCTACAAGAACCTTTAGGCAGAAATGCCACGAACATGTTGCGGCATGACAAGGGGTCTCTGGAAACGAGGGACCCAACACAAAGGCCACATTGTTTCAGCTCTGAATAGCCACGGTCCATCCATCTGTGCGCACTCAGGACACACAGTTCAGTAATTAAATGTTTCAAATACGGCAGGGAGGACAGCAATAACATCACTCCCCTGCTTTCACAAAGGAAGCATTTTCAATGAAAAAGGAAAGACAAACACGCACGGGCTGGGCAAGGTCTGAATACTTCTCTCAGTCTAATAGCAACAGAATCAGAAAAAGAAAAAGCCATGATCTAGCCAGCCTGGAGTGGGTACACTTCCCCAAAATTCCATATATAACTTCTCTCTGCATAGCAAATAAGGCATACTGATTGCCCATTTTAAAAAAATAATAGCTTCATTGAGATACAATTCACATATCTAACATTCACCCATTTAAAGTGTACAATTCAGTGGTTTTTACTACAGTCATAGTTGTGCAACCATTGCCATGATCTAATTTCAGAACCTTTTCATCACCTCCAAAGGAAATCTGTACACACTAGAAATCACTTCCCATTCTCCCCCGCTCCAGCCCCCCATTACCACTGTTCTACTTTCTGCCTCTAAGATTTTGCCTTTTCTGAACATTGCATATAAATGAAACCATACACTTGGGCTTTTCGTGTCTGACTTTCACTCAGCATAGTGTTTCCAGGGTTCATCTTGCAGCATGTATCAACACTTCATTTATTTTTATGTCTGAATAATATTCCATGGTATGGATAGACCACATTTTGTTTATCCACTGATCAGCTAATGGACATCTGGGTTGTTTTTAAAAAATTTTTTTAATGTTTATGTATTTTTGAGAAAGAGACAGAGTGTGAGCAGGCAGAGAGACAGGGAGACACAGAATCTGAAGCAGGCTCCAGGCTCCAAGCTGTCAGCACAGAGCCCGATGCAGAGCTCGAAGCCATGAACCGTGAGATCATGACCTGAGCTGAAGTCAGATGCTTAACAGACTGAGCCACCCAGGTGCCCCTGTTTTTACCTTTTATTGATTATGAATATTGCTGTTAGGAATATTCATGTACATTCATATGTGGACATATTTTCATTTCTCTTGGGATTGCTGCCCACATTTTAAATATTATGAAAAATAAAAATATATATTTTATTTTCTTCTCTACCATTATGGGCTGCACTATGTCCCAGGCACTAAGCGGGCATTTTGCATACACAACTCTAATCCTCATGGTAATTCTCAAGGGAGGTACTACTCTTCCTCATTTAACAGAGGAGGAATCAGCAGCTTAGAGACTTTCTCCCAAAGCTTATGCTCTTTTCACTTGTACTTCATTTTTGACATGTATTTTTCTCAATTTCTGAAATCCCTGGTTGTCTGTTCCAGGGCAGTGAAGAAGGATCCCTTAGTCTGCTGTACCCACGTATAGATTTCCTGTGACATGGACAGATGCAGCACGGGAACCTGGGGGCAGATGCAAGTATGCGAGATGTGTCATGTCTCAGCAGAGGAGTTGGGCAGATGCCAGCAATGTAAACAGTCAGCGCTTGGGCCTGGCGGGGCAATGCCCTGGCAAAACACAGAACCCATGAGCCATGAGGTCATGATGAACTGGGGCCTCTGTGACCACAGAGAGAGTCACAGCCCAGGGACTGGACTTGCTAAATGAGGCACTCGGGAGGACCTCGCCCTTGCAGCCAGTCTCTATGTGAAAAGGAAAGCCTGCTGAACGAGGCTGACAATATGAAGGCAATGTGGTCATTTGAGTGGGGAATCAGGAGAAAGCTCGAAGAAGCATCCATGTTCTACATGGAAAGGTTTAACTCTGATTCATTTGTTTCTGTAGACTTTTAACCGTACTTAAAAATGACAGTATATACTCTAGTCACCCACTGAGTCTGAGTTACTTGACACTCACTATTATTGGACTGACCACATTCTCCATCAAATATAAAATTATCAAGTCCGGAGACACAGCTCTTCTGCCACCAGTTCTATAACCTTAAGGAATTTAGTTGAACTCTCTGTACTTTGTTTTGTCATCTGTAAAATGGAGTAATAACACCTGCTGAACATACCAAGTTCAGTGAGTTATTGTGAGGCACCAGTGACGTGTGAAGGAGCTCTCAAGAACACTTATTTTGAAAGCTGGGCCTTCCCCCACTGTCCCCAACATACACACATGCATGTGCATATGCACACACACACCCTCAAATAAGAAATCAGATGTATTAAGATGTATACAACTCACAAAGCAACACGTGCATTTACAGTGAACAAACCAGAACTACCCCAGTCTATCATTTTTAAAGAATAAAAGATAGGCACTCCCATTTAAATACAGAAGAACATGAAAGAATAGTGTGGCAATGACTGCTAACTGTCTCAGTATCGGTCCTCCTCTTCTTCGCTAGTAATAGAATGTTTAGCTGCGCCTGTGACCATCCAACTTAAGGAGCACATTGTAAGCTCCACAAGAGTAGGAATGTTTGTCTCTCTTCAACACTCTATCCCTAGCGCTTACAAGAGTGCCTAGGACATGGTATGCGCTCAACACATACCGATCAAATGGTTCCTTTCTCAAACTCTAACCCTAGAACTATGAAAACCCCTGCGCACCTCTCTCGGTTTGATAGCCACCCGGGCATCTCCTGTGTGTCTCCTCAGTGCCAGGCATCTTGGCACCTCCTAGAAACAACATTTCATCACTGGTGTTAAGATGCTCCTGGTTTCTCATAGTTCAGAAGGAAATACAGGTATATAAATAAATAATTATAATTGGGTGTGATGTTTGCAACAGTGGGCATATAACAAGGTGTCCAAGTGCCAGAGAGGAGAGAGTGGCTGGAAACAGGTAGAAGGTCAAAGGATGAGAAGTCTGAATTGAAATGTGAAGAATGAGGGTCACCTGGGTGGCTTAGTCAGTTGAGCGTCTAACTCCTGATCTCAGCTCAGGTCATGATCTCACGGTTTGTGGGATCAAGTCCTGTATTGGGCTCTGTGTGACATCATGGATCCTGCTTGGTATTCTCTCATTCTCTCTCTCTCTCTCTCTCTCTCTCTCTCTCTCTCTCTCTCTCTCTCATTTTCTCCCTGCCCTTCCTTCTCCTTCTCTCTTTCTCTCTCCCTCTCAACATAAATAAATAAACATTTAAAAAACTGCACAGACTGAGTAGATATTTAGAGGGAGGTGGAAGATAGAGTATTCCAGAAGAAGGAACAATACATGTGGAGGCAGAGAGACATGCAAACACCGTATGATGTGTTTGCAGAGCTACCTGCACTTTGTTGGCTTACAACTGACAGGTCAAAGGGGTGAGGGACTGCAGAAGGTCAGAGATGATAGCTGTCCCTTGGGAAAGGGATGAGCAGTGACGATGTGGGTCCCACTTTTCTGGGTGGGTCCCCAGTACCTTGCCCCACTTGAACAAATAAACAGGTGAAAAATTCCCTGAAATGATATATTTTGCCAGATTGTGACAGATAGATGCCCTAGAATCTATTCTTTGAATTCCTCAAAGGAAATGTTCAAAGCACATATGAAGCGCTGGGCCACTTCATTCCATTACAGACCCAGCTTCAGCTGCATATATGATGGTTTTTCTGGGAAAAGTGTGATTTCAAACATTCTGACCCATTTTTTTTTCAAAACTTCATTCATAGTTCTCAGTCCATGTGTCCAAATTTCTCACTCTAAAACTGTGCCCAGTACAAGTAAACATTTAGCGCGTACTTGTCGAATGGCTAAGCAAATAAATAACTGCCTGCATAAACTGCTGAACAATAAAAACATGGTGCCCATATTTAGTAAGGGTCTACCACTTAAGCAAAATGTACAGCAAATGTAGCAGAATGATGCTAAACCCATATACAGCACTTTGACTTTTTTCAAAGTCACTAAACTCCTTTCTGCTATAGTACTTACTTCCCCATTGAAAATATTGGGCCAGGAACATGAACAAAATCAGAAACTGTCCAACTTGCCAAATGGATTCAAGACTGTTTTCCCACAGAGTCACCTAGAATGAGAAGTTGGCTCCAGCCAGCGAAAAATCTCTGTTCCATCCATCGCTGTTACCAGATACCTGTTGTCTTGGATCCAGTAATAATACTCTCAGTCAGCTTAGGAGGGACAGAGAACATGTTTGCCTTGAGTTTGCCTGCTTTGAAAAGTGTTACGTCCGGCCTCCCCACATCACTTCATTGGAGGTTTCTTTAAGAGGGGGTGGGGGCTAGGACTAAGGTTTCAGCAGGTGTTAGATCCATGTTCATATATATTACTCACGCTTGTATGCAAATCGAAGAGTTCTAAGAAGTATTTGTTAGGAGTTTTGAGTTATTCTACTCTTATTCATGGTGTCAGAGGCAAACAGGAGACTATTTGGGTGGTATTTTTTTCCATCTCCATTATGGAAAACTACTGTCAGAGGGAAAGAACACTCTGTGCTCCGAACATTTCCAGGGTCTATGTGACTTTGTAACATGCTACTGAGGCGGGGAACGTGCACAAACACAGAGTCCATGGATGTTTCCTCAGCTTCTTTCCGCACCACACTTCCACACAGAGGGGCAGCTAGAATAAACAGCTGAGCGCACGCACCTGTCATGCACTGTAACACCTCATTTAATCCTCATAAGAACCCTACGATTTAAAGTTCTTATGGTCTCCATTATTAAGATGAGGACGGATTCATACAGGTGACACATCATCCTCCAAGTCTTAAAGGGCAAGAAGGTTCAGAGCCTGACTTGAAGTCTGACAGTGGGCCTCAGATGACTGTCTGGTTAGCCCAGACAACCGAAGTCTGGTTTTAAAATCCCATTTTGGAGTGAAGTTTAAAACAGAAAGAGATATTTTTAAAAAGGTGAAGAATCAATTGCAATTTTATTTCCAAAGTGCTAGATAGGTTAGCGATAGGCTTTATGTTATTGGTAAAACTGCCATAACCACAGGACAGTTAACATTCGTTTAGAGCAACCCCCCCTCCCTGCACCATGGGTCACAGACCCTGTTGTCTTCATGCCTTAGGAGCAAACATACCTAACCAAGCACTCCTCATTTTAAGTAACGTCTTGAAGAGCACTTAACAGTGACTGATGGATTTCTCTAATATTTCTTAAAACTTTATGTTTCCTTGGTTATCTTCTCTTGAACAGGTCAGTTTAAGGATCTTCTTTGCCCTTGCTGTGAATGGAGAAATGGGATTTAGGGAAAGGATGATGAAGACACTGGTTTTTTAAAAACCTACCCCTGGGGTGCCTAGGTGGCTCAGTCAGTTGAATGTCCAGCTCTTGATTTCGGCTCAAGTCATGATTTCACCGTCATGGGATCAAGCCCCGCATCAGGCTCTGCATGGACAGCATGGAGCTTACTTGGGGTTCTCTCTCTCCTTCTCAAAATAAATAAATAAACATTGAAGAAAAATAAAAGCCCACCCCAAATTTCATCTGGTGACTCTGGAAGATAGGGACAGGGACTCTGGATCTTACATTTCCTAGGTGCTAAAGCCTTCCATGACCTCCCCATGTGGGTCAAGTCCCTTTCATACCATGTACCTCTTATTCCCAGTACTTAACATAATTGCAATTCTATATTTATTTCTGTGGTATTGAGTAATATGCTTCTCCTTTTCTGACCTATAAGCTATGTCAGCATAAAAATGTGTTGTTTTGTCTTTGCTCATCATTGTAACTTGAAGCCCAGGACAGTGCCTGGCATCAGCACTGAGTAAAATGTTGCTAAATGAATAACTGAACACAAGATTGCTGTCCTCACCCTCCCTTTTAATAACTAAATATTTAAAATGTGGATAATTTACCTGTAAAAATTAAACACATAATCAGACAGTATCGAGGAAATATCTTTTGGAGCCCTTCCTGTTTTATAATCCATATCTAGCAAGTTTGACTTTCAAGAAGGCCCAGGAAATAGGCAGGAGTCAGATGCTATTTGGTACTGAGCTTGTGTAAGGCCCTGGGGGAGCTCAATAACCTGTCTGGAAGGAAGTGGAGAATGTGAGCAGTTGCTTGGAAGGCAGCACCCAGGAGACATTTGGCCAGAGTAGAGTTCAAGCAAATGTAACTGTGGTCAATGGCAGATATGGCCAACAGGTGAGTCATTCTTCTTCCCAACTTTCATTAGGGTGTGCTCATTGAGCCAAATTAGAAACCCAGCAAAAGGTCTTGGCACTCATCATTATGCATTCCAGTTCCAGCCAATGCAGGGAAAAGACTGCAACTTCCCTTTCAGACCCAAAAGAGGGTACAATGACTTCCCAGGACCAAGCAGGCCAAAGGTAAAACTTACTGCCCCTCCTTCCCCACCTTCAGGTCAGGCCATGTCTCCGGCATGCTTTCGTCTTAAGTGGCCACCATCTTCTTCTGGAGGCACCATGGGAAAAAAGTCAACAATATCTAACATTCAAAGTTAATTTCTCCAGAATCTCCTGACCAATTTTCAGTTGCCTCTGTAAATTATCTCATAACACGTCACTGGTGAAATTCTCATTTTTAATCCCACATAGCCAACGTTTACAAGGAGAATTAGGCATTACCACAGTGAGATTCAAACTCACTACCCAAGTGTCTTCACTAGAGGATTGGAACATAGCCTGACAGCAACGAAAATCTTCACCAGGACTACTATCTATATGAAGACACAACAAAACACCTTTAGTACAATGTGGCACTCCAGGTGAGAATTTGTAAAATGAATCACAAATATTTTCTCATCTAATCCTCACAGTACCCTAGACAGTAGGGATTCTCACCATCTTATGGGTGAGAAATCAGTCACAAAGCTAGTAAGTGATAGACCCAGGATTCTAGTCCAATTATACTACAAATTAAAGGTGAATTTTCAATAGCAGTGGGTGAAGATTAAAGGACAGGAATAACAAAATAAGTAGCATAAAATCAAGGATTTAATATTAGGTCATATTTTTAAAAGATAGAAAATAAGGTCAAGTATATGTGACTGCATGGTCTAGTGTAGGATTCCCTTGTATCGAGGAGGCTGTGTAACTGAGCAGCTACCGGACTCCTTCAGCTATCCGCTCCTGGCTCCATAACCTAACATATCTAAGCCTTCGCTTCCTCATCTGCATTGTTGTAAACACTAAGAAACAACAAATGAAAAGAATGAATTTAATGGTAAGAAAGAAAATGGAAAGAAATAATAACATCGATGTATAACATCAATGGTCATTTTTTAACATGTAAAATTTCCAAACTTACATGGCAAGAAATTGTAATTATAATAGTTCATCAGTAAAAGAAACACATACTATAATCCAATAGAAGGCATTTGGGACCAATTTAGTGGAAAAATCTCCAAATAATTAAAGAATCTTTAAAAATCGAATATGTTTGCAAAAATTATTTTTCAAACCCCAAATCTATAATGAACAATTCCAGATATATGTAGTCATGTCGGAACACAGATAAATATCTTAAATAAAACCTTAGCAAAATAGAATGCAATAAATACATTGAATTCCCTGGGGCATCATCTTCAGGCCATAATTTTATAAATGAAGACCCTGAGCCTTGGGAAGTCAGAGCCATGTCAAAGCCTTCTACTTTGTGAATGATTACTTTGTGAGTTTCCTTTCAGCTGGTATGTGGGTTTGCTTTCTTTTCTTTTTTCTTTTTATTTTTTTTATTGATAATTTGCTTTTCTAAGGAAATCTTTTGGTTTTTCTTCCATTTTTTTCATTTAATAATCCAACTTGCTTTTAAAAAATCTCTCAGTTATACTAGTACATTTACGTGTATTACCTTCACTTACACTCTTTTAATTATACTTTTATGGGATATTCTAATTTATTATCTTTCCCTAATCTTTTTAAGATTCTTACATTTTTCTTTAAGAACCATAACACTATTTATTTTTCTTACTCTTAATTTTTTACTGCTTATTCCTTATCCTTAATCTTCAATCTCAGCTCCAATAGATGTTGTTTTAAATATTTCAAACTAATTAGGTTTTTAAAAAACTATCTCAGTTATTTTATTAAGCAAATCTGTTTCTTTTATATTTTGAATGTTTTAATATAATCTTTCAGCCTTGCCCTAACTAGTTTGACATTCCAGTGCCTAATACAGTCACAGGCCTGTGACAGACTTATGTGGTCCTTTTGGGCTAACCAAAGAAAACCTATGTGAGGAAGGAAATGCAGGGTTCAAACTGGTAATATTTAGAAGTCACTAGAAGCTGCGAAAGTCCATCTAATGATAAGGTGACTTCAGGTATAGATAGTGATTGAGTTTCTCTGTACAATAAAGAGACCCAAGACTCAGGACCAATGAGACCCATGAAGAGAAAACTCTATTAGGATATAATACGGAGACCTCACTTGAAACACAGGACCCCGAAGCTTGTATAGGGAAAGATATTTTCTGCCAAGTTATCTCTTTGCAGACGAAAATAAATAAATGTTATCACATATCCTGCAGGCTCAGGGGATTCTCCACCTTGCCGTCAAAGGCCTGCCAGCCTGGAGGTGAAGACCTATGAGCTGCCATGCTGCTTATCTACCTTCAAATGTCAGCACACTGGCTCTCTTTAAACGGAGTTTGCAAAGGTGTAGACTGGAGGAGCCTACAGTTCTCTCTTAAGTGAGAAATACCTGCTTTGAGAAGGTGAAAGATGGGATTGGACACACAGCAGGTGTTGGAGATACTGAAGAAAGAAAATACTGTGCAGGCTGAAGAAGATGACTATTAGAAATGGGGTGAATATTTAGCCAGAAATCACTGCCTCTTGTTAACTACTTAAGCTTTTTACATTCTTGAACTTTATCCCATTGAAAGAATTTCAACAGTACAGTGCCTGGGTCAAGAAGGGGGGGCTATCCATATTAAGTCAGGGAATGAATGGACGAGCAAATGCATGAACAAATGAGTTCATGGCATGGGATGATGGCAAGTCACAGAAATGTCTCCATAGAGCAAGAGGCTTGGAATCTGTCTCTAGACAAGATAGTAAGGAATTTCAAGCAAATAAATTTACAAGTCAAAATTATTTTATATGATAAAACTAACGTTCGCTTAACAGAGGTGCTTTGAAAATAAATGTAAGATAAAAATGTTCCTTGGAGGGGTGCCTGGGTGGCTCAGTCAGTTAAGCATCTGACTTCAGCTCAGATCATGATCTCATGGTTCGTGGGTTCGAGCCTCACTTCAGGCTCTGTGCTGACAGCTTGGAGCCTGGAACTTACTTCAGATCCTGTGTCTCCTGCTCTCTCTGCTGCTCCTCTGCTCACATTCTCCAAGTCTCTCTCTGTCTCTCTAAAAAATAAACTTTAAAAAATGATATTAAGTTTAAAAAACATTAAAAATTTTTTAAATGTTCATTGGAAAGCATTACATAAAGATAAAAAATTATAAATTGTCATATTCCTTACTGTATATCATATTATACAACAGTGAATAAAATATATGTTTAAAAGAATAGTAAATGCACCCATGTACACCCACCTTGTGAAAGAAATAGAGCGTTGTCAATATCTTTGAAGTCCCCAATGTGTCTTCTTTTGTTATTTCTCCTCCCTCTCAGCCAGTAAACTCTAGTTTGCATTTTTGGTTATTAATTCTTTTGCCTTCCTTTACAGCTTTACCACAAATGTATGTAATCCTAAATAAAGAATAGTTTGGACTGTTTTTGAACCTTATATAGAGTCACGCAATATCTGTTTCCTATGGTCTTAACGTTGACTTTAAAATTCAGAGATGTTGAAATTTATCTCTGTAGTTAATTCATTGTCAATGCTGTAATTTAGTGATCTGTTTGAGTGTCAGTGTATATTTAGGGCGTTTCTAGATTTCTGATATTAGAACAATGCTGCTAGGAACTTTGCTGTATGCATCCTCTGGTGGACAGAAACATAGTGTACTTAGGAGTGGAATTTCTGGGCCAGGTTTAAGAATGGTCAAATTTACTAGTGAAGGCCAAGTTGTTTTCAAAGGAGTTGCACCAACCATTAGCAGTGAGCTCTTGTACATTCCCAGAAATACTTAGGATTGTTACGCCTTAAAATTTTGGCCAACCTGGCTGGCAAGAAATGATATTTTACTGTGGTAGTTCCTTTATTACTGATTAGGTAGTGCAATGTTTCATATAATTATGGTCATTTATATTTTCTTTTTTGTGGATACTTGTTCGTATTTTTGTGCCCATTTTTCTTTTTGGGTTCTTCAATTTTTCTTATTAACTCAAGTATTCTTTTTTTATTCTCAATACTATTCCTCAGTCAGTGACACATCAATTTCCCACTGTTTTTGTGGCCTCTTTTGATTAAAATGCCATCTGCCATTTATCTTTTGCTTTAGAAATGGCTTAAATATTTTTGATCCTTTGAGCTTTCAAATAAATCTTTTAATAAGCTTGTCAATGTTCATGAAAAATTGTCTTGGGACTTTGATTAGAATTACATTAAATCTGGAGTGCCTGGGTGACTCATTCAGTTGAGTGCCTGTGGGATTGGAGCCCTGTGTTGGGCTGAGCATGGATCCTGCTTGGGATTCTCTTTTCCCACTCCCTCTGCCCCTCTCCCCTTCTCACATGCTCTTTCCCTCTCTAAACTAAAAAAATGGGGGTGCCTGGGTGGCTCAGTCAGTTGAGTGTCCAACTTTGGCTCAGGTCACGATCTCAGAGTTGGTGAGTTTGAGCCCTGTCATCGTGCTGACAGCTCAGAGCCTGGAGCCTGCTTCTGATTCTGTGTGTGTGTGTCTCTCTCTCTCTGCCCCTCCCCTGCTTATGCTCTGTTTCTCTGTCTCTCCAAAAGTCAATAAACATAAAAAAATTTTTTTAAAAAGGAATTGTATTAAATCTACAGATCAGCTTGAGGAGAATTACTATCTTTATTGAGTTCTTTTCTTCATGAGTCATACTATTATTTTTCTCTTAGGCATTTAATATTTTAACACATTTCTCAAACTTTTAGTACAAAATTATGTTTATTTCTTAATACTCTTTTATGTTCTTTTAAAAAATTTTTTTAAATTTTTTAATGTCTTTTATTTTATTTTTGAGAGACAGAGAGAGAGAGTGCAAGCAGGGGAGGGTCAGAGAGAAAGGGAGACATAGAATCTGAAGCAGGCTCCAAGCTCTGAGCTAGGTGTTAGCACAGAGCCTGGGACGGGGCCCGAACCTACGAACTGTGAGATCATGACCTGAGCCGAAGCCTGACACTTAACCGACTGAGCCACCAGGCACCCCTTTATGTTCTTAATATTAGTTGCATCACCATTTATATATTCTCTTATTTCTTATACTTTTTGTATAGTCAGTCCTACCAGATTTTGTTGAATTTACTAAACTCTTTAGAGAATCATATATTGGATTTATTTATTCTCTTAATTGTATCTTCAGTTTCAATTTGATCAATTTTTGTCTCTACATGTATTACTTTCTTCCTTCACCTCTTATTGGCCTCATCTGTTTTGCTTTGTTTTTCCCCACTGTTTTAAATTCACCAATTACCTTATTTAGTAGTGTTCAATACTCAGTGTTTTCTAAATTTCCATTATTATTTCTTCTTTGACTCATAAGTTATTTACAATTGTGATTTTTATTTTCAAAACATATGGCAGGTTTTGAGTTCTCTTTTTGTTGTTGATATCTGTCTAGTGCTATAATCTGAAAATCTAATTTGTATGACACACATTCTTTCAAATTTCTTGAAGCATGCTGTTTAGCATAAATGTATTTAATTTTGTCAATAGGCCATGTGTGTCTGAGGAAGAACACATGTTCTGCAGCTCTGGTAGGTTTTTTCCAATTTTGCTCTCTTGACTTATTTTAGATTGAAATATTTTCCACTCATTTCATTACTCTCCCTTCTAACAGTTAGTGGCAATATAGTTAGAAATTGTAGTATAGGTATCTAACTTAAACTTTAAATTTAATAAACATTTTTACTCACTGCAAACCAATTCTAGGGACTTAGAATGATTTAACTCTAGTCATTTCATGTCCCAAACTAAGTGGAGCTGTTATATCATATTTAAGGCCTCTCTTGATTTTCAATGTTTTAAATTAGGCATAAATTATTGTTTTAATTTTATAAAGTTAATAATTTGTTAAAAGTTACCTCCATGTTTAATATTATCCTTGCTCACCATTGTTTTCTGTATCTTCAGTCTTCTTTCTGGTATTATTTTCTTTCTTCTTAAGTTACATGCATTTAGATGCCTCTTTAGTAAATGGATGCTAATAGTAAATACTCAATTTTTGTTTGTCTGAAAATGTTTCCACTGACACTTTCTGTTCAAAGGAAGCTTTGATAGGTACAAAATCCTAGGATGGTAGTTTTATTTTAGTGCCTTAAAGATGGTATTCTGGCTTCGATTTTTGCTCTTAAAAAAGTCAGCTGTAGGGTGCTGTTCTTTTTTAGTGCTCTGTCTTTTCACTCTGAAGTTTTAAGGTCTTATCTTTTTTAAAAATATATTTTGCAGTTTAACTATGATATATCAAGTTGTGCATTTCTTTTTATTTATCTTGCTTGGGATTCACTGGAATCTGAATCTGAAGATTGGTGTCATTTACAAATTGTGGAAAATTCTCAGTCATTTTCTGTCCAAATATTGTCTCTCCCCTATTCTCTTTAAAATATACTTCTGGAATTCCAACAAGCATATATTAAATCTTCTCATCCTTTCTCCATATGTCAAAATCTCTCTTACAGATTTTCCATCTCTCTGACTTTCATATATTGATTCAGGATAATTCTTCAAGTCTATTTTCCAGTTTATTAACTCACTCTTATACTGTACTTACTCTGTTATTTCTAACTTAAAGCATCATATTTTTTTACTTCTAGAAATGACTTATACATCCATAGTTTATATTTTATTTTTATACATGCAAAGAACCCCATTTTTCCAAAGCACTTTCATTACCAGTCAATTCAATGCATGTATTTTTAAAATTATTATTGAACTTGGCATAGGAGTCTTTTGTTATTAGGAAGGTCAGCTGGAATCACATAGAAATATTCTGTCATTTATAAAACCCCATGAGATGCCCTGCTCCAGAGATTTCTTCCCCTTGAATCTCAAAGTCATTATAATCTGCTTAAGTCAAGTCAGAAGTCCGAACCCTTAGTTATAGTCAAGAATATCCTACAGGTGTGCAGCTTTGGGCTTTTTGCTTCTCTGGCACAAAAGCCCATTTCTCTATAAGGTTCTTCCAATTAGTAGTATGGAATGATTAAGTTTCAGCCCTCTAGCTGTGCTACCCCATGCTCCTTTTTTTCTCTATCGCCCTCTGTTTTGAAGACTATGGTTTTCCCAAGACAAACACTAGTGTATTAGGAGTTTGGGATGCGAGCCCAGTGCTCACTGCCCACCGGTCCTGGGCTCCCCAAGCAGCTCTCCCAGCACCAGCAGCATCTGGGAGCTTGAGCCCGACAGCAAACAGGGGCCACTTGGCCTGCTGCTGCTGGCCATCAGGTGAGCGCCGCTGCAGGCTGTGAGCAGAAACCTGGGTTGGACTCCAGGCCTGTAAATAAACTCATGGCCATCTGCATTCCCTCTCATGACTCAGCTGCTCTTTATGAAAGGATTCACTGTGTGAGGAGTGAATTCAGGCTAGGAGATCTTCTGAAAACAGAACAGCAGAGGAAAGCTGCATCAATTATGAAGTCACTAAAAACCAAGGTGCAAAAGCGTTCTAGGCCACTGCTACTTTGTAGTGGCAGGAAGAGACTTTTCCACTTAAAGAATAATCATTATGCGAAAGTTAAGCTTTGTGTACATAATGTAGACACCACAGAAACAAAGCAAGACCAAATCACCTTATTGGGATGTCAGAGAAGTACAGTAGTGTTTTAGAACACCCAGACCAAATACCGAGTTTGGTGTAGTAGAAAAAGGACTTTGTATGAATTTTTGTTCCACACTTTGTACATTTTGAACCATGTGCGAGCTTCTTGTTGCTGGCTCCCTCCTCTAAAAAACTGGCATAATAATTGTGTCTTTGGGGGAATCAAAGATGGCACCTAAAAAGAATGAAATAAATTGCCAGTAACCTGCTCTCCACTATCCATTCTCCTTCTTTCCTAGTAAGAAGAACCGTGATTGTATCTGGGCACATCCCCACTCAGATAAAAGGAGGCACTTGCCCAAATCACGCAGCCCAAACTGACCAAGATGCTTATCTCCCCAGTTCTGCAGATGAGTCCAGCCATGCCTGAATCCCTAGCAAGTGACAGCAGAAAACCACGGTCCAAGTTCAAAGTATATGAGGTAGAAACTGCAAGGTTTGGATGGATGAGAAAGTCAGTGTAAGAGAAGATCTAAATACCCAGTGGTGATTTTGATCCATTAGTGCTATCAGAGAAGTTTGCGAAGGGTTTGGGGCATACAAGAAGGCAAAGGCCTTTCCATGCTGTCTGAGGAGAGGTATCGAAAAGAAGCCAGTTTCCCTCCCCACCCTGCTATGTTTTTCTACCCTGCTAATATATGGTTAAACAAAATTGGGAACATATCACATGTACAGTTCTGTATCCTCTAGGGAACACTTGTTCATGTTGTAAAATATTCTCTAAAAATATTACTTTATTCCATTTCCCTATATTGAACGTTTGTTTCCAATTTTACATTTTTTAAAAATAATGATGTGATGAATCTTTGGCTCATAAGTCTGTATTTCTCATTCTTTTCTTAGAATAGAGCTCAAAAAATAAGATTATGAGGGCAAAGGACACCAAGACAATTACGGCTATTTATATACATCGTGAAACTATCCTCCTGAGGGTAAAAATTTACACTACTGAGAAAAGACTGTAAGAGAGCCTATGCCTGATTTCACATCCCCACCCTTTGCATGATTATTATGGTTTTCAGTTTGCAAATTACTTTTCACACAAGTTGCACTTCAACATTTCAGTCAAAAAGCACTTAGGGACCACTTGAGGAAGAAAGGTGAGTCACGGCTGTTAACATATTCTGGTAAGATCGACAGAGGCAGCATTAACGTGAGCAGGCCAGGTGTATGTGGCTTGGCAGAAAATTCCGGAACCAAATGCAGAGAATAATAGCATGTGTGAACACACAGACTGCCTTGGCTCCAAGAAAAAAGTGATTCTCTCATATTTTTATTTCTCTTATATTCTTTTGTCTTATATCTTTCTGTTTATATGCTCACAAGAGACAAGCCTTTATGTGTAAGTAACTCTAAAAGAGCTCTTGGAATAAACATAACATAAAAATTTTAAGTGATAAAAATTACAAAATAGTTTAGCTTGCAGCTTTTTCTTTCTCTGTAATACTTGAAGTTATCGTATATCTTAGATTTGATGAAGCACCATATTTCTCAAAGTTTATTTATTTATTTTGAGAGAGAGAGAGAGAGAGAGAGCAAGAGCAGAGGAGGGGCTGAGAGAGGGAAAAAGAGAGAATCTCAAGCAGGTTCTGCACTGTCAGCACAGAGCCCGTCCTGGGACTCAAACCCCATGAACCACAAGATCATGACCTGAGCCAAAACCAAGAGTCAGACGCTTAACCAACTGAGCCACCTATGTGCCCCAAAACACCATATTTTAAAATATCAGCACACTCAATAACAATTTTTAATGGCATGTTATACTTATGACAAATCACACCTTTTCTTACTAACACCTTGTCGTTCTTTCCTCATATGTTGTTGATATTAAAGAAGAGTTGGAACAGGGGCATGTTTCTTTGGGACTGGGGCTACTCTGAGATTCAAGACCACAGTTCCATTTGGTGTGGAGTTCTGTGAAACTGGTTTCCAGTGGCCACAGATGCCCGGGTTCCTCAAGCAAAAGCTAGGGTCCTTCAACAAATACTATAAGAGCAACCCTACCCTGCTGCTCTTCTTTGATCTTTCTTTGACTAAAAGTTTCTTCTTTATCTTAAAAAAGTCTCTCAGAATTACTAAGGTAGAAATACACACTCATCTCCATTTTATCCAACAAACGTTCAGTACCCACGACTGCCAGGCCTCGTGCTCAGCATTGCAGACACACTGAAGAATACAGAATGCTTCCTGCTAACAAGGGACTTGAAATCTAATAATACAACTTCCTTATTAATTTCAAAAGGAAAAATACTCATAGGTCTAACAGGAGAATGGGAGAAACCTAATGGAGGACCATGGGGAGGGAAAGGGGGAAAGAGAGTTGGGGAGAGAGAGGGACGCAAAACCTGAGCAACTATTGAATACTGAAAATGAACTGAGGGTTGAAGGGGTGGGGGGAGAAGAGGTGGTGATAATGGAGGAGGGCACATGTGGGGAAGAGCCCTGGGTGTTATATGGAAACCAATTTGATAATAAACTATTAAAAACAAAAAACAAAGCAAAAACAAAAGGAAAAATAATACTGTGAGTGAAGAAACTGGAAACATGTCCACTAAGTGATCAAAAGTAATATACCCAAAAGGGAGCAAACAGACGTCAGCCTCCAGATAGATAATGAAGACACATGACTATTGCAACTCAAAATGCATGATCAGAAGAAGTGGATCGTAAGGAAACATCAGAGAAACCAAATGGGGGGGGACACTTCATAATTAACTGGCCTCTGTATTTTTATATGTCAATGACATGAAAGAAAAAGGGTAAAATTACATATTTATTCAGATTAAAGAGGGCTAAGAGAATAACCGAATGCAATAAATGACCCTATTCTAAAATTTTTTTAAAGACAAAAAAGTAAGAAAGACATTAGTGAAATAGTTCATGAAATTGAAATGTAGCTTTCAGATTAAAGTATTATATAATGTTAAATTTCCTGAATTTGATAACTAAACTGCAGTAACGTAAGAAAAAATTATTGTTCCTAGGAAAAATACACAAGTATTTTGAAGTAAATGAGGTATACAATCTCAAAGGGTATAAAAATAATAACAATATGTATACACACAGAGAGAGAATGATCAACACATATAATAAAATGCTGGTATACAAAAGTTCTTTGTAGTATTCTTACAATTTTTCTGTAATGTTTAGAGTTATTTCAAAACAAAGAACAAAAAATAAAAAATTCACATGAAATCTTCTGTATACATTTGTAAGATTACAGTACAATTAAAGAGAACTCTACCCTTGAACTGAGCAAAAAAACCTAATGAGAGTTATAGGCAAGTAAATTTGTAAACCCTGCTGTTGGGAGTTCCAACACATTAATCTCCAGATCTTGAGAAATGAACCTGAATGAAGAAGTCAAGATCAGAGAGGAATTTGTCAGCATTAAACATGATTTGTTAAATGAGTAGAACAACAAAATTTCCCTCTGTTGCAGCATTTTCGAAATTGCATTTTATTAAGAGATTGACATTTTCATAATCAACATAATTCCCTGCAAATCCTTTTTGGAATTAAGTGAAGTATAAGAAAATTGACCAATGTATGATCCTTATTTTGGTCTTTCTCAGACATATGCATTATATTTAATATGGCCAATGATTTCAGAAGCTTCATAATGCTGGGCTGTAAATGGCAACTCCTCAAACTACATCTACTTGTTTATGCTCTGCCCTTCATACTAATCTCTGGTCCTTCCTTTCTACATAAGTCATTGTGCTTCTTTTGGATTTTAGGGAGAGTTATGAGTGGATCAGCTTGGGGATTATATTCATATTGTTGACAAGAGATGACACTAGTTTTTTCAAATCACTGAACACCCAAAACACTGGTAGTGGCAAGCCAAGAAGTCAACAGAGACAGAGATAAAAACAGAAAGGACTGGGGTGCCTGGGTGGCTCAGTTGGTTAAGCATCAGACTCTTGATTTCAGTTCAAGGCATAATCTTCTGGTTCATGAGTTTTAGATCCACATTGGGCTTTGCACTGACAGTGCTGAGCCTGCTTGGGATTCTCTCTCTCTCCCTTCCTCTCTCTGCCTCTGCCTGCTCATCGTCTCTCACTCTCACTCTCTCTCCCTCAAAGTAAATGAACTTTAAAAAATAATAAAAGGATTTTGGCTTACATTTAAAATTTGTGGTTACTACTGTATTTTAAAATATGACTCCTCTTCCTCCTTTTTGGACATAATTTCTATTCATTCCACTTAAACTCATGTTCTGTAGTCCATCAGAACTGTGGTTATTGTAAGGACAGAAAGGAAAATTACAGAGCAATTTACAGTTGCCAAATGTCCTGCTTTAGACCAACTCCTAAGAGGAAAGAACTACAAGGTTCCTCTGGACTTCAGCCAGACTTTGCTCCACAAAGTACTGGCCACCTGTCACAGTGGCACCAACAGAACTCCTGGCCAGATTTTGGGCAACTGAAACATGATCGTCAGCTCCCAGGAGATGGACCACAGCCACTGAGCAGAGAGCAGACGGTGCCCTATAGCCAGCAAAAGCAAATACAACAGGCTAGTGGGAAGGAAGTTCTGGTTTTCATTTTCGGTGGCACCACGCTGCAGCCCAGTGAAGGGCTGTGAGTTGGGAGAAGGCCATCACTCGATATAGAATTACTTGTGGCAGCAAACTATTGCGGAAGCTACTGGAGAGATCCAGGAGTTGTTTGCAGCCTTCTCAGGAAACAATTCAAAATGATGCCAGGACAATAACATTCGTATTTCATCTCCCTCCTCTGTGCACGTACCGACTTCGAGTTGAACACACACGACAGTGTGAACACTTCTAAGTGAATGTTAGCTATGTAAGTGCTGACCGCATGGTTTGTTTTGGGAGCTTATTTAATGAAAGCAGAAATGTGGACTGGTAAAATTTTCATTTCTGTACCCCTTCTTCAACACGGCACTCTGACGATTTAACTGGCAAAGAGAAATTATTCAGAAAGAGACAGTGGATGGACAATCATTCGGCTACTCACAATCTCCTGTATCTTTCCAGCTCATTCTAGAGTAATCCCATCTCCAGTAACTTTCAAAGCTGCTGAAGACCTTTTTCCTCTTTGTTTGCTACTATGTGCTACACAGAAACCCAAGCAGCCTCCATCTCTACTACCAGGTGCCAGCCAGTATGTGCAAAACCAGTCTGTTTCAATCAGCGGCCACGATATATACCCGAAATACCGCCCGGGACCACGGCATCACAATCTTAAACTTCCCTTTTGCCCTCACTGTAATCATGTAGTTACCTGCTATGCAGGTCTCTCCACCGCCTGTCTTGTCTCACGTTCAGAGGTGTAAACCCTATGTGTAAAATCTCTGTGGGAGGCACGAATGGGCAGCAGTCCAATCTATTGGTTAATATGTTCCCGAACTGCTACATACACCATAGTAAACATGACCCATATGGTTTGGCAGAAAGTTCAAATCATACAAATTCTCCATGCTTACACTGGGTTTTATTATAAAAATACTTTATTATAATTCAGAATACTGTTATCTCCAAGAAGAATATAAGGAAAAAGACAGCAAAGAGCAGAGCAAGAACAATTTCTCCTTGTCCTTCCTCATGCCTGAGATGCATTTCTCACACCCCCCAAAAAGATAAAACAAAAATAGAACAGCAAAGAAAGACACAGTAGAGATTTCCTGATATCTCTGCTTAGGCCAACCCGTCAGGTGTCGATAGTCCTATAACATTTCTGTGACCTCCTTTAAGATTACGAGGGCGAAACGATTGTTTGTTTATAAAGTTTTATTTATTTTTGAGAGAGAGTAAAATTGCAGGTGGAGGAGGTGGAGAGAGAAAGTGAGAGAGCTAGAATCCCAATCTGCACACTCTCAGTGCAGAGCCCCAAGCAGAGCTTGATCTCATGAACCGTGAGATCATGACCTGAGCGGAAATCAGGAATCAGATGGTCTTGACTGAGCCACCCAGGTGCCCGCAACTGATTTTTAATCTACTATCCTTACAAGAATTTTTGTGCAAATGTCTTTATAAATGTCTATAAACACTGTAAAATGTTATCTGCAAATATAAACATAGAACAGAAACCTTAATCAGAGATTCTGGGAGTCACTAAATCTGAATGCAAACTGTGTGTGTGGTATCCTTCAGCATCTAAGATTATTGGAAGAGAAAACTGTTTTCCACTAAATCAAATGAAAACACAACAATGGGTCACATTTCAAAATCTTTTTTTCTTAAGAGGGAGAAAAAAAGATTGAATTTAATTTTCATAATGAATGTGGTTCATTCTTTGAAACAATGAATCAGTTTGTTTTTACTGAACTTGGTATCATGATAAAGAAACTACAGGTTTTCAGTGTGGATGTGGGATTCTAATCAATGTGAAATTTATCCCCACAGTGCTCTTCAAAATGCACTCTATTCACATAATCAAATAAACAAAATAAGAAAAAGGATCCCACAGAAGAGGATTCCAATTCCCCTCCTTCTGGGGAAAAAAAAGCATAAGGTCTCAGTTTGGGTCCTAACTTTGTAACCAGAGAGGCCCCTGAGGAAACTGGGGGGAAATTTTTAGTTGTCTTTGGAGACCTTAGTTTTATCATTAAATATAAACAAAGTGGGCATTGATGTAAGAATCTATTAAAACAACCTATTTATGCTTTCTCAAATATGAAGTCCCTTCCTACTAGATACCTCAGTGCCAGAATCTGGGGATACATTAAGAAGTGTCAGGACATACGCTGTTTTCAAGAAGCTGAACTGAGGGGGCAGAAATAAAAGGCATACCAGTAACCAAAAACTGTTACAAGAATGCCCTGGGCAATGCATGAATCCGCACAAATGAGGTCCTGCCTGGATCTCAGTCCCTGGGAGGACCTAGTAGAAGAAGGTAAGTTCTGTTAGAAGCCTGAAAAATAGGCAAGTAAGAGTGGAGAGAGGCAGTCTGGATCTAGCAGAGGTCATTGACAAAGGCCCAGAGGACAGAGAAAACTGTGGTCTACTAGAAGGTAGTTCAATATGACTACAGCCTGGGGACTGGGGAGGAGTGGGGAAGAATGGGGCGGGGAGGGGGGAAGCTAGCAGAAGCCTCGTATGTTGAGGGACTTTGCTTGCCATTTCAAAATATATAGATTCTACCCTCCAAGGCTATTGAAGGTTTGAGAGTAGTGTGGCCAGATTTTATCTAAAGAAAGATCATGTTGCTTTCAGTGTAATAGATTGTTAGGGGGTTGAAACTGAGAGCAGAGCAGTCCATTAGGAGACAGAAGATGATGACTTGAACTAAGGAAGTGACAGAGAGGATATATGAAGGCCAAAAAAAAAAAAAGCCAAAAAACACAAACAAACACACAAAAAACCCTCTAGAGGATAAGTAAGAAAGATTGACAGAACTACTAATAACCTGATAGGAATGGTGGAGTGGTCCTTGTTTCCCTTTTGGGAAAATGAGTGCATGATGTTGGGAACATGGGATCTGGAGCTGGCTGAGAAACAAGACGAGAAGGGAGTGAATTCAGTGTGAAACTTAAAAACTAGAGCAATCCATGAGCCATCCACATGAAAACGTCCAGTAGAGTAGTAGGTCTAGAGCTCAGGAAAAATGATCGGGGATAGAATAAAACATTGGGAGTCACTGACACATATATGGTAACTGAAGCTACAAGAATGGACAAGACCGGGGTGCCTGGGTGGCTCAGTCGGTTAAGCCTCCGGCTTCGGCTCAGGTCAGATCTCACGCTCGTGGGTTTGAGCCCCGCGTCAGGCTCTGTGCTGGCGGCTAGCTCAGAGCCTGGAGCCTGCTTCCGATTCTGTGTCTCCTTCTCTCTCTGCCCCTCCCCCTCTCATGCTCTGTCTCTCCTGTATCCAAAAAAAAAAAAAAAAAGAATGGACAAGACCAACGAGGCTGTTCACTGAGAAGGGCACATCTAGATCCCTGGAGAACACCACTTTTTAAGAAACATGCAACAAGAGAGGAATAAGTCAAAGAGAGGGCAACAGAAAGAAAATGAAAAGATAGGAATTATGGCTCCAATTGAAGATACTGGTATAGAAACGGAAAGTGTGGTTCACTTGATTAACTGCAGTGGAAAGATCGCCATAGAGAGGTTGGCAAAGTGCCCCTGGATTGAATGACTGGGATTGTTGGTCATCTCCTCAAGGAAACTGCCATTGGAATGGTGACTGTGGGAACCACTGAAGAGGAATGATTATCAGTGGAGAATGCAGAAGTGGCCAACATAGACCATTCTCTCAAAAGGCTTGACCCTAAGTCTTTGAGGGCCTTGTATCCCCAAGCCTAACACATGACAAGCAATTAATAAACATCTGTTGAATGAATGCTAAGCTAAAGGGAAGAAGATGAGGCAAACCTACTGGGAGGAGAGAGTCGAGGAAGGGATGGGATCCAGAGTAGTTGAGAAGTTGACGTTAGATGAGATGAACCCTCTCTTCCATCAAAACAGGAATAGAGGAGGCAAGGAAATTGAACCAACTTGTCATCAAATGGCTTCCCTATTCTTGATGAATTCAGAAGCAAGGTGATCTGGTGAAAATGCCAGTGGAGATGATGAAGTAAGTAGCCTTAGAAGAGTGGAGAAGAGAGCAAGAGCTAACTGGGGGAACAGAAGGATCACCGGGCCGCTAAGGGCCCACATGGAGGCGGAGAGTTCATCCTGTGTGGCAGAATTAGCAGGAGTGTGTGTTGGGGGATGGGGGTGCACACAGCCCCGAAGTAGAGGCTGCGGGAGGGCTGACCTGGGATTGGGCTTTTTCTAGATGGGTGGAACAAAAAGACAAGAGCATCCAAGGTATTTGCATTTGGTCCAGGTGAGAAGGAACTGAGGACCAAAAGGGGCCTGGGGTAGCAAGTAGAATGATAATGGAGGTCTCAAGGAGGACAAAGAACAGATTGTCGAGGGCTTGGCACATTGAGAACACATTGTAAAAGGGGAAAGTCTATGAAGATGAAAGGCAAATACACACGTAATATGATTACTTTTCCACATGGCCCTTACAGTGGAGCCACAGCTAAGCTCTCCAGCCATGGCTCAGGGCCCCTGCAAGCTCTTGGAACAGGGCCTTGCACCTGAACCCACTGTGCTGTTTTGTGATTCTGGGCTGCCAAAGGGGAGCTTCCTGCCTGCCCACTAGAAATATTCTTGGTATCTTTGGTGAATGAACAAATTTTTAAAAATACCTCTATGTGTTTGCATAACTTCTAACTTGGTGAAATGCAGACTATTTATCAACTTTCTCCGCATAGGTGCATAGGGAACATTCTTAGTTCTCAGATCCATGTAGCAGATCTTGGCCCTGGGCCAAGGAGTTTTTATGTAGCAAGTTAGAAAGAAGCTGCAGAAAGAACCACACGGCTGAGAAGACATGATGTTCCACCAGCAGGCTACAAGCCAGAGCTTACAGGGCACCTGCTGAGCTGTGTGAAGGATTTGGTAAATAAAGGGAAGGCTAGGGGCACCTGGGTGGCTCAATCAGTTAACCGTCCGACTCTGGCTCAGGTCACAATCTCACGGTTGGTGGGTTTGAGCCCCACATCGGGCTCTGTGCTGACAGCTCAGAGCCTGGAGCCTGCTTCGGATTGTGTCCCCCTCTCTCCACCCCTCCCCTGCTCTCATTCTGTCAATCTCTCTCTCTGAAAAATAAAAATAAACATTAAAAAAATTTTTTTTAAATAAAGGAACAGGCATCACACATGAAACTATGAAGAGATCCTAAAGTCCCAGCTGTGGACATCACAGAGCCGTGTGAAATGCAAACGTATTGGAAATCCTGACTCATTATCATTTCCTGACAGTCACTATTAACTCTAGGGAATATGCTGGAAAAAAACCCTTAAAATGTCAAAAGTGACGTTATGAAAATGAATTGTTACTCCAAGCCTCACACTGTCATGGGGGGTGTGATTTATAGGCACGGGGTGGTTTCTGAGGCCATGCAAAGGTAATAAACTGTGACAAAATAAGTTTCTATGGACTAAATGACCCTGAAATATTAAATTTATCACAGAGGCAAAATGATTTAAAAATTTCTACTGTGATTATAAAGTATCAGTCGCTCACATTCCTATCATTCACTGAATTAAATCAAGATCCAGGAAGGAATTCTGTAGCAAGCCCGGGGAGGCGTGCTATGCTAGCATTTGCTCCTGCGTGTGGCAAGGCTGCTGCACAGAATGTTTTCAAAGCATTTTATTGTGGGAAGTGAGTCCGGGTGTTAAAACGCTATTTATAACTACAGATTCGGGGATGCTATTTTTTAATGTTAAGTAAGGATAAATTTCATTACTTTAGAAAGCACCACCATGAAACTTGAAGCTGGTTTGTGAGACCATCGAAAGTGAAAACAAGGTTGTAAAGGAGCGATGTACCCTCCGAGAGGCAGTGCAGTGCAGCAGCTCAGGAGGCGGGTTTGAAATCTAAGGACTTGGACAGGGTTGAACCAAGTTCTGTGGGGCCTAAAGCTTACATAACTTGACTCGTTTTAAGCAAAGGAATAAAGGGATGCCTGGCTGGCTCAGTCGGTTAAGCACGGAACTCTTGATCTTGGGATTGTGAGTTCAAGTCCCACATTGGGGGTAGAATTTACTTTAAAAAAAAAAAGGAAATATAAAGATCCAAATGTAAAATTAAGTATTAAAGTGAATCTTTATTTATAATGAAAAAATGAAATAAATAATCATAACAAATAAATTTTTAGAATTAATTATAATTATTAATATATAATTAAATATATAAAATAATTAGTGATAAAATTGTAATTATAATTAAGTATTTATAAAATTTTTTAAGAGCTAAGAAACGCCATAAAATCAAAAAGTTAGAAAAATATTTTATTAATAAACTAGCTGACCTACTTCTATAAATTTAATTTTTTATTTAAAAAATTTCTTAATGTTTACTTATTTTTGAAGGAGAGAGATAGAGCATGAACAGGGGAGGGGCAGAGAGAGAGAGAGACAGAATCCGAAGCAGGCTTCAGGCTCCGAGCTTTCAGCACAGAGCCCGATGCAGGGTTCGAACCCACAAATGTGAGATCATGACCTGAGCCCAAGTCAGATGCTCAACCAAGGGAGCCCCCCAAGTGCCCTTTATAAATTTACTTCCTTAGGCTCTTCTTTACATACTCTCTGTATGTAATTCATACCTCTTCATGTGATAATTATTTTACCACTTCTGTTTGTACAGAGAATACAAGTAACAAATTTAGTCTTTCCTCAACCAAAATTGATTCAAATTTGCTTTTTATTATTAATCGTTTAGAAAACTTGCAAGCCACTGAACTGCATCAGTGACAGTTTTGTATGCTGTTTCAACTGGGACCACCAACCTTTGTCAGGCTGAGATCCATTCGATCCGCCAGGACGCAATGTGAGTTTGGTGCCCTGAGAACCCATGTGTGTCCTCAGACACGCTGCCCTGGGTCTATGCTCCTTACACACAGCAATTCTGATAAATTCTATTTCATGGGAAAAAGAAAAAAGAAGTGTCTGATAGGTTTACAATTATATTCAATTGTATTCACCACATTATCACATATGTTTCTGATAGAAGACAAGTTTAGTCTTGACCAGCAGTTAATGAGAACTGAATCATTCATTTAAAAATGCTCAAGTCTGGGGGCACCTGGGTGGCTCAGTCAGTTAAGGCCCCAACTCTGGATTTTGGTTCAGGTCATGATCTCATTGTTTGTGAATTCAAACCCCACATCAGGCTCTGTGCTGACAGTGTGGAACCTGCATGGGATTCTCTCTCTCTCCCTCTTTCTCTAACTCTCCCCTGTTCATACTCTCTTTCTCAAAATAAATTAATAAACATAAAAAATGTTCATGTCTGCTGATTGGAAGTGGACGTGACTATGACCCGTGCTATCGCACTAACCCCACACTAAAGGTATCCCCAAGTCAGCTTTCCTGTAAGCAGATCCCGGGAGCACCCATGGCCACTCCAAACTACCCAAAATAAGGGGAAGTGTGCTGGAGGGAAAACTGGCTAAGTGGACTCAGCCAATTGCTGATACGATATTTTCCTTTTGTGCATTTTACCAAACCAGAGGTGAATACATTGCAATGGGCCCCCTTGCCGGCAGCCTGAGGTTCAAGCTTCATTAGCTTTGCAGTCAACCTGCATCTCGGCCTGGGTCAGGTCACTGCTCTGTTACTCATCATATGAGGAATCTTCATTTGTCTGGACTTGAGTTTTCCCTTTGTCAACTGAGGCAACTAATAATAATATGTATCTGATGTGGTTATTGTGAGTCGTGAATGGATTTATTCATGAAAAGTGTTATGGTAATACTTGGTAACAGTAAGTGTCCATAAATATTAGCCCTCATTATTAAGTGAAGGGTATTATATTGCAGAGCACTACATAATGTAATAAACTGTTTAGAGAAATAATTCATATACCAACAATAAAGACATTAAGAACACAATTGTCATATAACAATGACTTTCGGGGCGCCTGGGTGGCTCAGTTGGTTACGTGTCCGACTTCGGCTCAGGTCATGACCTCCGCAAATTCAAGCCCCGCGTCAGGCTCTGTGCTGACACCTCGGAGCCTGGAGCCTGCCTCAGATTCTGTGTCTCCCTCTCTCTCTGCCCCTCTCCTGCTCTCTCTCTATCTCTCTCTCTCAATAATAAATAAACATCAAACACTTTTTTTTTATGACTCTCCAAGGACAGCAAATAGTACTATCCTAAACTACCAAGTGTATTTGGAAACAATGAAACCATTTTTTAAAATTATGTTTTGAGAGGTGCCTGGGTGGCTCATTCATGGAGTATGTGACTCTTGGTCTTGGGGTTGTGAGTTCGAGCCCTATGTTGGGTGTAGAGATTACTTAAAAATAAAAAAACTTAAGAAAATGATATTTTAAGAGATTGAGCTCCTACAAACTGAGCACCCTTTCTTCCTACTTCACTATATCTGAACTGGGAGCTGGGTGATCTGTCCCGCTATTGTGTTATAGGGAAGAAGGATACACCTTTTCCAGTGTTAATTATTATAAATGGTGTGTTATATTTCCTTCCCCAGGAAGCATATAAAGTTTCCATTCCCAGAAATCAGGTTTTAAAACATCTTCAGAAGCAAAGTAAACAAAATGGAGAACAAATCTTAACAATAATTTCACTCATAGGAATCCTTTTATTGCTAATAAAATCAAGGAACAGCACAAACCTTTCCCAGACTACACACATTCTTTGCTGCACCTTGTTAATGCAGATATTTAATTACTGCACACAAAAATATTTAAGTGAGAGGGTACAAGATATTTTAGAGCCAAATTTGATACAGAGGCCTTTACAAAAATAAATATGTGATCTTTCAGTCATAAATTAGTATTCTGGAAGATGCTCCAGACAGCAGGGATCAGAATAAATTGAGAAGGAAGAAATATTTTCTGCCAGTAGCAGGCAGTAAAAAAAATGCCAAAAGTAGGGGAGTAGGGGAAGCTTTTAAAAAATAAATAGAGATCATTGTGGAAGCATACATCTGCGTAAAGCAAAATTGATTATAATTATTATTTTATTCGAGATTAGATTTTGGAACAGCTTGAATGTGGACACTTAAATTGCAAGAGCTAGAATCCTTTCTCCTGGTCCCTGTGAATATAACTCTCCCTTCGAAAATACATGAGTCTTTTCTCTCTACTCTGACGTGTGACTTCTCAATATCAACTCATTTCTCAGTTGCACTATAGGCAGTCAGAAAATGTCATCGACCTAAAGAATCTACATCGTAAGGGGGTGAAAAGCAGCATTTGTGAGGGCGCAGGAATGAGACAGAAAAATCCTGGCAGTTATCTTATTTTTCATGAAGAAACCAGAGCTGAGCTTTGCCAAGCAGACAGCTATGAGCTCACTGGTCTGAAATAATTACTCACTGAGACTTTCCCCCAGGATAGAACTAATGGGTTTATGCAGGAAACATAACCTGAATATTAGTTTGCTGGCTTTTTCTTTTTCAATCAGTAATCAGTCCCCTTTGTTCTTGGGCCTGAGAACTGACAAAGTTCTCAGTTACATTAATTGACAAAAGAGGAGATGAAAAAGAAAATAAATATTCAGCCAAACCAGATTGTTTTTAATTCACATTCTTTATGTTTGGTAGTCTCATTCCTGTCTTAAGAGATAAAGAACTCAAAGCCTCCAAATGATTGAAACTGACAGAAGAGTTGTTAAGGGCTTAATATCCCAGAGTTGACACTTAGAAATTAAGCATGAACGAAAGCGAACCCAGAACAAATTGCTCAGCCCAGAGCCAATCTGAGAAATGTTCTTTTTAATCGAGATGTGCTACGATGTCAACCAAGGGACCAGGGACATCAAAAGTGTGTTCAGATCATTTCTGTGGGAAGATGCAGAGAAAGGTCTGAAACACTGATGTATATTTTTGCAAATTTTTGCTTCCTACCTAACCAAAAAAAAAAAAAAGAAAGAAAAACAAATAAAGTACAACAAATAATTCATTCAAAACCCTCTGATATAATGTTAGCAGATCCTTTCTACGTGCCTAGCCTGTGCTGTTAAGAGATGAACGCAGATCTGATGATGTCCAACACTCACTTGCTTTTCAGACTCTTTGGATGACTGTGTAGAATGTCCTCATTTATTATTGGAATTGGATGTTTAGTTTTATTTCATTATTTTCAAGTAAAGCGCTTTAATATTTTATGAATACTGGTCCTTTGAATCTTGCTACTGGATGTCATTCCCATGGATGACAATAGAGCAAAAAAAGTCTTTTGAAAACATTCCACTGTGAAATCAGGACGCAGAGGATGCTAAAGTAAGGAATTTGCTGACATTCAAATTTGCCAACCTCTGACAAAACTCAAAGGCTAATAGCACAAATAATACTTATTTCCACTAACTAGTGGGACTTCAACTATATAGCTAACCGGATTAATAAGAATTAAAATAAAAGCATATTAGACTTTTGTTGACGATAATGAAAACTGACCATATTTCCCCCAAGAAGAAGTTCAAAGAAGAATGGAATGCCAGTCAGAAGGCAAAACTGAGGGGTGCCTGGGGGGCTCAGTTGGTTGGGCGTCTGACTCTTGATTTCAGCTGAGGTCATCATCTGATGATTCTTGAGACTGAGCCCCATACCAGGCTCTGCACAGACAGTACAGAGTCTGCTTGGGATTCTCTATCTCTCAAAAACAAATAAACATTAAAAAAAGAAAAAGAAGAAGAAGGCAAAACTGAAATATGTCCAAAATAGAGTAATTAACTAAACTGGCTTTCTTTGCTTTCTTCCAAGAAGTGATATCTTTGCTTCGAAACCTGACTGGCTCCCCTTCTCTCCTCTGTTCCTCCCTCTCCACCAACGTGACAAGGTAGCACCCCATCATTCAGACATTGCCTCCAATATCACCTTCTTGAAAAGCCCTTCTCACCACCTTACATATGAAGCAGTCTCCTCTCAAACTCTTCATATATACTCCATTACCTTGTTTTGTTTTCTCCTTAACGTGTATCTTTTGAAATCAGCTTGTTTGTTTACTTGTTTATCATCACTGTCCCACAGGACAGCACAAGCTCCATGGGAGCAGTGTCTATGTCTGCACACCCAGCACCTTACACAACGACCTTCATTGTATTCTCAGATTGTGCACGTCAGGAGTTTATGACATTCACACTTGGAGTCTCTCATGAGCTCCTGCTTAGATGTCATCTGAAAGTCTCACTGGGCTGGAAGATCCACTTCCTAGGTAGATCACTCATATGGCAGCAAGGTGGTGCTGACTGTTGGTTGGCCTTTGTTCCTCTTTACGTGGGCTTCTCTTTGGGACTCTGTCAATGTCCTCATGGCCTGGGGAACAGTCCCTACAGCAAGCCATCCATGAGACCATGGCAGAAAATGCAATGCCTTTTATGATCGGACCTTGAAAGTCACACACCCTCAACTGTCACCTGTACTTTTGGTCACATGGTTCAGGGTGAGAGACGATTACTGAAGGGTTCAACAACCAGCAGGCAAGAATCATTTGGGGCCATCAAGGAGCTTGGGTACCACACTGCTGGATACAGTTTACTATTAAAACAGCAGGCCTTTATGGTAAGGCAAGAAAACAGCCATGCAGCTCATACTTTTTACTTATGACTTCAATATTTAAAAGCTATAATCACAGTTTTCTACTTTTCTATAGAGCCTTTTAAAAGTATGAACTTCTTCTTAGTGACAGAATTAAACGAAAACAATCATAAAATAACAACTGCTCTCCCTCTCATCTTTTCATTGAACAACAAGTAACTGGGTTTTGTTTTACTATCTAGGTGTGGACGTGTAGCACTCAAGTTCTTGGAAACGTAAAGGTGAGATTAAGGTCAAGTTCAAACTAAGCTGGGAAGAGTCCAAACAAGTGTTTGGAAGCAGGTCCCCAGACAGGATCTGCAGCCCATGTCTCTTTTGAGACAATGACATATGCAATTCTTCTACCAAAAATGACCTCACTTGTTAACAGTGATTGTTCAGGGGCCTGCAAACCACAGTGTATTATTTTACCACCCAGGATGAAATTAACTACAGACTGTAGCCATGTGTAACCTTGGTCTTTTCAGGGATCAAAGGCCAAATAAGGCAAATAACTTTTTAAAGTTGCTAAAAATAAGAATTAACCTGTCTGAATTTTTTAAAGTCCTAATCATTTTTTACAAAGTGATAAGAAAAGCAGCTTCTCCTAATTACTTCAGATAAGATACATGAGTCTCTAGTATTGCCAATTCTACCCATAAATAAACAGGGCAATCCATCAATAGGTTGAGGAAAACCTACCTAGAAAAATGCCTCTTTGGAAAAACAAAGGAAAGAATTGGAAAAGAGAAACCAGAACAAAATCCGCAACATTAGTAAGAGTAGTAAGTAAAAGTAAAAGCAGTGCGGGTTAATTAGAATGAGAACCCCCAAAAATCTACTCCAGAGAAATTGTTCTGGAAGGTAAAACACAGACTATGGTTTGTTTATCTTCTGCTCCTTTGACATCCAAAAGATTAAGTATTCCCTTCAGGGAAACTATTTGCTTTCTAGCTCAAAGCTACAGAATGTCAGTGCAATTTATTTTCTAAAACTTGACAGCTGATATACAGATTAGGGGAAGCAACACCAAATATCAGAGGCCTTACTACATAGAAGAGAGAGAGGAAAAGCTTCAAAATCCACTTTACTTCACGGCAGAATTGTTTGACCCTCTGTTCCTTGAAATCACATTTACAGTTATAACACAATAAAAGCTTATTAGGGAATTTTAGGCTACCTTGCCTGAGTTCCAGGGTTACTAAGACATCCTAGGAGAAACATATTTAATTCAGAGGCTCAAAACAGCTGGGGCTAGACTGTAGGGGACAGAGGCAGAGAGCTGACAGCTCGACGGAATCAACTGAGTAGCCAAAATCAGAGAGCTGAGAGAGGCAGCCAAAAAGCAGCGCTTTCTTAAGATAATTCTGATCCAATAAAAGGTTTTGCTTTTTTAATTTGCTGGTTATAGCTCAGAAAAGAAAAAGTTTGTTTTGAGAGACTGAGCCCCAAGAATGTTAAGTCAAAGAATCATCCATGGAACACTCTTTGGGGAAAAAAAAAGGTATTGCCTTCCGATTTATCTTGATTTTATATAAATTCAAAATCAGGAGACGAATCCAGTAGCATCAGGGAAGGACAAGGCGCCGCCCAGCTTCATGTTACAAGGACCTTTCACAAACACTCATGTTCCTGGCCTCGGAAGACATCACTGCAGCCCAATCTTCAGCATCTCTACTATATAATGACACCACTGTGAGGCAAAGCCTCTCCCTGGGGAAGAGCTATCACTTCAGTGCAATAATCCAGTAGCCTGGTGAAACTTGACCTCCAACAGCCAGGTTCTCCCAGTGTCCACACTGTGCATGCAAGCTACTTTTCTCATATGTTAAACTGAGCAAAACGCATAAGCCTGTAGGCTGGCCAGAAGCTTTTGCAAAAAATAAACATATATTGTTTCCCATCACGATGGCAGAGGTCACCTTTTCTCCTTTTCCAAAAACAGGAGACCTTCTAGGGAAGACTTGCCCTTCCTTATTCTGCTCGAGAAAAGGCAAATTTAATGAAACACCTGCAATATAGACACTCAGGCTGCAAATACCCCACCCCAACCATCGCCAGCAATGATTTCCCCAGTGTTCACTTTGGGAATGATCTCTTTGCACATAATTTTCAGGGTTCCTTTTCTTCCCATCACAGCCCTTATTTTGCTGCTGTTGTTCATAAACAGATGGTATTTTCTTTCAAATCAGGGGTCATATTAGTTACATATATGAGCGAGAGATTTTAAGGAACTGGCTCAAATTCCTGGCAGTTGTGGAGACTGGCAAGGTGTGGGGCCAGCAGGCTGGAGATTCAGGGAGGAGCCAATGTTGCATTTTAAGTCCAAAGTCAGTTTAATAGCATAATTCCTTCTTGGTAGAGGTGGTCAGTCTTTTATTCTATTCAAACCTTCGACTGATTGGATGAGGCCCATCCACATTACGGAAGGCAACTGAAAGGCAACTTTTACTCATAGTCCATTGATTTAAATGTAAATTTCATCGAAAAACAGCCTCTTGGAAACATCCAGAATAATGTTTGACCACTTCTTGCATACCATTGCCCAGCCAGGTTGACCTTTAATTTCATGTTAGCTATGAACCATGAGTCTGTTCCCAAGGATATGAGACACAGATACATCAAGACTGCTAAAGAAGTAAAATATAAGTGCAAATAAAGAAATTAAGACCCAAATGTCATATCAAATAACACAGCAAGAGAATAAGCTGCTTCATGTCACATGGTGTTGGTGGTAAACTACAAATACTTAGCATGTTGTGGTTAGAAAAGGTTTTAAAGATCAGCTTATCTAGCACTCATCATATAGATGACCAGGGCAAGGCAAAGAATTCGAGAAAATCTGAAGACATGGAAGAGCATGGCACACAAGACAGAAGAGCAAACAGCTAAGAGGCCAGATGAAATGGGAACTGGAATGCCCTGTGTGGAATGTGGCAGAATACCTTCCAACTTCTTTTCTGAGCTGAGATAAAAATTACTCTCTGTTGTCTAAACACACAACTCATAGGCAGCTCAGAGAGAGCTCCAGGGCCGGCTGCATTATTGTACCAAACTGACCTGTTATCAGAAACCGCCCTCTGTATATCCAAACTCCAGATAATCCCATCACGGATAACTGAGAGTCCAATTACTGCCTTTATTTTGACAAGAGGCTTGGGGAAATGAGGGTTCGGCCTTTACCAAGCGACATCGACAAGGACAGACCAGTGGGCCTGGGGCTTCCATGCTTCCCAGAGGGACCCTTAACACTCAGCTTTACGGGGAGGGGGAGTTCAGTCAATAGGAGCGAGTTACTGTCCTTTCCTTTTCAGACAAATCCCTGCACTTCTTCAGTTCACCAGCGTTTGCATAGGCCTTACGAAAAGCTATTAAGATTCAGCATCATTATCAGAGGGGACTTGGCAGAATCTAATCTTCTTTGGAGATGGAAAACTGGCCCAGAAGTGGGGCTGTGACCTTTGGTCACCTGCTGGCACTGGTGCAAGGCAATGCCTAAGCAATGAGGATCCTGTGTGTCTTTGATGCCCAGACAAGGCTTTGAAGCAGAGTCAAGACCACAGGACAAAGGCAGCACTGTTTATGCAAATCTAGAAACAAAAGACGCTAAAATCCAAAGCCATTAAAAATAACATCAGAAATCCAATACCAGAGATGATTAGAAGCTCTGCCCCAGTATGAAATAGAACACCTAAAAGCAAGGCTGGGCAGCACACCAAAATACATACTGCAGGAAGGAGTCCTGAGCAACTGGAGCTTGGCAAGATGTGCTCAGAAGCCTTGATATATGCAGCTCCCTTAGCCAAAGGGGCAGCATCTGTGCGCCAGAGGAAGGGAGCACTGGGCGGCCGCTGCTTCTGCACCTGGTGCACACAGTCCCTTCGTGAGAAGTTCCAGCACGCGCCCCTGCAAAGCTGGGCACTCCTGGGGCCCTGTCCCTTGGCTGTTCAGGCGTCTGGTAGCACGTGTCCTTTGCAGAAGACAATGCTCTTAGTGAACACCTTTGGTCACAGTATACAATGGGGTGAAATACAATGAGCTCCTAGGGTGCCTTGGTGGCTCAGTTGGTTAAGCGTCTGACTCTTCATCTCAGCTTGGTTCATGATCTCATGGTTTGTGAGTTTGATCCCTACAGCAGGAGCCTGCTTGAGATTCCTTCTCTCCCTCTCTCTGCCCTTTCCCTGCTAGTGCTCTCTATCTCTCTCTCTCTCTCTCTCTCTCTCAGAATAAAAATAACCTTTTTTAAAAAACAGAAATACCGTGAACTTCTGAAAAAACTTAGATTTTGTTTTTGGCCACTCCAAAAGGAACTAAGTTTGGGCAGATGGTCCAGAAAACACCAATCATCCAGAGTTATGATTCATCTCACCAAAGGTTCTCAAGCCTGGCAGCACATTGCCACCCGTTGGGAAGTTTTAAAAATCTGTCACTTGCCCCAGAAATTCAGACCTAAATGGGCTGGGGGCGGGGCCCAGGCATCAGTGTCTTTTAAAACCTCATCAAATGAGTCATCTTTGAAAACCACAACCCTAGCACATACCTTTTTTGTTGCAGGAGAGGAAACTGAGGCCCAGAGAGATTAAACGGCTTTTACAAAATGGCACAACATATGCAATGCTCGCAGCCCTTTCAAAAGACAACATAAATAACAAAATAATGATATTTGCGCACTGAGGGGAAGACGGACGAGGCTGCCCTTGGCTAGAGGCCGGTGTCCTGAACACGTCCAGGCACACCAGGCCTGCCCTTCCTCCCCAGGTGACTATTACCATTTTGGTGGGAGGCACTAGAGCAGCTACAGATCAGCTCACATCCCTGAGAAGAAAAAGGCATAAAAAAGAAAATGGATGCATAATTCGAGAACTTTCACTGTGGAATGTTTGATAGACCTGTCAGCCAAAGAACACAGTAAAACTAGGAGGTGAAAAGCAGGAGACGTAGCAACAGAGCTGTGATCTTCCCAGAGGAGGCTGCCTGTCAGTGTAGCCCTAACCACGCTACTACACCACGATAGAACACACCTTTGTAAAGTAGCAACTGACTCCCAACAACCCTTCATACAGCAGACTAGAACAGTGTGAATTCCCAAAATTTGCATTTTGATTTCATATGTAATGAAGATCCCAGGCTTAAGGACTTTATCATATCACCTAATGAAAGCTGAACTGCCAACTACTGGAAGCAGTTTAACAGACTGTGTTTTTCACAAGTGAGGGGAGGCGGTCTTCATGACAAGCCAAAGAGAAAACCAAAGGTAAGAAAATTAGAACAAAGGAACCATGCTTAGGGAATACGAGGACTGAAGTGGTTCAAATGACTCCTTTTTATTTAAAGAAAATGCACTGATTTGGTTTCCCTCCACTCTATTGAGAGATGTTCATCAATAGATGTCTTTTCTTCTATGAAACTAAATGCTTGATGAGCTCAGGATGTGAAATAGACTGAACAAAGAGAAGGGCTTGAAGAGGTGTCATTTTATACTGAGGCCCGGGGCAAGCCACTTCATATAGTGGGCAGCTTGGGGCACTGCTTTAAAAAAACAAAACAAAACAAAACTTGTCTAAAAAAGAGCCACCATTGGAAGGAGGGAGAACACATATGGTTGACTCAATAAAAAACACAAATGATACGTGCCCGGCAAAGCCTCTCCTTGGTAATCCTGTACCTTCCTACTTCTCTTAATAAGAAACCCCTTTAGCCTCCTTGATTGCTTAAGCATCTGGATCTTGAGTTTAGAAGATTACACAATATACCACCTTTCCAAATTCTGAAAATCCTATCGCCTGTACCTTAGATGGATACACAGCCTTCAGTCCTTTCATGATGGTCCCTCACTCCTCCCAGGCCTTCAGGGAGCTCAGCTCTTATAGTTCCCAAACCCACAGGTATACCCAAATCACTCAGATACATGTTTAAGATACAGATTCCCAGGCCACTCCCACAGGCCATCTGATTGAATGTGTCTCAAAAGGAAGCCCAGAAATCCACGTAACTAATAAATGTCCTAGGTGTTGTGGCCCCTGAACTAGTATTTAGGAACCACCAGTTGAAATCCAGCAGCCTTAAGCCAAAAGGTTGGCAGAACAGTAATGAGGGCCATGTCTTCTCGTGGCCAATGAACCTGACTAATGAGGGGAGAGTTCATTTTTAGGGCACCTCACCTACTAATCTCAATATGATTACTTGGATTTATCCATGGAGATGATTTGTGATAACTAAATAAATAAAAGGATGTACATAATATTTAGTCTACTTTATAAATTCATAGTTTGTCTCAATAAGGAGAATTTTCTAGGGTAGAAGTCAATGTGCCTAGTTCATCTTAAAATCTAGCAAGATTAAGGAAAGGCAGAAAGATTCGTGATTTTTGTAATTTTCTACAATATTTTAGTATGCTAGGTGTTCCAAGCCTTCCATGCCAACTCCATAAAATCCACCTGAAACCCCAGGCATGGTCTGGGCTGAATGCTCTCTTATCCTGCACCCCCATGCTTCCAGAAGGGGGACTGCGGTAGTCTGGGGGCTGCATTAGGCTTACTGTTCAATGGTGCGGTGATGACATGAAAAAATCCTGATTCCACTTGGCAGTAACTTTCCACTATCTTGGCGGGTCTCAGCCATAATCACTGTGGTGTGTGGAGCTTGGATAGCTTATGGGGCTGGCTGGAAACCAAGAAACTAAAAAGCAGTCCAGCGGTCCAGCAAGGGACTCCGTGCTGGAAATGCCAGAGCACCAAATGTCCACAACCACATTTCTCACAGATATCCCAGGAATTTAAGTTCCACTCTTAGTCTCCAGAAAATTTTGCCTTTCTGAAGACCCCAAAAAGCAGCAATTTCTCACTTACCATGCCTTTTCTCTGGAAAATGCCAATCAATGTACATCCATTACATTCCCTTTTCTCAGAATCATCTCTAGTCCTACGAGAAGAGGAAGCTTGCCCTAACCCACTGCCTTCCCAGCCTCCAAAATAAAGAACGGGGACTGAAAAGAAAGGGTTCTACTTCCCTACTGTCCAAAATGGTGGCACTTCTAGCTACCTTCATGGTTTTCATGGGTTTGACTGCTGTCTTTATCTGTCCTAACAGACATAGGCTGCTGTAAGAACATACCACAGAGTGGGTGGCTTACAAACACAGGTTTGTTTTTTGGTTTTCTTTTTTTTAACTCTGGGAGCTAGAAGTCCAAGGTCAGAATACCACCATAGTCAGGTTCTGGCTAAGACACTCTTCCAGAATGCCGTGTTCGTGCCGTGTCCTCACACAGTGGAAGGGGTGAGCAATCTCTCTGGAGGCCCTTCTTCTAATCCCACCTAGTTCCACCCTCATGACGTAAGCACCTCCCAAAGGCCCCACTTCCTAATGCCATCATCTTTGGGGGTTAGGATTTCAACACATGAATTTTGAGTCAGGTTGGGGGACAGTGAGGGGTACAAACTCTCAGACCACAGCAACAGCCAAACTGGCAAACGTTCCGTTTTAAGGAATCTCCTCTCTCCAATCTGACACATCCTTCAATAGACATTTAAGTAATTCAACCTACAAGTTCAAGAATTCTTCCAATGCAGACAATTTATCACTTAAACCAAGTACTCATGAGAATGCTTTAAGAGCAGACCTAGCCCCATACTCAGCCTCCTGCCATTTTCTTAGGGCATGTGCAGCCCAGGACCATTAATGTTACTATTTGTTTTTCTGAAATGCGAATCTTCTAAGGGGTCTTGGGACATTATTCAGAAATGCTGGGTGTGGAAAGGGTTATATGCACATCTTCTAAGGGGTCTTGGGACTTTAATCAGGAATGCTGGAGGGTGGGAAGGGTTATTTTCCATTATGTTTGCAGAGGAAGAAATCTCCTTAGGTAAACCAACAAATCAGGGACAGTCCTCAGCTTGATGAGTGTGCCAAACAACTAAAATAATAACAATTGTGGCCTCAATTAAATGAGACATGTTACAAAGTCGTAAGTTCAGTCCTGGCGGGATGTCATGAAGTTATTATTGGAAGTCTAAGTCTGAAAAGATTACTGTACAGTGCTCCTAGAGAGGAAAAGAAATGCCCTCCAGACAGATCTAAGGTTTAATTCATGCAAGAGACTTGGCTAATGCCACCAACCACAAACGCTGCATTTTCATGGAACTGAACGGCAGCATGCGCCAGTGAATTAATTACAGCCGCTCTATTTATATTCTGTGTGGCTTTTCAATGATTACCTATAATGGTATTCTTTTTTACCTTTATGAACATTCACACACAGCTTTTCTACCAGAGGAATGGAGACCTGAGGGGAAGGTAATATGATCTTGATTTTTTTACCACGAGGTCATTCCCTGGCAGCTTGCCAAGCCTGCTCCTTCTAGAAAGCTTGAGACCTGGGACTTCTGAAGCATCTGAGCAAGAGTTACCACCCAAATGCCTACAGGGGCCAGGCAAGCCGTGTTGAAGAGCAGACAGCAAGTGGGGGCAGAGCAGGGGCTGTAATCACACACAGAATGGGCCTGATAGGAATGTGACTTCTGGACAAAGTCCAGGAGCCCCAGCAATCACTGCCATGTACAAATGCAGGCTTGGCCAGGCAGGTGCGAGTTATGCAGGCTTGTTCAGTTGGTGAAGTTATCCAGTTAAACATTTATGATACCAGCACTTTTGGGATATATATTATACTTCATTTAAAAAGCTGGGATTAAATAGATTTTAAATCATCACATGCAGAACAGGATATGTAAAACACTCATATCTGGGTTAATATTAAAAGAATATATGTATATGCACAGAAAGTTTCTAGAAGAATGTACAAGGAACTGTTAATGTTATTGCCCTTGGCAGGTGGTACAGAGTAGAAGGGAGATTTACTTTTTATCATGTTTCCATTTATACTGTTTGAATCTTTATTATAGGAGTCTATTACTCTTTCAATAGAAAAGAGAAAAAAATCAGGAGAGAAAGTTCTTAAAATAATTAAATTACTATTAAATAAATCCACAAGGACCCTAAAGAATTTCAGAATTTTTTAGATCTGTAATTTTTGATGTGCTCCCAGTAGAAGAGCAATTACATGAACAAGTCACTCCTTTGAGAATAAAGATGTCACGACATATACAAGAGACACATTTTGTCATTGCTGATGAATAGTAGCTCTGATTTAAATACATAGGGTGCAGGGTGCCTGGGTGGCTCAGTCGGTTGAGTGCCCAATTTCAACTGAGGTCATGACCCCACGTTCGTGGGTTCAAGCCCTGTGTCAGACTCTGTGCTGACAGCTCAGAGCCTGAAGCCTGCTTCTGATTCTGTGTCTCCCTCTCTCTCTGCTCCTCCCCCTCTCATGCTCTGTCTCTCTTTGTATCAAAAATAAATAAAACATTTAAAAAATTCATCAAAAAAATAAACACATATGGTGAAGCCTTTTTGTAATATGGTAACTGGGGAGCAGGACGAGCAATCATACTACAGGAAAGCCAATTTTCCTGTCACATATTGACCCCACTGTATCCTGTATTGTTATATTATTTAAAGAAATGTTCAGAAACAAGCCTTACAATAGTCCTACCATTGTCCCTATGTAGGCCTTATAATGGTACTACTATATTCTGCTGAAGACTTGAAGACACTGCCACACAGTGATAGGACCCATGTGTACGATTAAGTGTTGGAAAAAGGACCGAGGCGCAACCAGCAGCCTTCTTGGTTACAAAGCTTCCATTGTTCCTTCTTACAACCACCAGAGACCCTCAAAGGAGAGGGCCACATGAAGTCTGCTTATGTACGTGGAGCCACAAAGAAGCTCAGCAGGAGAATCACCTGGAGAAAGTTGCTGAAGACAAATCCGTAAAAGCTAACCCTGCTTAGAATAACTAGCACGTGCCTCTAAACCATGGCTGATATTTGATATGAAATAATCAATGTTAAAACAGCCACACAGGGCTTAAAATCGAGAAATCTGTTACCTCATCCCAATACTTATTCACTGTATAATATACAAGGGGAAAATCCTTTAATTGCCCTGCATGTTGGTTTCCCCCATCCCTGGACATCAATTTATAAAATAGAACCAGGAGAATTTACGGGTCCTTTTATTAGTCATTTCAGTTTTTACTCAAAGGAAACACATAGTTCTGCAGCCCAAACATGTTTTGAAACTGGAGGGTGGAGAGATGATTGATAGTTTCCTCCAACCATTTGGAAGAAGGTTGAGTTGAATGGTTAACCAAATCTAAGACCACTAATTGGAAAGGCTGAAAAACTGATACTCTGTTTTACCAGTATGAACCCAAATCCTGCAGCTACTGGGCATGTGAATAGTGTTGCCTTAGTCACTTGCCACTAACAACACTTGATAGATTTTTTTCTGTTGCGATGCAGCTGTGATCATAGCAAGTGATCTGCATATTTACGTACAATCCACATATTTAGTCTCATTCTGCTCCTATGAAATCCACCAACATAAAGCCTAGTTCAGTAACTAGAAAGTGCCTAAGCTAAGTGACGAAATTATCAAGACAGCGGAAGGGAACCACTGAGTCCCTTGTGTCATTCAAGCAGAAGGGGCCATTCTTGTTTGGAAGAAACACTGGCACTCTTCTCTTCCTAAGTTGGGTCAACTGACAGAAGCGAAAACTAGAACTAATTGGTCCTTTCTTGATCCTAAACAGACCATTTGTATTCGGTCTGGGACATTAGCTGCCTGGGTCACATCCTGACTCCACCATGCCCTAGCCTTGTGACTCAGGCAAGTTATTTAAATTCTCTGTGCCTCAGTTACCTTCTGCATAAAGTGAGGAGACTAACAGCACCTTTTGCCTAGGGTTGCTGTCAGGAGTAAATTAGTTATCCTATCCAAGCGTTTGGTTTTCATTAATAGATAAATGTTAGCTCTCCTTATGCTAATGCTTTTTTTCTTAGAAAGAAGATAGAGTTCCTTGTGAATGTATTGTTTTAAAAATCTTCATTCAGAAAGAGAAAGGCAAAGGAAATGGGACCAAAAGGAAAAGATGGATAGGAAAAGGCAACTATTTAAAATAAATTTTCTTAATGTTTTATTTTTATTTTTGAGAGAGAGACAGACAGAGTGAGTGGGGGAGGGGCAGAGAGAGAGAGGGAGACACAGAATCTGAACCAGGCTCCAGGCTCTGAGCTGTCAGCATAGAGCCCAAAGTGGGGCTTGAACCCATGAGCTGTGAGATCATGACTTGAGCTAAAGTAGGATGTTTAACTGATTAAGCCACCTGGGAGCCCTGGAAATAGCAAATATTGTCCATTTATTATCATCTACATAAAAGACATTGTCAATACATTATTTCATTTGCTTGTTAAAATAACTATTGGAGGTAGGTATTAATATTAGTTATTTCCAGATGAGAAAGCAAGGCTCAGTTAGAATTTTGCTGATGTGTCCACAATCATACAGGAGATTTGAACCCTAGCATGTCTGACTATAAGCTTTAATATTCCCTCTTTGGTACTACAAAACCACCAGGCTGGGAAAAAATAAGAAAAAGAAGGTGGAATGGTGACAAAAACAGACTAATGAAGAGAAGGGGGACAAACATATCATCTACTTTTTCACCCAGAAACTAAAACACATATCCACAGGGATAACATAAACATTTCATATCAAGACTGTGATGATAAAATGTGACACTGGTCTCCTTGCTGGTGCTGAAAACCATCAATAGTAGTTTGGGGGATGCCTGGGTGGCTTCAGCTCAGGTCATGATCTCACAATCCATGAGTTCGAGCTCCATGTAGGGCTCTGGGCTGACAGTTCAGAGTCTGGAGCCTGCTTCAGATTCTGTGTCTCCCTCTCTCTCTGCCCCGCCAATGCTTGCTCTCTCTCTCTCTCTCTCTCTCTCTCTCTGTCTCTCTGTCTCTCTCTCTCTCTCCCTCAAAAATAAGCAATATTTTTTAAATAGTAGTTTGGAACATTTTATAAATACACATATATTAGTGTATTTAGTTAAACATTCACTAAAATGCTACTGGTTGAGCATCAAGAAGTGGAGAATAATCCAAGATAATTTCCCAAACACTGCACCAATAAAGTAGATTGCAAAATGTCAGGATCAGCAGCCCAGAACAAGCAGAAGCTCATCAGTGTTTTTGTTGACGTCAACAGAAACCCATCTCTTTATTCAGAAAGCCATACGTCGTCAGTTCCTAATGTACTTAGTATACTACTGTTCGAAACCCTACCAAACGAAACGCCCAAATCGTTCTGTAATTACATGGCAGCTACTGCCTTATGACTGCACAGACCCAATCCCCGCTGGCTCCCCACAGGCAACAGTTGGCTCTCCAAAAGACAAACTTCATGTATCTTTTGGGCCAAATGTTCTTTCGTTGTGCCCTGCTCCAGTGTTCATTATTATCATGGTACTTGGCCTCCTCTTAATCATAGGTTTGAGAAGAGGGATGAAGTCAGCCTTCCCTCTGTTGCTAAGGCCACTGTTCATGGCTCCAGTGAGGAGCGCCCTCCTCAGTGCCATGCCATGTGCCGTATGCCACACAGTTCCCGCATCTCAACACAGCAGTGATCCCCAAGAACTCAGTGCAGGTTTTAATTGGAACACAAGGAACTTCTTGGTTCCTTAGCACGGTTACAATATTTGAAGAAAAATAATTCGCTTGGTGGGGTTTTGAGGTCAGACAGGTAAATGGGACAGGTTTTTCTTTTGCCTGATACCAAGTATCTCTAAAACATAAACTTTCCTTAATTCAACCTCATCCAGATAAACTTAATGCTAACTGAGATAACGCCACTCACTGTCTGACAGCAAATGTTTTCAGGGCAATTTTCTGGTACTGACTGCGAATATAGTCCAGAACTTCCGGTCAGAAAAACACTGCAGCATCGGGAAGTCTGAATGTGCTCAAGTGATCGACACCTGCCACACCTACAGGAAAGAAGTCAGATGCTCCTCTGGTGTGAGAGATGAGCAGGTCGATGAGAAGGGTGAGTGTGCACAGGGCTCATGATCTAAGATTAAATGGAAGCTGGCAGCCCAGATTCTGTATCCCACCTGGTTCTGCTGTGTTAAGTTCCGGGTAGTGAACGGCATTTTTGGCATTGGCCATTTCTGACAGCAGTGTATGCTGGCTTCGCAGACTGGATGCCAGCCCCATGGGCATCTCAGACTGTTGAGCAGAGCTTGAAATTGAGAGACTAGAAGTAAGTAATGGCAGGAGCTCCTCCAGGCTGTAGCATCCGAACCCGAGTTACGGCTTCCTCCTGGAGGGTAATGTCCCATCCCCTTCACAGCCAAATACTCCCCTAGTGCCCATCTCAAAGTTAGCAGCTCCAGTGGTATGGCGCAGTGAGTCGGGAGATTTGCAATCAGTAAGCCTGCCACCTGCTTTGTCGCCCCTGATGAGAAACTGGTAAATGTTTCAGTGTCTTTTTTTTTTTTTCCCTCTTATGCTGTCCCCTCTTTCTAGAACCCTCCTTACCTCCCAGGTTTTAGTGGATTCCTATTGTCTTTCAAAATTGGGTTCCAAGTAAGTGTCAACTCTCCTCAGGAAGGTTTTCATGACCACATAACTGCCTCAATCTGATTTAGAAGTCCTTTGTCACTCCCCTAAACCCTATAAATGCCATTCAGATCATCTTACGCTGCCCAGTAAAAAGAGCCATATTTGTCTGTGAGAAGCCATATCTTACTCAACTCTTTTCAGCTGGAGCCTGGCACAGTGCCTTGATCTCACAAAAGATGGTCATTTTAAGCGTGTGCTTGCACAACTTCTCTGTGCCTCAGTTGTCTCATCTGTAAAAGGGTATAATCATAGTACATGCCTGGTAGTGAACGTAAAGTGTTTAGAATCATTGTGAGCTCTTATTAAGGAGTTGTGAAATTAATAAATAAACGTAATTTTAAGTCAGTTACTTTAGATATACTGTCTTCTTTTATGAAATAGAAATAATTGTGTTTCTTTACAGAATGGTACCAAGGATCAAATGAGATGACATAGTTAATGAAAGTACTTTGAGAGCTGTAGGACTATTTTTAAACTGCCATTTTGGTTGTTATTACCTAATAAATGATATAAGGTTTCTATACCAGAACTCAAAGAAGAGTCGTTAGTGGCTAATACAGTGGTTGCCCAAAACCTATTCAAGCCTTGGATTTTTTCCCCTAACTTTCCAACCCTGGCCATAAGGGACAAAGTACAGTTACATGGACTGTTAACAAGGGTAAGGGAAAATAGATCCCAGAAGTTTGTGCAGAAATGCAGTACTAGCCATCTGAAAAGAACATCAACGTCCACAGAATCCAGAACATCCAGAGGCCTTCGGATGCACAATCATGGCTGCTTGATTCTAATCATATCACAAACGCCACGGAATTGAAAAGCTGGAAAGAACGTTTGAAGTCATTCATTCCAGTTCCTTCCTTTTACTGATGAGGAAACATGATGTCTATGGATCCCAAGCAACTGGCCCAAAGCCACATATCAAGCGTGCCAGACAACTTGTCTCCTCATTCGTAGCCTATAGATGTATATAAATGTAGTTTGTACCATGTTCCCACCACTATCTTTTTGGCTGGACTTTAAGAACAAACCTGAATTCCAATTCCAGTGTCACCATGCACTAAGTCTATGACTTTGAGTTATTGAAATGATCTAGGTCACAGTTGCTCTGTTGTAAAACACAGATCCTAGTGTCTCTTTTAAGTCTGGCGCCTTAGCACGCTCGGCCATCCTGACACCGCACTAGTGTCTCTTTTAAAAAGTTCACCCTCTGATAGAAGAGGAAACGTGTGTACATCAAGCAAAGCCTGTGCCTCGTACCTGCTTCGCCCTTCACTAACTTCCTAGAGTAACTATGGTAATGTTCTTTAAACCAAACAAATGCATAAAGACCAAGACGGTCTTCTAAAACCTCTCTCTTGAAGAAAGTGTCTGAGAACTAACACTTGTGAAATTTTCTTTGGTATTGAAGTGGTTAAAAAAAAAAAAAAGCCTTCTTTCTGGTTGAAAACCTGGCTGCACCACTGTTCTCACTTTCCACATAACGTGCCCTTGTCCGTGGCCACAGTCACGTATAACGGGGTATATAGTAAAGCAGTGTATAGCACAGTGCTGCGCTCTGTGTCATGTTTGCTTTCTCACCTCTGCACCTCTCCCCCCAGGTACCGCCAGGCTGCCAATTCCAGCTACTGCTTTATCCTTCCTCCTCTCTTTCTGCCCAACCACAGCTTTAAGGCTGCGTCCCGTCTAAGGACAACTCCCTTTATCACCGCAGGAGAGAAAGTGCTCTGGAGTGACGTGGGCCCGGTCTTCCTCAGAGTCCCCCTGGCCACGTACCTGGCTGCCTCTCTCTCCTGGCCGGTGTCCAGCTCCTCCTCCACAGGCCTTTCGGCGGCTCCCCTGGCCCCCAACTTCTCGCCCTCCCGTACCTGCGTCTCTAAAAGGTGCGGGACTAGACCGAGTCCTAAAAGTTGGTGCGCGCAGCCACCCGCACGATGCCCTGGCCCTCCCCCAAAACAAACACAGTATCTGGCGTGGGGCTCTAGCCTGGGGCAACAAAACTTGGCCGTCTGCCTTCCCCGGGGCAGCTCTGTCCCCAGGACACCGTGCCCCAGGGTGTCCCGAACGGTCTGCATCAGCGGCGAGGAACGAGCCCCAGGAGGACGCACAGGCGCGGTCAGCCCGGAGCAGGCGGAGGCGACAGGGCCCACCGTGGTGGCGCTGCAGGGAAGACCCGGAGGGCCCCACGTAACCTCAAACTCTGAGTCCGTATCCCTTCTCCCCCCAGCCCCCACCGCACCATCCCCTGGAGCCACTATTTTTGCCTCCGAGGCAAAGGCAGGAGCCCGGCACCAGGAAGCCAGGGCTGCGCACCGTTCGCCTCCCAGCCATTCCGGAGCCCCCTTCCCGGCCGCAGTTACGCTTCAGGTCGCGTCTGGAGGACTAGGCGGCGACGGGCATCCCTATTCTCTCTGTCCAGCGCCAGAGAGATGAAGCTGGGAAAAAGGCAGCCTCGCGAGGTGGAAGGGGGCGCAGCTAGCCCTCTTGCGGGGTTGCCCCAAGTCCTTGACCGGAAAAGGGACGAGGCCACCGCGATCCACAGCCCCGCGGCCCAGGGCCGGTCGGTAGTCCCCACTGACACCCCAGCCGCGCG